>NW_012267229.1:1186129-1238515 GCF_000151885.1 Dipodomys ordii | reverse complement strand
GGCTTTTTTCTTTCTGCTAATGTGGTGCTGAGGAATCGAACCCAGGGCCTCATGCATGCAAGGCAAGCACTCTACCACTGAGCCACCTTCCCAGCCCCAGGGCATGTCTTTTCTGTAAACACATTAAGAAAAAACAGAATACACAGGATATTCTCTCCTCTGAATGCTAGCAAATGCCACTGGGGCTTTTTACTTGCCTGTAAGGTTATCAGTGATCGACACACCAACTGAGAAAACAGAAATAGGGCAAAAGCAGTGTGTGTTGCTTCCATGTGAACTGAAGTTTAATTGCAGTGGTGGATATAATGATGACTCTACAGGTGCTTTTGTCTCTGGAAATCTTAGCTGTGTCTCTGTAAGATAGAACCACAGTCTGTGGTGAAAACAGGATATAAATCAGCCAGTCAGTCTCCCTGGATCATAAATCATCAGTGCGATGCTGTCAAAATTTAGATCTTCAGTAAAGACTGGACTACATAAAAGAAGTCTAAGTTCAGCCTGAGCCCATACCTCGATTCAGCTGTGTGACTTTTCCATAAGTACAGCTTAGGGATCTAAGAAGATTCACACATATCTCACTTTGTTGAGGGGAGGAGACAGATCAGAAAAGGGAATTGGGCACTTAGAAAAAGATTGAGCAACAGAAAAGGTTTGATGATAATCGTCAAGGATGAGAGTAAGTAGAGGCCTCCAGGGTTAGCTGACTGGTAACATGAAATATCTGTCTATGGTAGGGTGATTTAGGATGCTAAATTGGCATAATTACTTGGAGTTTAGGTAAGTTTCAGTTGGCTTACATTGTAAAATTCTCATTTAAATATCCTAGCTTTAAAACTTCAGTTATTTATTCCAACTCATGTGGCTGGAGTTGGCTGGGATTGGCTAATCTTGATTAGGCTTGTCTCAGTGGTTCTGCCGCAAATTGTGTGCTCAGCAGAGCATGACCGTTCACTGAGAGTTGTAAGCAGGTCCCATTCTCTTCTGCATTCTTTGCCACCTCAGGCTGAGGAGCAGCAGCTAGTCTAGAAGAGCTCTTTTTCATACTGATATCAGAAGTACAAGAGACACATGAAATGATACAAGTGCATTTCTAGCCTCTGCTTACACTGTATCTGCTGTTGGCCCAGTGGGAAAACCAAATCTCACTCTCAAAACACAGAGTTTGGGAAGGTATACTCTCTTAAGAGGAAATAAAAAGCCACAAGGCATTGTCTAATCCAGATACACAATAGAGAGAAGGGGTGAATGGTTGGAAGGGGGAAATCCTCCCATTTCCAGTAAGTGGTGCTTTCCTTTTGATAGAACATCCATAAGTGATGATGTGAGTCTTGGTGAGCATCCTGATACATCATTGAATCACGTAAGCAAAGCTCAATAGCTGTGTGCATATGACCATATAAGATGATGCTAAACAAAATAACTCTAAGACATGGACACAAGAGGTTTTTCTTTGTTGTTCTTCTCAATGTACTACGTGATCTCTTTTTTTCTTTTGTGTCATTCCCCCCCCCCCCCGCCTTGGTTTATCCCCTGTTGTCTCTGTGTTCAATTTTGGTACCCTGGTGGTATTGTTATGTTTATCTGAACTAGGGTAGGGAAGGAGAAAAACAAAATGGTGAGACAAAGACAAAGGGGAACCTATGCAAGACAATAGGTTGGAAATGATCTGTACAACTGGATGGGGATGGGGAAGAGGGAAACAGGAAGAAAAATGAAGGAAGGGGTAACAAGTTAGACAAGAAACATACTCACTACCTTACATATGTAACTGAAACCTCTCTGTACATAACCTTGACAATAAAAGTTTTTAAAAGGTATATTATCCAATGATAGATAGATGTTAAAGATTCCACAGAGACTTTATTCTGAATAGAGTTCAAAAGATTCAAAAGAGAAAGAATACAAAGAGGGCATCATTATACTTGCTGGCCCTGTGCTGTCAGCTGTGTTTCTAATGATTGATGAATGCTTGAACTCTCAGTTCAGTCAAGCTTTACTGAATGATTGCAGACCAGTTGTGCAACACCTTTTAGAGGTATTGTTTCTCCACTTATTTTAATTTGCTTCGAAGCTTTGGAATTAATCTCATGTAGTGACTTGGTTGACACAACTACATTCCTGTCTTCAACAACTAATTTGGAAATAAGATGAAATAACTCATGTCTACACTCTTTCCTCCCATGAAAAGTCATCTCCTTTCTGATAACTCACAGGATGATCCAAGCAAATTTGAGATGGTCCTGTGAGGAATTTGCAAGTAGGTTTGGAAACGCAAGGCTCCACATAATGGCATAATGGAAAGTAAAGTCAGTGGGCTGCACTCTCTCTTCAGAGGGGTCTGCAAGATAAGAATGAGGGCATGTTTCTTTAACTCTATCCTAAACACAGCAGAAAAATATAACTCAGTCTCTAGAAAGTAAAAGAGAGCCATGGAGAGAAGTTAGCTCATGAAGCCTTAAGTCCATACTGAAGTAGCATGTTCCTGGGCTCTGCTTTTCTTTGTACTAAGGACCCAGGAGACTCTCCTTCTGTGATATCATGGGGGTAGAACAATTCAGGGTAGCAGAGGACATGTGTCCTCATTATCCAGCAAACTTCTGGTATAAAATTATGTTATTTCCATCAAAAACAAAAACAAAAAAAAGTTATTTCCTGGGGGTTCTTCATATAACTGTCACCCCTAGCAACACTGAACACCTCAATTATTTGTTTTTCCTTTGATTCATATACCCACCCACTTATTACATCCAGTTGTACTCCAAGAATCCCTAAGAGTTCAAATTCAGGGAAAAACATGAACGATTTTTACAAGCTATTTCTTAGCAATCCTGATTATTCACATGAGACTTGCTCTTTAAGCATTATCATATATGGTGTCCTGACAAGTAGAAGAACTTAGATTATGATGGCCTGACTCAGAGTCATTCTACCTGGCAAAGCTCTACTTCATTGAGGAACTAGCTTCTCAGGTCTTCATATCTAATTTGCTTCTCCTTGAGATGTGATATTTCATGTCATAGGATAATAGTAACAGAGTAGTGGTCTAAGAAGTATAAAGTTAAATGGGAAATGGAGTAGGTGGTGAAATTATATTTTAACTGAGCTCTTCCAAAATCATTTGATTTCTTAAAACCATCATAAAATCAGACTATATTGTATTATAGGCCAAGAAATTTGAGACCATGTAGAACAGCTTATAAGAACTATCTGAAAGAGAATGATAGATCCCTCTTATTTAGAAAAAATAGTCTCTGAACCCTCTGACAACTTGAGAGATGAGATCTACACAAGTAATTAACTAATGCTGTCTCTTCAGATAGGAACAATTCTCCTTCTTAATCTCTGTTTTGTTCTGTAGGCTGTTCTTTCCTTTGTATATATAAAGGCTTAGAATACACCTCTCAACAAAGACTCATTTCCTCTCTGTGGAGGAATTTGGATGCCAGATGGTAAGAAAATTATTTGATGCTGATAAAGATATATTAGTGTTCTTTTCTAAGTCTTTAAACTACTTTCAGTGTATTCTGAACCCTGCACGTTTAGAGTTAGCTTTTATTCCTATGTGTCAAAAACCTGTGTGAACCAGCCTATGTTGTTCATTAGTCCCAGTCTCCTGGGACTCTCTCACCTGTGTGAACCAGCCTATGTTGTTAGTTATTCAATACATACATTTCAATTAAATTTGACAAATATTTGCTATTTGTTCAATATGTTCAAGGCACTGGGGCTGAACAGTAGAAATGAGAATGTAAACCAGACTCTCAAAAAAATTGAAAATTTTGAATTTGCTTATCCCATCTACCCATCCATTTTTCCATCTAGTCATCCATTCGTCCACCCACATATTCCATCCAGTCATGGAATTGTTTTAATCTTTCATATGAAATATGACCAGTCACCTAAAACATTTTGTCCTCATTTCTGAAAGAATTAAGATTTTTTTAGTCTGGGAATGGGGGTTCATGCCTGTAACCTTGGTTATTCAGGAGGATTGCAATCAGAGAGGCTAGTCCAAGAAAAAGGGTAAGACCCTGAGTGAAAAACAAACTAAAAGCAAAAGGACTGGGACCCAGTGAAAGGCTCTGAGTTCAGTCCTCAGTGTTGCTGAAGAATAAAGGTATTTTGCTACATAATTGGATTATTTCATCTCAAATACATAAAAATTATGCTATCTGCTATCCAGCCGCATTTGATTTTCCCTACTTGATCCACAAACCTTTTGGGTTTTTTGGTTGTTATAATCATCACTCAATCATGATTTAAACACCAGACATTTTTATGTTTGTTTGCTTTTCTTAAAAAACCAGTACCCTCTGGCTTCTGACAATCCCATATTCTGGAATGTTTCTGTTTCCTAAAAAGCCTGTATAATGTGCTACTCTTTGCCTTCCATTTCTTGTAACTTAGAGTCTTGATTAGATTCAGATTAAACACTTTTTGTACAACACTCCATGGAGTTGCTATGTATTTTGAGCACATCAGGAGTTTTAATCCCTGATGGCATATTTGCTTCTCTTAGCCATGATGATTATTGCAGATTGTCTCGATTAAAAGGATGCATTTTTAAATTAACTAGTAATCTACAGGTTGATACTTCAGTGTCATTAATTACACAGCCAGCTCAACAAAACTAAAGGCTCATATCATCCAATCATGAGCCTTGTATGAACTGCTGGAGTGGTATTTAGCAAAATGGTAGTTCTCAATTCTGATTCCTTCTTGTAAAGATTAGTTAGCATTCCTCTGCAAATAGTTTTCAGTTTTAATCTGCTATTAGAAAAGTGATGTGTTTGAGGAAAGCATGACTTAATAATGACAATTGTCTCCCTGTGTGTATTCGTTAAAAGCCTAAGAACAGGAAATGAATTTAAAGACTAGCAATTTAGAGCTCACTCATAGCACCCAAACCAGCATATCCCCCAATCATTTCCTTAAACAAAAGGGAAGTAGGATCCAATTTTCTTGTTTATTTTGTCTCATAAACAACTTTCATTATGTAACAGAGATCTGTGAGTCAAGAGAAATACACTGAATCCAGGTAGAAATGAGGCTCAAGTGTTGATATACACTTACCACTGAATATGTTGGCAATACTGTTTGCTGAATTACAACTTTGTAGGATAATATGAGGTTGCCTATTCAAGCTTTGATAAATAGTGCCAATATACAAAGAGCAAGATATAAGTTTTCTATTTCTGGGCATATATGATTGACAAGGTTCCCTTTGTAATACTGGATTGTTTTCACTGGGCTTATTCATGTATCAGGAATATACCATCATTTCATTTAGTGCCTAATATGGTCTGGGCAGACTCAGTTCATCTTTTCTGGGTTTGATTCTAGTCAGCTAGTTCATTACTCAGTTGACTGTTGGGAGATATAGCATCAACCTTATATCATAGGCCAGCTGAAGAAGTACTTTGTTCTCCTATCTTTAGTCTCTTATCTCCATCACACTAGCTCAGAGTCAATTATATGGTACCCAAATTTCTGAAACTGTAACAAGATAAGCCCCAGTCCCCAATACTTTCAAAGTGTTGCATTCATCCTGTTTCCTAGTGTTCTACTGGGCCAGGCATGGCCATCTGTTAATGGAAATATTTGTGGCACCACCTTGTAAGAATATATATACACAAAGGATGAGGGGATGTGACCATTGGAACAGTCCTCCACTAGCTCTGAGTCATGCTACACAAAAGTGTCATGGGCATCCCAAAGGACACAGAAACAGCTAGAGCAGTATACTTCTCAATAGACAGAGATTTACAGATTCTCCCTTCTTAGGTGAATCATAGCAAGACTTGCCAGACTACCTGAAAAATGAATGGCTGAGCGAAATCAGCGGTCTCATAGAGTTCAAAAATAACTATCAGCTTGGCACCAGAATCGCATGCCTGTAATCCTAGCCAATCAGGAGGCTGAGATCGGAGGATCATGATTCAAAGCCAGCCCGGGCAGGAAAATCCATGAAACCCTTATCTCCATTTAACCAACAATTATTTCAGGAAAAAAGCCAGAAGTTTTCTGTGGCTCCAGTGGTAAAATAGTTACCTTGAACACGAAAGCTAAAGGACAGATTTCAGGTGCTGAGTTCAAGCCCCAGGAGTATCACCAAATAAGTAGATGGATGAATGGATAGACAGACAGACAGACAGACAGACAAATAGATAGATAGAACTTGATGTTAAGAATGGGGTGGAAATCTGGGAGAACAATAAAAGGAGTAACATTGTCCCTAAGCATTGTACTCATAATCTTACTTGTGGAATTGTATCCCTTTTGTACAAAACTTTAATAACAAAAATAAACAAATAGAAATACTATACAGGAGTTGCATATGGTCATTCACATGTACTTGGGAGAATAAGGTAAGAACTAATGAGTTCAGCTGGCTACATAGCAAGGCTCAAAAAATCTGTGTGTGTGTGTGTGTGTGTGTGAACAAGTCATCAAAAATGACAAATATATGAACAAAATTAAAAAAATAAATGTCTGCTTCACCACTCTCCTGTCCTCTAGGATTCCACAAAACATAACTGTTGCCATTTTCTTGAAATTATATATACACATTTTTTCTAACATAAGTGGTCAATATAGATAAAAATACTTTCTGAGCTGGGTGCCGGTGGCTCACACCTGTAATCCTAGCTACTCAGGAGGCTAAGATCTGAGAATCATGGTTCAAAGCCAGCCCCAGCAAGAAACTCTGTGAGACTCTTATCTCCAATAAACCACTAGAAAACTGGAAGTGTTGTGGTAGAGCGCTTGCCTTGAGCTGAAGAGCACAGGGACAGCGCCCAAGCCCAGAGTTCAAGCCCCATGACCGACAAAAAAAAACAAATACTTTCTGTACTTCTTTTAACCCCTGGCAATAAATTTTGGATATCATTATATCTAAGTCTACCTTACTATTTTTGATGGATTCAGTAAAAATTAGTATAGTTCTTTCTATAGTTGTGTATGTAATGAACTCTCTGTTGCAAATAGAATCTTACAGAAAACTCCAAAAACAAATTATGCCAAGCCAAATACTGCAGTTTTTAGAAGCACAAGAATGGACTGCTGGACTGCTGCCCTTTGCTGGAGAGGCAGGAAAACTTCAGTGGAGCAAAGGGATAGATTGACTGACTAGATGGTATCTAGAGCCTCTTTTCCCTCTAGAATCTTGTGTCTGTGAAAAAAAAATGTCACTTGCCATCCCACTGGCATCTGATGAGCTTTCATCAACAATGTGAAATGAAATCAAGGCGGCATTTATTTGAACAAAACATCCAGTGGGTCAGTTCCCTTGCTTGACGGTAAAATGCCCCACTATTTGTGAACAAGGAATAGCATGTGGAGGTTGAGCCCGTGAACTACTTGCCTTGGAATTAGATTCTGAAAATTTGTAGTCATTGCTGGAGTCTTGGCTTCTCGTTTACATTGAATTATTGAGCTGAATTATTTCATTGCATCCCAGTGTGCCTTGTCAACTGAAAATATTGTCCCAGGGAGTTAACACAACAATATTTTGTAAAGAAATCATTCCTGCCGGGATGGAAAAACATGTTGGTAACCTGAGTCTCTGACCAACTATATCAAATCCACACTTAGGGTACTGAGGAGGATCTGGCACTCACTAACCTGCTTAAATCAAGAGGAAATAGCAAAGCTTATGCTGGCTATATGAAACCAGGGCTCCTTTGGGTCTCAAGTAGATTTTTGTCTTTGAGCTTATAAATTGTTCCTGCATAGATGAAAATAATAAAACTTTTCATGCTTATTGATATTTATGATTATACTTGGCTAAGGTTGTAGGCTTGAAATTATTCCTTTCTAATCACAAGGACTTGCATAGCTCTTAGCAGGAATTAGTAAGGCTAGTTAAGCACTCTAGTTCAATTTCAAAATCTAGTGTTATACACACGTATGCACACAGCTTTTTTTTAAGTTTTTTAAAAAATATCTTCAGTTATGCAAAGGAATTGCATTTAACAAAGCTTTTTTATTTTATTTGTGAACATACTGTACAGAGGGGTTACAATTACATGGGCAGGAAAATGCATACATTTCTTACCAAGCATTGCAGCCTCCTCCTTTGTTTACCCTTCACCTCCCTTCCCAGCCTCCCCCCCCCCCCCCCCCGCCCCAACCCTCCCCCCCCCCCACCGACATTGTAAAGCTCATTTTTGACATGACAATTTGTACTTCTCATTGTTGCAACAGGTCCACCTGAATCCTTAAATGACTTATACCATGCATCTTGATCCATGTTTAAGGAAGTTAGTGTCATGTAGTTGTTTGTTACCTGAAATCCATGCATTTTTCCCCAAGAATAGAACCCTGACTTTCTTTTGAGAATCACAACTCTTTCTCTCACTTTGTGTTCTTTAAATGGAGTGAGCTCAGGGATGGACATGTGACTTAGGTCTGTGATTCATCAGAAATGGGTAACTCCCTAGTCAAAGCCAATGATGATATATAATGAACTTGGGCTCATATTGATGGTAATGTGACCTTGAGAAAGAGACACAATCATCTTTCTATCACATGGAGCTCCAAAATTAACCTGATATATAATAAATTAACCTTAAAATATGAGAAAAGAACAGGTCTTGCCAACATCGAATTTAAACCCCAATGCTGGCCTTTCTAGATATGAGTTTGTATAATATCTTTTATGAAGACAGGATCTGGGCATGTTGCTTAGTGGAAGAGTGCTTACCTAGCATGTGTAGGTCCTAGATTTGTCCTCTGGTACAAAGAAAGGAAAGGGAAGGAAAAGGAAGGGAGATGAAAGAGGAAAGGAAAGAAAGGAAGGGAAAAAAGATGAAAGAAGAAAGGAAAGAAGGAAAGGAAGAAAAAAGAAGGAAGGGAAAGGAAAAATAGAAGAATAGAGATGGTGAGGGAGGAAAGTAGGGAGGGAGGGAAGATGGGAAGGGAAGAAGGGTACAGATAAAGAAATAATGCACATGTATGTTAAGAGTTGGGTTTCTGGAACTTGATTATAAAAGTCCTGAAGTATTATTCAAAAATAATTTGTGATCATTTTTTATTAGGCACTCATTGGAGGGTGAAATCAAACCAGCTCCCAAATAAAAGGTAGCATTTCACCTATGAAGTCTATCAAATATAAAAATAAGTGGCTAACTCCAAAGTATGAACTCTCTGTCCTACAACATCCCCTATAGAAAACTTAAGTCTCTCAAAGTCTTTGAGAGACTTTAGAATCTCTAAGAAAAAGCAAGATAGGGGCTAGGAAGGTGGCTCAGTAGTAGAGCGCTTGCCTTGGATGCATGAAGCCCTGGGTTTGATTCCTCAGCACCACATAAGCAAAAAGAAAAAAGCCGGAAGTGGCGCTGTGGCTAAAGTGGTAGAGCACTAGCCTTGAGCTGAATTGCTGAGGGACAGCACCCAGGCCCAGAGTTCAGGCCCCACAACCAGATCCAAAAAAAAAAAAAGAGCAGGATAAAGAATGGGGGAATCTTGCTAGTGTGTACTAAACACTTCTTAGCAGTGATTCATAGTCTATATCCACATAATATTTTGAAGGCTACATTTAACAGTGAAGGGATATAGCATTAATTTCTATGCCTTCTCTAGGCTAGACATTTTTCAAAGTCCTTTTGCATATTCCCATGCATTATATATAAGAAAAACTTTTGTGTTTTAAGAGGTACCATTGACTATACTGAGATAAAAGTCCTAGCTCTCAATACATGAGTAGTCTAGCTCATGCAGTAGACCTTTCTGCCTTATGAAAGTATTTCATATCTGCACTGTCCAATAATTACCCACTAGCCATTGGTGGCTATGGATATGTGAAATGTAGCTAGTGAAGAACTGACTTTTAATGGAAATTAATTTTAACTTGAGTAGCTGTGGATGAAATATGACCACTAAATTAAAACAGAAACTATTCTAGATCTAAGTGATATCTTCTTAAATTTTAATGACCATATAAATCACCTCTAAACTTTATTACACTGTGGAGACAATTCAGTAGGGTCTGGTATGGGTACAGATATCCTGCATATCAAACCAACTGAGGTGGTAGTCTATGGAGAGTAATTCAAGTAACAGTGATAACAAGCAAAGTAGAAACAAACAAACAACAAAAAAACACAAAACATGTTAAAAAAAACATTGAGGAAAACTGGGTTAAGGCAGAAAGAGGGTTTGGAGCTAATAAAAGCCTTTATCTGGGAGGGTATTCTGTAGCTGAAACTTGCAGGTTACTTATGAGCTAGTTACAAGATAGAAAAAATAAGGACATCAAGAGGAGTTATCAGTGGGGATGAAGGCCTTCTGAACCATTCTATGAAGAGTTTGTAGGAAGGACTAATAGTCACTGCTAGAACTCTTATTATCTTTACTAGTTCCTTATTACAGGCTCAGGGGTTCTCTCCCTGAGTCCCCAACAGAAACAATGATAGTTTGAATTGAAATGTTTCTGTCAATCATTTTTACCCACTAAACTGTGAACTGAGTATATTTTTATACCTCAGATCCTGACATCCCCACACGGTAGCAATTCCGTAACTGTTGAGCTATAGCAAAAAAAGAAAATGTGTTCACATATGTAAGTGTGTGTGTGAAAGAGGGGGTGGGGGGAGAGAGAGAGAGGAGGAAGGGAAGGATGGAGGGAGAGAGGGAGGGAAAGAGAGAGGCAGATAGACATATGCAGAAAGTATATATACTGAATATATAGATGTATGCAGTATTCTCCCAAAGAGAGAAGAAATATTTTTGGAGTAGTGCCAAAGCCATTCATGGCCTCTCCATTACTTCTAGTTTTATAGCTGTGGATTGCTCTGTTTTTGACAAGCACTAATTAATTCCCTCTCTGGGGAATAATAGGAAATGTAGGCTTATGCTGTTTGCACCAGGGTTATCAGTTATATTGGTTTTAGTGTTCTTTCCTACTCTAGATATAAAACATTCAGCAAAATGCACAGTCGCCTACTCATTAGCTGTAAACAGTGTATTTCAGATTTGTCAAGCATACATATTTATTTTTATATCCAGCCATTTTTATTTATCTTCCTTACAGGTCCAGGAAGTTTTTTGTGCCAATAAATTAGGAATACACTAACTAGTTCTGAAAACTGTGGCACCCAGGAAATTTTATTGACCTCATAATTTACTAGATCTTTTGGTTAATTACAAGTCCTGTCTAGCTTGGTACGCTTTTCCAGTCAGCTGCGCATCATAAATATGTAACCTCAGTTCAAACCCGCCCTGCATTCCTGACAGTTTCTCATGAGGTCAAAGGTATAATAGCTACAATACCCAGAGCCTCCACCATATTTAATTAAACTATTAATCTACTTTTATCTTTGACATTTGAAAGCCATCTATGTTGAATTCCCATAGTTAGTTGATGCATTTGCTTAGTGTGGACTTTTCTAAGCCATAACTTTAAAGGTAGACCACTTGCAATTCTCTTAAAAGCACTTTGAAAAATCATGAATGTGGAAGGAATTACTGTATCAGTTAATAAGAATAGTGCATCATTTACAATGATTCATGGACTCCATTCCTGGGGCAGTTTGTGACTAAGGCACAGGTTGAGACTCACTAAAGGTTTGGAAACTGTAGCAAATAAATCAGCAACAAGACCATCATTAGAACAGAAGTTTTCTGTGTATTATAACTTATGAGAGCTCTCTGAGGGACAAGTTTAACCTCTTGACAATGATATTTTAAGTGGTTTTGGGTTCATTATCCCAATGAAGTCTTCAGGAATGTGTGTATCCACCAGTCTTTAATTAGGTTAACAGAGCACTCATGTGTGTCTATCTCTTCTCCTTATTGTATATCAGCTGGTAATGATGTACTACATATGTTATTCAATTAAGGAAGCAATTTGCTGCTTTTTATTTTAATTCTAGTGCTCATTCTTGAGCTTGTTGGTATCGAAGTACTCAATGAACTCCTGGTGACTCATTTCTTTCCCTTTAACTCATCTTACCTGCTTTCCTAATTTTCTGCTCCTTTTCTACTAAAGGATTCTGCACCTTATTTGTCTTCGTAAAAGCTGCAAAACTATGATGGCATAACCTTTCAGGATTTAATTTTAACAATGATTAAGCATTATCCGAGTCATGCGTTTGAATATTCTACTTAAAAATCCATTTAGACAGGTAATACCATGCAAATATTGATTATAAACCCATTATGTTTCTACCAAACTAGATTAATATATCATGAAATGAAATCCCAAAATCTGATTTTCTTTTTGACTTTTTCAAAAAGTATAACCAAATACCAAATATATTTTCACATTGGTCATATATTTTTCAAATGCCCATAGGACTAAAATTTAATTTAGGTCTCAATGTATCTTTCCTCCCACCCACCTCCAGCTAAAATAATCAAAACCACAGCTCTTTTACTTACTTAGAGCACTTGAAGCTGCACATTTCACTTTATTATAGTGCTAACTTTTAGCACAGCCTTTGCTATGAGTATCACATATAGATTATTAAATATGAGCAACTTCTTCAAAAAAACAAGTCATTTTAACTGACATTTTTTGGCTCGTGTTCAACATTTTACAGCCTATGTCTCAGAGCCATAAGGTTATAATTTTAGAGGCTGCAGACCTTAATTTGTCATGATTAACTGTTTCTATCTGCTGTTCTATGGAATGGTAAACTCTAATATTGGGAAAAATAG
Source organism: Dipodomys ordii (assembly GCF_000151885.1). Taxonomy (NCBI): domain Eukaryota; kingdom Metazoa; phylum Chordata; class Mammalia; order Rodentia; family Heteromyidae; genus Dipodomys; species Dipodomys ordii. Next base: position 1,225,855 of record NW_012267229.1, on the reverse strand, counting down.
TAAATAAATGCATTGGAATTAGCTGTTTGATGTGAGTCCTGACTGGGTCAAATTTTTGAATGGCCATTGACGTAAAATATAAATGGGATAACTTGGTAGTGTTTGTACCATCCTAGGGCTTTAGGGTTAAAAATTATAGGTTTGATGAGATAATTGCTGGCCATAGTGATTGATAAATTGAGTCTTACATGGGGTTTTTATGTGATGTGTGAGTACTTAGATGTTAAAGGCTAATATTTTGCTTTGGAGAATAATTTATCTTTCTGGACTACTGTAGTAATCCTCCTGTAAATGTCTAATTTATACCTTGAAGGCTTGTGTTTCTCTCTCACACACACCTCTCTTTCTTTCTCTTTCTCTCTCACCTCTTTCTCTCTCTCTCTCTGCTTTGAAAAAGAAGTATCTAAGAAATTTAGAGGACAACCTCAGTGAGATTGCCCAGCTCACAGAAATGAATCATTAATGATGGAACTACAGACCTAGGATGTTGTATTAGTGGAGTAGTTTATTAGCCTGACATGCACAGCCATCCTCCACAGACTCCCCACCTAGGCAGGGCCAGCCAGCACTGCAGTGAAGCCTGGGCATTGTGCCTGGCTGCCCAACTCCCTGCCCTTAGCTGTTGGTGTCAATGCAGGGAAGAACTGTGGATAGAGAAGAGAGCACTGGACATGATGTAAACGTCTGCTTCAGTATCTTCTCTAGTGTTTAAAGCCCAACCATTAGGGGAAAAAATCCTTAAGGAAAAGATTATGACTAACAATATTGAGCCTTAAGGATTTTTGTTTTGATCTTTTGAAAATATATCTCAATTTGTTTCAAACTCATAACTATCTGATTGGTCTCTTCTCTGGTTAATAACTTGCCTCTGAACACAAAATAGAAAACTGGAGGATTAGGATTTAAAACCCAATTAGTGTGTAAACAAAAACCATATGCAATTCACTATATAATGATCTTACCCACAGTGGGGAAACACCTCTCATTATCAGAGCATCCTTTATGAATCTAATCAAGATACATAAGGCAGAGCAGGCATAAGATGAGCACAGTAGGACAATAAGAAATGAGCAATCCAACAGAAGTAATCAAGCAAAGAACAATGAAACAAGGCTTGCTTTGGGATATTTTCCAGTTTTCTATGGTGAGTGTTTCTCCATGGGTAATTTTAAGTCTCTGGATGCAGAAAAGAGATGTCTATAGAGTCTCTTCTCACATACAGACTTCTATCCATCACTAAGAAAAGTACAGAGATATGTCTGAGGAAAAGAAAGGTGAGTGAAATGGTAAGGGAAGGTGTGGGGTGTGTTAGATAATTGGCCCTTGAGGACATGGAACTATCTTGTCCCTTGGCTGTGAGATCTACTTACTTGATCACCCCTTGAGCTATACCTCCAAAACTTCAGGAACTCTCCAGTCCCCTCTCCTTGGATTAGGCCTGTGACTTATTTAAACCAACAGAATATGGCAGAGCTAATGCTGTTCAGGTGCTGGAGATCAGCCCTAACAAGGCCTGGTAACTTCTGAATTAGAAGTTTTGGTACCTGGGGCCAAGGTATAAGTAGTCTAGCTATTCTGCTATCATTGACCAAATAAAAATGACCTTGTGTAGCACATGTGCCAAGAAGCAAAAACCCTGACATCCCAAGGAGGTAAAGTGAGGAACCCCATCACTGAGAGAAGACTGGTCCCCACTGTTAGGACAACCCTTTCTCTGAGAGTTGTAGCCGAGGCACCTCCAGAATGTTCCAGAATGTACTCTCTAAATTCCTGACCAACAGAACCTCAAGGAACTCAAATCTTGTCAAGCCACAAAGTTTAAGGCCACTTAGTCAAATTTGACATTTGACAACTGAAAGTATCCCTTTTTCTACCAATGCAAGGATCTTATTTTAACTAAACCTAGGATGTTTTAATGGGCCCTGTGGGTTCAGAAGCCACATTCTGGAAGTAACAAATGAATCTTGGAAACTCATGGTGAAGTATAAGACTGGGATTCCAATTCACTTGCACTCTATAAACTAGTTCAGATCCCTTCAGGCTGTGAGAGAATCCTGGTCAACAGCTTGCCTGTTGGGGTGTCATTGTTTCCTGTGAGGTAACAACTGATGTAAAGGGAAAATGAAGTATAGAACATCCACTACATTACCGCTCAAGGATTAGGAATAAAATAAATCTCTAGTCTCTGAGCACAGGGCTCTTTTGAGTATAGTCCTTTTATTGTGTTGACAGTAATTTAAGGGTTTGGGTGATGCTATTCTTCTCTCATCAAATAGATAATAGACAATGAAGGGGAGGGAGGAAGTAAAGATCATCCTATCAGAACATTTGTCCCACATCAGGGTTCCATGGGACATTGTGAAAACTATAAAGTGGAGAAGAAAATAAAAATCTGGCATGAAATTCCTAAATGATGAGATAAAGTGTTAAATAACCTTGATTAGCCACTGTCATCTGACACCTTTAGATCAGAAACAAGCAGATATCCAGAGGAGGAAAGATTCCTTGTCGCGTGCCTCCAATTCCATGAAACCATGAGTTGGCTTTTATGCTTTCATAGGATAGTTCCACCTTTTTGGTTAATACTGGTATATGAACTCAGGGTCTTGTGTTTTCTAGCCATGTCTTCTGCAACTTCAGCCATATCCTCAGCAGTTTTTGCTTAGTTACTTTTCAGGTAATGTTTCACAATTTTTACCCAGAATGTCCTTAGGCCCTGCACCTATGACATCCTACATAGCTTGGATTATAGACATGTACCCATGTACCACCACATTTACTTTATTAAAATGAAGACTTGGTAACTTCTGGGCCAGGATGATCACAAACTGATCTCTGCCTCCTGAGTAGCTAGGACTGTAGGCATGAGAAAGCACAACAGATCTTTACTGGAGATTTCTTAATATAAGGATGTTGTTATTTTGGTCATGAGATTAATGGAGAAAAATATATTAGGATTAAAATGACTAGGCAGATAAGGATTGACAATATCATAATAATGTAATATGGATGATTTCAGAGCAGTTAGAAGTAAAAAAATTGGTGCCAGTGGCTCATGCCTATAATCTCTGAGGATTGTGGATCAAAACCAATTTGGGCAGGAAAGTCTTGGAGACTCTTATCCCTAGTTAAAGACCAAAAAGCCAGAAGTGAAGCAGTGGCTTAAGGGGAAAAATGGCCTTTGGGAAAAATGCTCAAGTGGCTTTTGGGAAAAATGCTCAGAGGCAGTGCCTAGGTCCTGACTACACACCCCAGAACCAGCACACAAAAAGGTCTGAAAATAAGATGACTACATGCAGTTTATTAAAGATAAGAACACAGCATAGAAGGAAACTGCCTCAGCCTTAACATGATATTCCCCAGGTTGCCACCAGTGGCATTATAATTCTTATGTCCATTTTCAGAAGACAGACAAGTCACACGTGGAAGCTACTGTCTCAGTCCAATTTCCCTGTCATGTTTCAAGAAGCTCCTGAGTCTGGAGAAAATATAGAAATCAGAAGCATTGTAGTCTATGCTTACTTAGGCACTGGCAAAAATAACACCTAAATCTCATCTTTTAGGTCTAAATCTTAACTTCTATGTGAGTCATTTAAACCCTTCCAATGTAGTCTACCTGAGGAATTAGTGAATAATTTTTGTTCTTTCTTACTACAGACCTATTTCATTGCTTTAATGTTCAAAAACATTCAGACATAGCTGATAAATAAAAGAAGCTCTTGATAAGGAAAATGGCTTAATGACAAGTACTAAACTGGGATACCCAGAAAATACCATTCTAGCACTGCTGAACTCTCCTGTTGGACAACCCAGATAATTTAGACCTGATTTTGTTACTCTTCCCTAAAAATAAAGGGAATTAAAGAAGGTATATTTGCTGTTTTTATTTTAGTTTCATGTTCTGTTGGAGGTATGTCTGATTGATTGGGTAGGCAGGTGTGAATATCAGAGCTTGATTTTGTATAAATCCCAGATATCCTTGATAATAGGTGAAGAGTAATAGAAACAGGCTGGCCTAATAGATTGCCAATATTATGATACCGTCCAATAATGATAAGGACATTGCCTCTCTTATGGCTATTCTATTACAATTTTGTTCTTGTTTAAAATAATCAGTTTCATCATAAAATCGTCTAAGTAAATGAATGCTACATGAGGTGTGTAATAGAATAAGAGGGAAGTTGCAAGACTCCCGCTCAATTTCTAACATAGTATTTTTTCCCTATCACTAGAGATGGTAGAGTAACTTTGAGGATTAAGAAACTTAAATATCATTTCATAGATTTTTGGTCATTTACTACTTAGCTTCATGATTCACAAGGTGCTTCATTTTGGTGGCTAACCATTTGAAGAGCATTTCCAAAAGTCTTTGAATTTTGGACAGAGTGTCCTTGCAGAATTACATCATTGTGAATTTTAATTTTCATGATAGCACATTTCTTGTGAACTCTGTGAAAATATGTGTTTAATTAAATATTTTCCCTTAATGAGTAGGTAAATAGTAACTGTAGAAGCATTTCAAAATGGAGAGTTCAACTTACCTTTATCCAGTCAGATTGTGTGGTGCAAGGTTTTAACAAAACAAAAGCTAAGTTCTCAAATACAATACAGAGAAGCACAAAATAAAGAACCCATATATCAGCTGTTTCTTTTTTTTAGATTTGAGGATTTAACAGACTCTAATTGATCAAAAGAAGAAGATAAAAATCACACTACACTGCTCAGTTTGGTTTGTGGAATGAGAGAACTCATTGGGACATGTTAATTGGTCAGAATAGATTTGTAGAGAGCCCACAAAGGTAGTAAGAATAATTAGATCTTCTATAAGGCTCTACACAATAATAAAGTAAGGTTTAATAGAGTGGCACAAAATAATAGCCATTGCCAAAATGCAAAGATTTTTCCTTAATTTTACTGAGGAAGCATGTAGGCTCAATTGTACTTGTTGCTGAGTATTGGAAACTAGCAAGGGGATCTTTTTCATTGTGTATGAGCCTTGGTCAGCCATCGAATTGGAATTTAAGCAAACAGCAATTTACCTGGAAACTGCTGACTCTTGCCTGTAAACTTAAGCAACTCAGGAGGATGAGATCTGAGGATTTCAATTCAAAGCCAGCCCAATTAGAAAAGCACATGAGACTCTTATTGCCCATTAACCAGCAAAAAGCTGGAAGTAGAAATGTGGCTTAAGTGGTAGAGCACCATTCTTGGTGAAAAAAATAAGCAAGATTATGAAGTCTCAAGGGTAAGCTCCAGGGCTGGAATTAAAAACAAAAGCAACCAAACAGCAAATTTATTTTTTTTCTTTTTATCACATTTGACTATCAAAAACTTGAGTGTTTCCTGTGTCTCTCTTTTTTTATTGTAAAGATGCTGTACAGAGGTGTTACAGTTACATGAGTAAGGCAATGAGTACATTTCTTGTCAAACATTGCTGTTCTCCCACTATCCTTTCCCTCCCCCACCTCTTTCACTCCACCCCACACTGAAGTTGTAAAGTTCATTTCCAATATACTGTCTTATGGGTATCAATGAACCCCAAGATATGGACACAACAGGTCTTTCTTTGTTGTGGTTGTTTTTAATGTACTGTTTTTTGTGTGATTTTTTGTTTGTTTTTTTGGGGGCTCTTTTGTATGTTCTTCCCCCTGTGGTATATTCCCTGTTGTCACTGTACTTGATTTTGGTACTCTGCATCTCATATATATTTGTCTGATTTGGGGAGGGGACGAGGAGTAACAAAATGTTGAAACAAAGACACAGGATTGTCTCTTTTATTCAAATATTAATGTTTTCCTGCTTTTCCAATTGCGATGAATTTAAAAAGGAGTTCATTGTCTAAAAATAAGTACATGTTTAATAAAAAAATGCTTCGAACTTAACAATCTCTCTTTTGCCATTTTAAGTCCTGGAAATAATTCATACTAGTCATCTTTTGAAAACTGTGAGTCATGTCTTTCTTGCCATGATACCATACCCTGGTTGCAATCTATTAAAATTTTCCTGCTAAAAATGACCGCAGGAGTTAGTAATTAACTTCCTCTTGAGTACAATAATAGAATCAGAGATTGATGAACAGTTTTTCTCCAAATATTTTAAGTAATGGCATACAACAAAAAGGCCATGCATTGCTTGTCTTAGAAAAACAGTTTGGAATACGTTAGAATATCATGAATAAATGAACACTTTCATTTATGAGCTTTATATAGAAGTCATCGAGTTTCCCTGCTCGAGGTGCAGCCTGCATAGTAGTTAATCTTCCTTCATGGCACTTACTGTATAATGCAACATCACTTTGGGCAATCTTTTGTATTAAAATATAACATTTAAGCTCCTTTCCCCCAACAAAGCATTGCAAGAATGAATTGTTCAATCTCTTTTTTTAATATATATAACATACTGGAAATTATTTCAGAAATAACCAAGATGGTAATTCCCACTTAATATCTTTCTTTATAGCTCATTGGAAAATAAGAACTCTTTCCAAAGCAATATAAAGTTATTGGAAAATTAAAAGGACTTTGTATTGATAACCACATAATTCTTGTCTCAGCATTACCACCCAATTTTTGGGCCCTGAGCATTGACCTCGCCTCTGCTGGTCATTCCTATTATTATTTTAACCATTAAAATAAAAATATGAATTTGATGACCTCTTGATAACTTCATCTTAGAATGTTCATCTCCCTCTTGATTTTTCCATCTATTTTATTCCTTCCCATTATATTCTAATGACCTTTTATTTTAACCTCTGAAGAATTATGGCCCATTCCAGATCAGCTTGATTTCTTTCTATACAAGAGAGCTGTCTCTCATCTTCACTGCTGTCATATGCCACTTCCCACTCCATGAAGGAAATTGAACTGTGGTGATCAGCTTCTCTAGGGAAAAATATTACTTAGGCCCCGTGACATCAAATGGATCCCTGAAGCATAGGCTAAGTCAGATGATGCAAAATGCCATTTCTTTTTTAACACTTACTATCTCTCTTGCTATGATAACCTCCAAACTACAAAGTTAAGGGTGAAACAGAAGGATAAGAACGATGAGATTGTAAGGACAGTGCACTTGGTAAGCATTTAGTGGAAGGTACAGATTGTGTGTGATTACCTGGATACATCTCTATACACATGCATAGGCATAGAAATCACAAAATGCCATTTCTAAAGAATTTGTAACCCCTCTGTATGGTATTTTCACAGTAAAAAAAGAAAGAAAAGAATTTTTCACAGGGGTTCTTTTTTGTATGTTTTTTATTGTAAAAATGTTGTACAGAGGGGTTACAGTTACATGAGCAAGGTATTGAGTACATTACTTATTGAGCATTGTTGCCTTCTCCTTTGCTTTCCCAGTAGCCTAACATCTTCTGATGGGATTAAAATATCACTGTCCACTTGAAGTGCAGCTACCATCATCATCCTTGAAAACTGTTTAAGCACTACTACTTCCTAATGGACATTTATTCTGAGCTTTGAGCCATAACTGACATAGTAAAACACTAACCCATAAGGTTTAACAGTTCTATTAAGGATCTTTTGAAACAATAAATTGCTAATAGGAAATTTCTCTGTGTGTTGGATTAGAATTCATGGGTTGTAAATTTTCTTCCGAATACTGCAAGTAGAAATGTTTTCCCAGGATACACCAGTATGCCAATGAAAATTAAGTATGTCTTAAAAATTAAGATCTGGCCCTTATTTCATTTTCTGGCTCAAGAAAATTGATCATGCATGTTGATATGTAAATGCTAAGATACACATAGCAGTATTATTTTGGTGCAAAAATGAGATGTGATTTCCTCTCAAAAGAGAAGAAATCTGGGGCTGGGAAGGTGGCTCAGTGGTAGAGTGCTTGCCTTGCATGCATGAAGCCCTGGGTTCGATTCCTCAGCACCACATAAGCAAAAAGAAAAAAGCCAGAAGTGGCTCTGTGGCTCAAGCTCAAGCTGGCCTTGAGCTGAAGAGCTGAGGGACAGCGCCCAGGCCCAGAGTTTAGGCCTCACAACTGGACCCCCCCCCCAAAAAAAGAGAAGAAATCTCTTTTGAGAAGGAATCACAAAATTCATCTGGGATGCTTAATTCACAAGCTGCATGAAATCTTTAACAAAAGGAAGTCTAGTTTTGTACAATTCCCCAAAGAAAAATAGTTGATTTATACATGTAAATCATAATGGTTAATACTATTGTTATTACTCTTGCTGGTGATATGAGTCATTAATAAAATACAATCTCTATGGCATGTGAGTTCTAATATGAAATGATAAATATATGTGTTCTTCATAGAGTGAAATAACCACATTTATGAAATGGATTCCACATGATTAGTAGCCGCTTTGTAACATGGGATTTAAGAAATTTATTAAGTATATGCTTATAGCATTTGGACTTTCTGGTTTGTAACAGAGAGGATAGAGTCAGGAGGAATAGTAATGGACTATTTTTCACTCTTTTTCTGTTTCTGTGCCACCAGAAATTCCAGTGAATAGAAAGAGATACCTGTGACCTTCTCTGCTAGACTAAGAGATAAGCATAGATGACCAGAGAACAGTTATTAGGCAAGTGGATAAAGCTTGAGAGGGGGAGAGATTTAGAGATATTGAAAGCTGAGATGGAGAAGCCTGCACTTGACTTACTCCTAAGAATGTAGATTGAATCTGCAGAAAGGAAAGATCCATCTTGCCTCGTGCCCTGATCATTCACTCCTGTAGCTGTGCTGACACTTTTTTTTTTCCTTTCTCAATGAACCATTGCCTTCTAACCCGCAGGCTTTTACCTAGTGCATCTTTTTCTTTCCATTATTACCTGGATAATGACTTTGCAATCACAAAGTTCTCAAGTAAATTGAGACTCTTCTTTAGAAATATTTTGATGGCCTTTCTTAGCTTCCTGACAATTTTAGTTGGTTGCTTATTTATTTATTTAATTTAGCTGCCAAGAAATCTGTTTGTCTATCTCTATAGGGGCAGTGCATTATATGCGTAATATCATATATATAATATAAAATGTACTTCTCATATATATACATATATATTATAATTAAACACTGCCACAGTTAAAGCATTTGCCACTCAGTATTGAAATTGACTCTCTGTGGACACATGGTCCAAAGTATACATCAGATCTTTTACTCTGCCTTGAGCCTGCCACATCAGTAAACATCTGAGGAAGGAAGGGGTGGAGAATGGGAAGGAATGGAGGAAAAAAGAAGGAAAGACAGGAGAAAAAGAAGGGAAAGAACATGATCTAGGTGAGCAAAGTGATCTACAAAACGAAGGTAGAAATGATAAGGGGTCAAAAAGACAAATAGGAGATGTGATGGGATGAATCCTCAGCTCTGATATTATCTTCTTGTCCTATAACTCCCATCATTGAGTTGATGATTAGAACATTTTCTCTAATACAGAAAGATAGGATAAAATTAAATATGCTTTTGACTGAAAATGTCTCAAGCATTTGTAAAATGAGAAATTTGAAATTTGGGGGGGGCATTCAAATGAACTGTGACTTCAACACAAAGCAAGTACTTAGAGCCATTGGAGAAAATAAGCACCACTTAATTTAGGTAGTAAAATAATAATATCATGAAAGTGATGTTATTACAGGTATAGTTTGTGTGTATGTGTGTTTACAGATTCTTGCTAGGTAGCCCAGGCTGGCCTTGAATTTGTGATCTTCCTATCTCTGCTTTCTAAGTACTGATATGTATATATAATGCTAAATGTATATGTCCTAACACTCAGCTAACATTTGATTAAATAGGTTTAATATATCTACAGACACAGTGATCCCTATACATAAAATCACAGGTAGTAGATGGGCCAGCTGAAAACAGAAGTAGTAGGAAGGAATCTCAACCAAAAGTTACAGTTAATGGGTCACTTAAAAGTTTCACAGTTTTTTGTATATATTATTGTAGGCCTGTGCGGAAATAGTGGTAATGTTTTATCCTACATATGTTATATAGATGTTATAACATAGTATATGATAAGGTGTAGTTTAGTATACATAGTACATATGTATAGTACATGGTATACATAGCACATACATAGACCTATGGAGATATAATATGTGAAGAGATAGATGATTCAATAATGTGATATGGTATGATAGATAGATAGATAGATAGATAGATAGATAGATAGATAGATAGATAGATAGATAGATAGAATAGATATCATAGTTTTGTTCTAACCAAGTTTCAAAGATGGGCTATATGCAGCTAACCACAGAGTACTTGAATGCTATCAAAAAGCTCTAAGCTCTCGCTCCCCAGGGTTGGAAGTATCAAAATTGGAAGAGGCTTTGCTAGGTGAGCATGGTGGAAGGGAGGTAAACACTGGAAGCATGCCCTTGAAGGGGATTTTGAGAGCCTGGTCTCACCTTTGAACTTGTTTGGGATTCAAATGCTCTTGACACACACAATGTTTTCTAGTAGTGGGTGTTGTAGATAAGTACAAGATCTTACACTAGACTCCTGTATTTCTTCTTTTAGGAGCTAGTTGATCATCTATAGTTTATATCATCGGGTTTTGGAGTCTCAAATCCCCCTTCCTCTGAATTATTGTCAGTATGGATTTATTGTCAGAAGTGAATTCAGAAGTCTGAGTAAGAATTCCCTATCTTTCTCTGTGGTTCTAACTGTCATGCATACTCCTGGAGGTCATAGTCTCAACTACAAGCTTAGTTTAACAAGGAAAAATGAATTATCGGGCAGGAATATCCATTAGGTTAATACAAAAATATTTCCTTGTTGCATCCAGTAGGAACAACCAGCTGCCAAAAGAGGTGTGGGGAATGCTAATAAATAAATAAATAAATAAATAACTCTCTCTCTCTCCCTCTCTCTCTTGGTCAGAGAGTATATGCTAGCTTAGGTGAGTCTGGGGTTAACAGAACAATGGGTATTTTCCAAGAGTATGGTCACAAGGCATCAGGATACACTAAAGATTAGGGACTCTAAAGATTAGGCCCTCATCTTGTCATTGGACAGGGTCACTGTGCAATGTCAAGCATCCCGAATCCTGTGATAATGAGATAAGGCAAACACTGGCAATTTCTCACTGGTATCAGGCTCTCTCATCATACACCATCCATCCATGCTTCCTATGCCCAATCATAGCTCCAATGGGACTCGAGGGTTCCCACAACTGAGAACATATCTCAAAGATCCAGTGGTATAGTACCTGAGCTCAATCCCAAGGACTGCAGGGTAGAGGTAGATTAGCCTTTGGTTCTAGAACACACTCACACAATAAAAATGCAAACCAAAGTAAAAGTTACAGGAGATTTAGATGAGATCTGTAGAGGAAAACCATCATGGTGTTAGAAAACAACTTGAGAACTTTCAGCAGACAAATAAACAAAGCCATCTAGAATTTCTTTAGAACATGTGCTATTTAAAGAGCGCCCTAAGGGAAAAGAAGAAGTTGTTCCTATGCAGAACAAGGAGAAAGCATTCTAGGCAGAGGGAATTGGTAACAAAATGTCCCTAAGGTTGAAATAAACCTGGACATTCAAGAACGAAAGGGAAAACAGTGTTTCTAGGACAGTGGTCCCCTGGGAAGGAGTGGTTTACAAGGACACTGCAGATGCAAGCAGAGCATGGTACTGAGATGTGGATAGGAGGGTAGCTGGAATGGGTGGTGACTCATTGCCCCAAATTTCCAAAATGGAATTTTTCAATGGTTAGGACATAGTAGCTGTGGCACACTTTTCAGAGTGCTAGGGTAGGTTGTGGCATATGAATGTGGGAGGTAGACTCTATCAATAAAGAGCCAAAGATCAGTTGATAAGACTGGATTGGAAAAATATATTTGGAGGATGTAGGTACGTTATTTAAAGCCAAGAGCAGATTAGGGGCTCATAGGGAAACATATCTTTGGAAGAATAACTTATGATTCTAGATTTTGGAATGTCGTGATTACAGCCCTCTTCCCCTGTAACATGCCTTTCTCCATTGGCAGTGTGTTCTGAATATCTCACACAAAGCCGAGTCTAATGGAAGCCATGATGGTTTGACCTACCAAGATTCCACCTCTTCTTTTTCCAGAAACTTCGTAGCAGTAACTCATACCAGAATTACAGTCCATAGGGACTTTTATATTCCTTATATCATTTTTCTGTTCTGTACTTGCAACAGTCTTTACAGTGGAAAGGTCATGAATAATCTTTTGTTTGATGGACTGAGCAGTTCTTTAAGTAGATATTTATATTCCTACTTTAAAAATATGAGAACACAGGCTTCAGAAGGTTAATTGAGCATCTTGTCTGGCCAAGGTTACAAAAGTAGTGAGAGGAATTGGCAGAAAGAAGATATCTCTGACTTCAAGGGTCTAAGAGGATCTAGTTTTAGATGAAACTTTCCTGGACAAGTCCACCAGTCCAAGAAATACCACAGCAATTCAGAACAAGAGCTCTAAAATCATTAACAACTAGGCCAAATTCCTCCTCTCTTCTTGCTCAATGAGTGATGGCAGAAATAACTTGACCACAGTCTTCTCTTAATCTACAGGACTGGAATTCTAATGTTTACGTCTCAGTTATTTGTAGATTGATATATCCAACCTTCCACCCACCAACATATAAGTCTATCCACCAAACATATCATTAACTTCTAACCATGAGGGAAGTGCCAAATGAGCATCAGGAATAGGTTCATGCAAAATAAAATAAAAATGTTTCTGCCTTTCTATAACCTTCATTCTTTCAGTGATCAGGAATCTTTTGCTGCTAAGTACCATTTGGTATGTGATGTTATGGGTGTTTATGTTGGCATAAGAAAAAAACATCGCCTACATTTGTTGAATTTTGAAACCTTCCTATACTTGCTTTGGCAGGGCCAGACCAAATGGTCTTGAAAGTCATAGCCCATGGGCCAGATGATCAACACCCTTGTGCCTAAGGGAAGGTATCTATGACCAGTTAACAAATTAATGTAGATGACAACATTAAACAATGACTAGAGCTATGGAGAAAATAGTAGTGTGGAAGCTCACAAGCTTAGGGGAGGATTAAATGAGATAATGCACAAAATATTCTTAGCCTGATGTTTAACACCTGCATCTTGGACAAAAGGGGATAGTAAAAACATTAAATTGGGAAGGGAGTGTTGCTGGGGGATTACCTTCTCATTGCCCAGTCTTTAGGGAGCCTCAGCTTTTTAGAATTCTTTCCTTCAGACGCTAAGTTATGAAATAGTGTCTGGTGGCTTTATCTTGTGTCACTGAATATACAATGAATACAACTGCTGATTTTCAGCATCTGTTCGCTGCAAACACCTAATCATGATTTTCCTTTCATGTAAACCTGCTCTCCTGGAGAGAACATGCTGTTCAAACAGACCTCAGGTATACAGCCTCAGGTCATAGTTATCTTTCATTATATGTTCATGTAGAGATACTCAAATTGTAACTTAATTTCCCATGCATCTCGGCCACATAGCTGGTCAGACTTGGATTATTCCAGTTTCTGAGACAACTCTTGTGCATTAAGTTAAAGCAACTGCCATTCTGAGGGAACACAATTGCCTCTTGTTAATGACTAAGTAATGTCAGTGCCTGGCACATAGTAGGTATTCAGGGAAGATCTTCTCATGAATGGATTGAGATTTCTCCCAGGGGATACAGCATCAGAATACCATCGGCAATGGCAATTCCCTAGGGACATGATGATGGCAGTTCTCCAGGAATATGCTAGATATCCCAGGAACCGGCCTATCTCTCTTCTCCCAAGATTCACTTACTGCCATTGCAAAGCCTCAGCACACGGATCACTTTTCTGCATCAAGACTTAGCTCTTAGGTACCGCTGCAACCTATCCTAATGTCAAGAGGGGTAAATTAGAAGCTCAAAAGAAGTGACAAGGTACACAACTCTGCTCCTCCACGCCAAATGAGCCCAGCTGCTTGACAGATTTAAGAGCAAGGTCCTACAACAGTTGTGTTCTAGGAAAAAATGCTTTCCATCACCTACAGAGCCTGGAAAGGCAGAGGTTGGAGGCTAAGGGGAGGGATGGGGTGATAGTGAGATCCCCCATCCTACTGCTAGTGACAAAGCACAAGGCCTCAAATCACAATGACAAAATTTACAGGGATACAAATCAATTCTTATTCAGAAGGCTACATCTCATACTTCATACCTATTATTTTGCCTAATTTTCCTACCCCACAGGCCATTGCTCAGGTCAGCTGGAAGCCTCTCTCCTCTTTGATTCAAACCCACATTTTTCAGAAATGTTTAATGAGGATTTCTGGCTTTTGGCTAAACAAATGGGATATATAAAGCCATTGGTCTCTCTGTGAAATGGAACCCAGCAATTTTTTCTTATCTCTCTGAGCATCACACAAAGAGCTACGGTCTTGTGTCCTATTAGCTAAGTAGGAGGAGTATCCTGCTGCTGGCTACATGCTGACTCATTCCTCCTGTGGCTCAGTTTATATAACTCTTCTTAAAGGCAAGACACTTGGGTACTGGCAGTGATGGAAATGTTAACTCCTCTACCTCACCACCTCATTCCCTTCTTGAGCTTATTGCCTGGTGCTTACTCCTGAAAGCCATGTAGAACCTGGAAATTTCAAATCCAGGCAGTCATTAATAACTGGAGAGAACAACACAAACACAACTGAGACTCAATTTCCACATAAGATACTATCACTGTTTTCTTTCCTACCTGATTACATTGCTGCTCTTGTCACTTTGTTCCTTAAATGGTTGGTTCCTATAGCAAGTCCAAATACTGAGAATCATTTATGAGACATAATCATTGATATAAAGAGAGATGTTACTCTTTCTTAACTCTCAGGTCTTACATGCTGCTTTGACAGAATTAATCAACCATAGAAAATTAGGAGACATCATGTTCTTTTTTTGAAAAACAAAGAACAGGGGTAGGGGAAAATGAACAACTGTATTAGACATTGCTTTTTAAAGTCATTTGCAGTGTGTGGAAGCCCCGATATGTCTCTTGGGATACTAAGAAATATTAATATCAAAACAGCCAAGCATGCCATCTCATGACTTTACAAAATACTGTTTTACATATAATCATAGCAGCAAAAATGTTATCAGTTACAGAGTAAGTTAATTCATAATCAAATAAATGTTGTTGAGTACTGATAAAAATGCAGCATTTTACTAGATTCAATTGGATGGTTATTAAACCAAGATGACTGGACTCCAGGTAAATACTGTGATTTACAGCCACAGTTTGAAAATCACTGACTTCCACTATTCCAGATGTAGGATAGGCAAACTACAGCCCTTGAAAAAAATCTGATCAATTCTTCCTTTTCTAAATATTATTGGGCCCCAACAACTGGCTAATTTATGTTTATAGCCCCAGTGGTTAAAAAAATTGAGCAGCTATTATAAGAGTCTAGATACACACGCTGAGATTTCATCTATCCCTGTTTAACAAAATCTGTATTTTAAATTGTACAAGCTTGCATAATATGTATTTCCTTTCTAGTGAAGTTCACCTTCTGTCATGGCACTAAACTTCTACTGAGACACAAAGAAAATGTATAGGGAATACTAAGTGAGGGTTTCTACTTCTATATTTATAACCTACTTATTTCTTTCTTTGACTATAAGCTGAGTTCTCCATTCATATCTCAAGTTATATATATATGACTCTCTTTCCTGCTCTTATCTTTTTAAGTCTGCATAATTAAAATACCCCTCAAAATAAAATAAAATATATTTCAAGTAGCCTTTTCAGTATTTTCTCTCTTTTGTACATTCTAGGTAACATTTCCAAAACAAGTATTTGACACATGGTTTGAATATGAAATGTCCCCCATGTCATGTATTAAAAGCATGATCCTCAGCTGGTGGATATTAGCTCTTGTCCTGGCTTCTTTCTGTCTTCATCCTGATTGCCTGATGCTATTATTTTCTGCCTCATCTTAGGCCCAAAGAAATGGAGCCAGTTGGCCATTGGCCTGAATCTTCCCTCAAGACAAACATCTTAACTTCTCTTACATTGATTCTTTTAGGTCTATGTCACAGAAACAAAAAAAATAAATAAACTATGACACTCTTAAACATAGCACACAAATGGCAATTAACTCCAGAAGAGAAAAAAATCTGGTGTTTCGTTATTCTACATTGTGACAACAGACCATTTCTGCCGTAGCTAAGACTGACCACAGTTGCAGCCCTTCGCTGACCTGTCCAGAGAATGAGTCAACAACAGGATTTTACCAGTGAGAGAGCATTCACCCTGTTCTCATAGCCTCTACCAACCTCTATTTTCTCCTATCCCAGGCAAGAACAGCTTCACCCATAATTTTACCCAGATGTACCTTAGACTATGATCCCTACTTTATACATACTCCACTGAAGCTATACTAGATTACTCACTAGCTTCCAGATTATTTGTATTAGCTATTTTTTGTGGTGCTGGTCTTTTAAACTAAGAGCTTTGAGTTTACTGGTCTGATTCTCTACCACTTGAGCCATATCTCAAGTGGATAAGCTTGCAGAGTATTTTTAAGCTATCTTTCAAATATGATTTTGCTTGAGGTTGGCCTCAGACTGTGATGGGCCTTACCTATGCTTCCTGCTTATGAAGGATTGCAGTTGTGAACCCTGGCCAGGCTTGTTGGTTGCAATGGGCTCTTGTTCATATTTTGCCTGAGCAGTCTCTAAATAGTATAGCCCCCTTGTTTCTTCTTGCCCATTTCTGAGATTATAGTCATCTTCCATACCCAATCTGATAACAAATTATCTCAAAACCCCATGTCTTACATGATTATATGTTTTTTGTTTTTACTTTGTAATTCAGGGTTTGGGAAGTGGCTCATTTGGATGTCTGTTTCTTAGGGTTTTTAAATGAAGTTGAAGTTAAGGTATTGACTAGGCTCAGGTAGGTCTACTGGATCTTGTAGTGAGTGGTCTACCAGAGCTGGCAAGGCAATACTGGTTAGTGGCTGCAGGCCCCTTTCCCTTCAATGGAGGTTAGCAACTACAGTATGACAATTGTAAGCCACAGTGTATTTGAAAACTCAGCTTTGGAAGTCATAGGCTATCATTTCTACAATATCCTATGTGTTACACAGCTTAGTCCTAATCAAAATGGGAGAGAAAGATACAGGGGTACAAATTATGGTTAAGAATCACTAGGGACCATTCTGGAGGCTGAATATCATCTGATCCTAGCCTACTTCTACTGCAGTCAAGGCCTTACATTCATTGTTTGTTGCCTGCAAAGTTCTAGTTTTCTCCCATTTCCTGAATCTTACCTTTTCTTAATGCTCATCTTGGCACCATCTTCCCTGTGATACTTTCTCTGAATTCTTTAGCTTGGAGAAATTGTATGTCCCTTTGTTCTCCTATGGCTTCATTACCAACACCATACATTTAGCACTCATACTTGGTAAAGAATTACTACTCACATATTAAACAATCACAATAAGTCAGCTGTACCTGAGGAAGGAAATCCTTTAATGCCACAACAAAAGCCTGCATGAAGCATTGAAATAAAATCCCACAATTAGAGATTGAGCTGTATTATAGTAAGTAAAGCAGGGCGCATAATATCAGTGTGGCCTTTTGATGTATTTAAGATGCAGTGGCTGCCAGAGCAGTATTACTCAACTCAAATATTCAAATAAAATAGAGATCCAGGGATCTGTAGGTTAAGATTCAGTAGTTATAGACTGGCTTCTCAGATCCTTCTTTTCTAATTCCTCATGTGATACTGTTGTTGCTGGTCCTTGGAGCACATTTAAATAACAAGGAACTAAAATATGGGCAACATATAGAATAAGAATTGAAGCAGATGGAAAATCAGAAGTAAAGAGAATTATGCTTGTGTTTAATTCTAGTGAGAATTGGCAATGCAATACATATTTGCAATTAACAGTCATCCAAGTATTTCATTGTTTTGTATCTGCATCCATTATTTTAATATATGCATTTATATTTTAAGTGCCCAGCCTTGATAAGATTTTTATAATTAAGAATATTCATATTATCCACAGAACTCAAGTATAGTTCCCTTTCTGCATTATTTAATAAAGGCATAGTGTAATGTTACTAAAAATCACATACCAGTCTTCAAATTCTCATGAATTCCCAGGAAGTGTTTTTTCCCAAATATTTTTGCTTTCATTATAGGGACCTTAATATACTTAATATACTTATAGTGGTATAAGTATGAAAGAGTCTTGCTTTTCTTTATGATACATAATGCAATTGCTTAATAATAATAGTAATAGTAATATAAAACTTCAGTAGTTTTAATGCTAAAATAAAGTCACATGATCAAATTAGTTCTAAAGTTCAGGTCATACATGAGACCAAATTAGAATAAATAGGAATGGCTACAAATACATTTTTAAAGCTTCCTGGTCCATTCAAATGTGAAAGTTGAGGATTGATACCCTCATTCCTATCCTAATAGATTTTAAAATAGAATGATTGCTTCCATTACTGTGCTATAAAACAAATTAAAAGTGTATAATTTGAAAATATCAATTTGAAGATCAGCTTAGAAAATATGTTCAGCTTTTTCTTATAGGATATAACTGCCTCAGTTTATGAATTAGTATAGATAAGCTATAGTAAATGTTATAATTCTGGTCAATCTGGATTTCCCTTAAAAAATCATGGTTTCTTAATAATAATTATACATATCCCTTTGATATAGTTGGTATTTTTTGGTACATCCAACACATTGTATAATTTTTCAAGATGCTAACCATTTGAAAAGCATGGAGACATTTTGCAAATACTTTAAATTGGCTAGTCACTTATTTCTGTTCAAAATAGGGCATTGTTAGATACCTTTGTCATAGATGTTTACATAGATGTTCTCACAAAGCATTTTGGTTGCATTTAGGAGTGTTTTGGCTCAAGAGAAATTGTATCATTTATCTTGCTTACTCAACCTCAGAAATAGGAAAAATCAGAATAGGTGCAGCCTTGCCTAATTGCTATACCCTGAACAAAGTGTCAACTTTGAATGTACCTGTTTTCTGCCTTAAAGCTCTTCCTGCTGCTACCTATGAGAACCATGGCAAGTCTCTCTGTGCCTGGTGGCTTCTAATACTTAATTTGTGAAATGAAGAGGTTGAAGTAAGAGATATCCATCTGGGAAGATATGAGTAAAAGGCAAGGATACGTTGAGCAATTCTAGGTCATACACTTTGTGAAGTGACTTGAAATAATTCTCCTAAAATTCTCAAAGTTTTTGTGAATCTGTAGAAGAATTTTCAAGTGGTAGCACACAGAAATCACTAGATTGTTAAATAAAGCCCATGAAAATAAAGTAAGCTAAAATTTAAAAAGATATTAATTGTTTTACTTCACATTTTCTCACAGAAAGGAAAATGATGTCACTAATTCCAACCCCTTTTGTGTTAACTATGAAGACACTGAGACCCCAAGAATTCACAGAACTTGATTCTATTGACACATGAAATTCCACTTTAATAGGAGGTGGGTTTTGTCTTGTTTCATAATCTAGTCCTTTATGACAATCCAAAATTTCTTAGTCATCATTATAATTCAACATTTTATTCTGCACTGAAGAAGAGAGAGAGGTAAAACCTGTATTCATAGTAATTCAGAATTTCTGAAGCCAATATGTCACAAAGATTTTCACAGCTGGCTCACACCATGGTACCTGGGCCCTGATGTTATATGGTTTGCTTTAAATCAGCGAGCCAAAGTCTGCTGGCACTGGGATTGTCTAGCTTAGACAGCTTTGTAAATGTATTTCTGTACTTTGATTTGCAAAGATTCTCACCTGCCAGGTGAGATGTAAGAGTTCTTCCACTGCTATAACAGTCATTCTCAAAGCTTGGCACTATAATCTACTAATTTTACATTACTTTGCCAAGAGTGACTAAGTCCTGTTTAGGTGAGATATGTGACAAAAATACAGATGACTTCTACCAAGTTATGGTGCCAGTCATCCAGTTATTCAATAAAATAAAATAATTATTATACCTCCAGTTACAAAAAGCATTACTCAGGCAGTGGAAATATTATGATACACTAAATTGTCAGACCTCCTCCCCAAGAAGTTTATATCCTAATGAAATGAGAGATACTAAAATATGTTTATACAACTTAACTACAAAAGGACAAATATGTGAAGGAAGATATGAAGGGATGTGGGCCAGAATGAAGGATGAAGGGTGGAGGGCTGTAGGATGTAGGAGATCACAGAGCTATTATCTTAAAGATGGTCATCTTTGAACTGAGCTTTGAATGTTGAAAGAAGAAACAAATTTGTGGGAGGGAACATGTTTTGAGCAGAGGGATCAGAAAATTCAGTGGTGCCAATATAAGACTCAGGAGCTATAAGAGATTTTATAAGAAGTTTTGTAATAGCCATCATTGGCAATATTTATGCCACTCATACATTTACAAGTGTATTTATTATTTATTCATCAACATATACATTGAAGGCTACCATGAGTCATATTTCTGTTCCAGAAACAATCTCCTGGCCTTATGTAACATACATACTAGTAAGGGGGCAGATATTAGAAGTAATATACCTCCTAAGAAGCAAATTATATATGACAAAATGAATGCTAGAGCAAAAAGGGGGAAAATAGGGCAAGAAAGACTTAGAGATCTGAGCCTGAGAAGACAGAGAGGTAAGATTGTTAGGAGGTAAGATTTGAGCCAATGGAAACTCATGAGGAGAACTGGCAGAAAGACAGGTGAACCAGAATATTCTGGGAAATGAGAGAGACTTTAAGGAGTCAGGGGGCTGAGGCAGAGTAAATGAGAAAAACCAGCGGGGGGCCTAGGCAGGGAGGTGATAGAAGGGGGTAGACATTGTAAGGTTCTTTGGTATCCTTTTCAAAGCAATGTAGGCAACAGAAACCAATAAGAATGTCTTTCCACTAGATAAAAGTACCCAGACTGAGCTTCTCAAAAGACATGGTAAGACTAGACTAGCCTCACAAAATCAGGGCACAGCGGCTGGGGCTGGTGGTCAAGGAAAAGAGCAGCTAACTTTCCTACATATCTGCTATTCAAAAAGCCAAAGGGGCTGCTTCCTTGGGATGATCACATTATTATTTTATAATGTAGGAACCTGTTGGATTTCCAAAGCCACAATAACACACTACTCTCTAGAATTAAAATATGAATACACACCTCAGGCTATATTTTTTTAAAAAAGTACCTGAGGCAGTCTATAAAACGTTACATTTCAGTTGAGCACTAATTTAATCAGGGAAACTTTATCTACAGCATTTTTGCTTTAGCCATTAAGCATGTTATATGGTCTCTGAGAACTCTGACTATCTGCATCCACCAGGAAGTTATGCTCTCCTTTTATCTCCAACAGATGTGGGCATCAAATGTTTATGGGCATGAAAATGCCTTTCCATGAAAAGAAACCCCATCAAGTAGCAGGATTTTCTTTTATTATGTTGTTTTATGCACAAAACATTTCTTTTGAAAGCACGGAAGCCACATAAACATGAAAGGATCAATGTAGAATTTTCATAACACATGTTTCCCTGTCACTGCTGTTTGGAGCCAAATGTGTCCCAAAGTTGTCTATGAGTTTCTAATGTCTGTGTAGCCCATGGTCTCAATATTATGGGTGCCATGAGGACCCTGATACATTGGGCCCATGAGACCACTTTTGGTGCTCTAGCTTTTTACTAAAACATCATTGAAGTTTTCTTTCCCTAAAGTAATTTTATTCATCTTAGACATTTCCTTTATAGAAAGAGAAAATCCATTGTATAGGGAATAATGAGGAGGAAAAATAAGTCATTTATATTTTATTGTTTTAATATCTTGTGTTAGTATCCCCAGGGATTTATTTATTACAATCTTTTGTCTCTCCATTTGGTAATTTCCAAGTCTACCAAAGGTGTTAGAGGCAGGTGGCTGGTAACTAGACTTTGGGAGATTATACAAAGACTTTCTTTTTCATGTTACTGGTGTTTTTAAATTATTGCTACTTTGTGTCTTATTTTTAAGAAGTTGTAAAAAGAGGTTACAATTTTATAACACAGGCATATTCACTTCTTCTTTGCTTTTTCTCATTTTCCCATTCCCATCTCTACCCATAAATTACATAGCTCATTTTTAATGTAATGTCTATTAAGTACAAGGTCTGCATTCACTCATTTGCCCTCTACTTCTGTGCCCCCCCCGTTCACTCTCCCAGAGACAAACAAGATGTGTTTTCTTTCATATGCAGAAGCAAGATCTAAAATGCAACGAAACATGACCATTTATACACAGCTTTATATATTTACAACAAATAGACTAAAGGAGGTTATATGAAGGGGAAGAAGAAATCTAACTTTCCTGAACATCTAAAGTACTATTTATCTTACACAGACTTCTAAGGAAAAAAAACACATGTAGGAAGCATGCAGTGAGGAGATGGATGGGCTTTTGTTGTTGTTGTTTCTTTTCTCTCTTGCATTGATTGCTCGGTTAGCTTTCCAAAGCAGGAAACACTTGGAAATTCCATGCTGCTGGTCAGGCACAGGGAAAAAAGAAAATGTCTTCTGATCCATTTATTGCTAAAATACAAAGGACCCTGAGAAAGGGGCTTTGTGTTTGCCAGTGAAGTACTGCTCAGCATAGCAAGCACCACATTGCCTCCACAAACCCTCCCAGCATTGATGCTCAGGTTGGGCTGTTTCCCTTTCTCACTGTTAGCCATTGACTGGCTGTTGGCCTTTCTGGGAAGAAAGAACCCCCATATGCTCTGTGCTCCTTCTTTTATATTATGATTGCCTATTCATCCCAATGTGGCTACAGCAGACTCCCTGACTCAGGGGACTGGAGCATGCTTTGTCTTTACCATTGCATGTGGCTTTTGTGTTTTGACTTGAGGTCCAGAAGGGAAAGTAGATATTAAAATATTTATTCATCAGACTGGTATATATTATCTACGTACTGACATATCCTTCAATTCACTTCTCCTAGCTGCCCAGTCAATCAGCCTTGGCTTTAGAGTAATGTCATCTTTAATGGAGATTTCTTAGGAAAACCCCAAAAAGGTTCTCTTCCTGAGTTTCTGTGTGTTACTGATTAGAAGGAATAGTTATGATGTGGTAGGCATCTGACAACATTTCCTAAATGTTGATGAATATGAATATTTCTCCCCTCCCTGGGGATTATGGGCTTGAAGTAATTGATTTTTTTTCTGACTTTGTGTGTGTGTGTGTGTGTGTGTGTGTTGGTACTAGGCTTTTAACTTAGGGCCTCACACTCTTGCTAAATTTTTCACTCAAGGCAGCTGCTCTATCCCTTGATCCACAGGACTATCTCTTTATTTCTGGTTAATTGGAGATTAAAAAGTCTCTCAAATTTGTCTTCCCAGACTGGCTTTGAACTGAAATCCTCAGATCTCAGCCTTTTGAGTAGGTAGGTTTAAAGGCATGAGCCATGACTACTCCTTCTCCTCCTCTTCCTCTTCCTCTTCCTCTTCCTCTTCCTCTTCTTCTTCCTCTTCTTCCTCTTCTTCTTCCTCTTCTTCTTCTTCTTCTTCTTCTTCTTCTTCTTCTTCTTCTTCTTCTTCTTCTTCTTCTTCTTCTTCTTCTTCTTCTTCTTCTTCTTCCTTCTTCTTTCTTTTTCTTTCTTCCTTCTTCTTCATCATGGAGCTTAACCTCTGGGCCTGGGCACTGTCCCTCAGCTCTTCAGCTCAAGGCTAGCACTCTACCACTTGAGCCACAGCACTATTTCCAGTTTTCTGGTGGCTTGTTAGAGATATGAGTCTCATGGACTTTCCTGCCTGGACTGGCTTTGAATTATGATCCTCAGATCTCAGCCTCTTGAGTAGCTAGGATTACAGGTGTGAGCCACTGGCGCCTGGCTTGATGACTCCCTCTCTTAAAATATGTGACTAAGTAACTTGCTTTCTTAGTTATTTATTACCAATGAGAAAGAAGGCAGAGTCAGCACATTGTTTCCAGGAATGTCCTTAGCCTCGCCTTTGGTGAGGTCACCTTCTGGCTTGGAGGGATCTGACAATACAAATGTTGCTGCTAACACTTGTACTTAACAGTATGGCACAGGGATCTTCAAAGTTTTGTCTAAAAGGCTTGAAAGTAAATATCTGTGGCCTTTGTTGAAGCTGCTCAGCTCTGTGCTGCATTGTAAAAGTAGCCAAAGGTGGTAAGGAAATAGGTATTGCTGTGTTCCAATAAAACTTTATTAATAGAAGCAGTTTATAGTTTATTGACCTTGGCTTGGAAGATGATTTTTAGAACTCTTGGCAATACTTGTTTCTGTCTACTCTCATCTGATTAAGATAATATTTCAGGTAGGCACCAGTAGCTCATACCTGTAATCCAAGCTGAGATCTGAAAGTCATGGTTCAAATCCAGTCTGGAAAAGAAACTCTGTAAAATGTTTAACCAACAAAAAGTCAGAAGTGAGTCTGTGGCTTAAATAGTAGAGTGCTAGCCTTGAACAGTGAAGTTCAGTGGTAGTGTACAGGTCCTGAGTTCAAGCTCTAGTATCAGCGCATGCACTAACAGGGTAAGAGCAAGGGAATTTTTGTTAAGAAAAAAAATAGAGGGAAGAAGAACTCTATGGGAAGGGATGGGAAGGGGAAACAAAGAGGAGGCAACAATGCTTTGATAAGAAATGTACTTGTTATCTTGCCCATGTAATTGTAGGGTATTCTCACAATAAATAAATAAATAAAGTCCACACTGTTGCTGTATCTGTTTTCCAAGCTTGAAGAGTAGGTATCATTTTGGCAACCAGTGCACATCTCCACTGCCCCCCACCCCTGTTTCAGTCCTGGTAGGCTGCACGCCCACTATCTCCTCACTCACAGCAGCAACATTATCCCTGGTAATTGGACCACTATCCACGTAAGTACTAGCCCTTTAACAGCACAGAACCTTGCCACATGCCTTGCTTGATATGATCCTGACTCAGTTGTTTGAGGCTATTAATATTATATAGTTAGAAAATTTTCTAGTCTTTAGATAACAAAAAAGAAAAAAGAAAAACCAGCCCTAGAAAGGTTAAGTGATTTCTCCAAGATTCTACATCATATATGCTGTGGACTAAAGCTTTACTTCTAGGAGTTCTGACTCCAGTTCTGAGGTCTTTCCTCTTCTTTGTACTATACTTCAGTCCTGGTTCACTGAGGGTCTGGCTTCATGTCTTCCGGATAGATCAAAAAATATTCTGGGATAGCAGAGTGTAGAGGGCAGAGGAAAGCTATAGTCATGTAAAATCATTCAAGTTAAGGGTGTTTTAAAATAGTATGGCACTGACTGCTAAGACCAACAGTAGTAGGGAAGGACTTTAGCCAAGCATTTTCAAAGACACAGTCTGTCTCCTAGATTGAAGAACAACCAACACCATCCCAAGAACAGCCCTGGATCCCAGTGCACCATAAGGCAACTGGATCTTCATACTTCACAAATTCAGAAGCACAAGACTAAAGCCCAGCATCTAGTCAGTTCAGCAATATCTTACAGGAGATTAGAAACCAAGAAAGCTTAACCTAATTGGTGCGTGGAAACCAAACAGCAACATTGAAGACTCATGGTTTTATATGTGAGAGGTAAGGAAGTTGGCTGAAGGTTATTAAGATAGTTAAACTATGTGCCAGTGGCTCCTGTCTATAATCCTAGCTATTTAGTAGTCTGAGAATTGAGGATTAAGATATACTTCCAGCCCAGGAAGACAGCTCTGAAAGACATTGATTTCCAGTTAACCATGAACAAGCCCAAATTGAAATGTTGGCTCAAGTGGTAGAGAGCCAGTCTTGAGTAAAAATGCCAGGCAAGAGCATAAGGCTCTGAGTTCAAACCCTAGTACCAGCAAAACATAAAAAAATTAAACAAGAACAAAAGCTAAAACTAAAAGCAGATGATGAATTTAAAGTCTGGAGTCTGGAACCAAAAGTCATGTGCTAGTATATACACATTTATCCCCCCCCACACACACACACAGAGTAAATGGAGAGTGTGTATAACTGCATGACACTAAGGCATTCTATGGCTTAACTTTCTGTGCCTGACTTCATGAAGAAAAGAAGGAAAGGAAGTAGGAAAGGAGAACCACTCAACCTATGGAAGTAATCTCCATACATGTTTGTTTAGAAAGGGGCCAAAAAGTAATATTTTACTTAGGTAGACTTACTATAAAGGTCTCATTCCTTCCTCTGTTAACATAAGTAGAGAAGTCCATTAGAAATGGAATAATTTGCACTACATAAAAGCACTGGGCTTCAACTCATTAACCCTCTACTAAACAAGTACTTAAATCTTCTGTCACTCTGCATCATCTCATTTTTTAAATATGTGAAGTAGAAAGGACTTTGAGGAAAAGGAAGTGTAATTGCAAAACAATATGAGATGGGTAGCTTCCAAATCCGATGGAGAGCTTTTCAGCGTGAATACCTTAACTGGCGCCCCATAATCATTCATTTTCTTTGAACCAAATGCCAGTGTGTCCCTGGGAAACTTCAGTGAAATTCCTAGAGGAAGAAAAACAACAACATCTTTGTACAAATATGTGCCTTTACTTAATAACTATGCATGCATACATATGATATAAATATGGACATATTTCTGTATGTATAAACATAGGTTATGTGTGCATGTAGATATTTATATACATATGAAGTTTAATTTTTGCATGCATCTTACTCAAAACTCATTTTTTTTCAATTAAATGCTCATAAATTTCAAAGAGATCAGAAGTCATTTGATAATTAGAATTGCACACTCGTCAATGATTTATTGGAGCTGGATTATATACAGGTGATTGCAATGTTATACAAAAATGCCAGCAACAATGTTATTTAAGAAGCAATGCCAAGACTTTATAGGTTTACAGCAGGAATTAATCCACAATTTTGTCTTTGTGGAACTAAATTTTATGAATTAAATGTTAATATGACCAAATATTTTATAATGATTAAAAACCAATTTCACGTTGAATTATTTTTATTATTTAGTCTTATTTTTAAATGTCTTGCTTTGTTGTTTAACTTTTAAAATATTAAAAAATATTTTATTATAGACACTGATTAGTTGTACAAGGGATTTCCTTTTAATAGCTCCCTTTATGTATACAGTGCTTCCTGATGATAATCACACCTCTACCATTCTCCTTCTTCCCTCCATATTTCCAAACTAGTTATCATGTTGCCTTGTTACATTTTCATACATGTATATAAAGGACTTTGTCTACATTGCTTTGCCCTTCTCCATTTGTGTTCCCCTCCTGCTAATGTCTACATAGTCAAAAAGTTTTCACATTCTAATATTGTTTGTTAAAATATATGTTAATTACTGAAAGTGGGTTTATTATTATATTATCTCACACACTCATATCATATTTTAGTCAGATTGATCACACACAAGTGTGTGTGTATATATTTATAGATAATATGTGTATATAAACATAATATATACATACATGTGATATATAGATATATATTTCTTATGCATAAGTACAATTCTTTGCGGTTAAAAAGGCAATGTCTTCCCCAAAAAAAATGTACTCATGTTGGGTGCTCATGGCTCATGCCTGTAATCCTAGCTACTCAGGAGGCTGAGATCTGAGGATTGAGGTTCAAAGCCAGCCCGAGCAGGAAAGTCCATGAGACTCTTATCTCCAATTAACCACTAGAAAACCGGAAGTGGCCCTGTGGCTCAAGTGGTAGAGCACTTGCCTTGAGCTGAAGAGCTCAGGGACAGCACCCAGGCCCAGAGTTCAAGCCCCACGACCAAAAAAAAAAAAAAAAGCAATGACTTTAAATTATGTGGATAAATGTGGATTGTGAGGTCAGATAAGTCACAGAATGATTAATTGCTTTCAATTCTGATCTCATCCAGGGGATTATTTTTCACTTATCCTTGATGATATTAAAATGTAAGGTTTTAATGCAAAAGAAAATTCAATAATCATGGTATTAGCACACCATTTTATGTAAAGAAATGCATGCATATGGATGTATAAGAATTGTATTAGTTTTATTATGCAGCAAGATAAACTTAAAATTCTACCTCTACTAAATATTTAGTCTTTTAGAAAGGAACTGGGCTGTGTTTGGGTGTTTCCTGTCTAGAAGATAAGTTTTGTTAGGAACTCTAACAATATTATCATAAGCAGATGCATATATATCTATATCTATAACTATATTTATCTATATATATACACACATATATATACATATATGTACTTTAATACTATTCTATCAGTACTTCATCTAAATGCTCTGATAATTTTTATAGCCTACATCTTAATTAAATAATGTGATAATTGGAACAGGTACAATTTGTTAAGGGCTTGTTTTAATGTCAAACCCTAAGCTTAGTGTGGGTTGTTTTTGTTGCTGCTAGTCACTTAGTATTCACAGTTTTAAAGAGAGGGATAGATCATTTAATTACCTTACTTTATAGATAAAAAGCTTTAAGATATTCTCTGATCTGCCTCATTCTACTTTCCTATTCATACTAATTAACATGAAAAACCTTTAAAAAAAACCACTACCCCTCCTAATGTATTATCTTTTTTACTTCAAGTTAGGCAAAGTGTTAGGACATTTTACATTTTAATAGCACAGAAGATAAATAAAACTTAACTTGCTTATCGTCATTTAGTAAATGTATTGGCTAACAAAAGGCCATCTGCTAATTCTATTTCACTTGCCCATAAAATACTATTAAATATATGTGTATATTTATGTATGTGTGTATGTATATATCACACATATATGTATATATGTATGTATGTCACATTTGAAAAGAACTTTCTCTTCATTTGATTTGTAAAATGTTATTTTACAGTTAAAGGTTTTTTTTTTACCAACTACTAAAGGATGATTCTTTTCCATGAATGATTTTATTCTCCTTTACATATTTAAATATTTAAACTAAGCAATTTAGAGCATAACTAATTTCAATCCCAAACACATGTTCCTGCCCCATCTCTATATTTCTTGGATTTACTTGGAAAAGCACCAGCAAAAAACAGTAATAGAGCTGCTAAAGACCATTTTACAGGGTTAATTCTCAAGAGGTTAGCAGGATGTGCTGTCTTTTGTACTCAACCCAAAGTGTTTGTAATCTCCACAGGCTTATGCTTTATCAAAAGTATTATTTACAACATTTTTTAAAACTTGGTTTTCTGTTGAGTCCCTTTATTTTTCTGTCTCATCACAAGATAACATCATACTAGACAAGGAACAACAAAAGGCACCGAAAAGAATAAAAACCAACAGTGAAAGCAAAGCCATCCAGAGATTTGTTTTGTTTTGTTTTTATTCTGAGTACCTTCTTTGAGTCATTGTTCTTTGTAACAAGCCCCAAGTAAAGAGAAAGAGTAGAAGGTAACTTTACATGATTGGAAAAATATAGGAATCAAATGTACAGAATGTGTAATAGGAAATAAAAACAGGATGACAAAAAAGAAAAAAAAATAATTCTCTGTTTGCCAATGTTATTTCCTTGACCTTCTCATGTTGACTTTTCATGGACATTGACTCTGTGTTTCTTTATATCCCATTCTCTGGGTAAAAAGGTCTTAATATGACCAAACATGAATGGACACGTTTGGAGGAGACCATCTCCCAGTTAACTACTTCTTTCTGACTAAATTACAAAATGTATTCTCACAAATGATTACAGTAGTTGTTCAAATAAAAGAAAATGTCTTGCCTTCCTTCCTCAGGATACTAGGGCTATTAAAAAAATAGTCATTTCTTTATTATTTTTTATCATAATCCCAATCATAATTCCTTTTTTTCTCCTAAATGTGAAAGCTAAGGCCAGCAAAATGCAATCATCAAATTGCTAATTAAATATTAGGCCTTGGTTACCTGGTACAATAGAGGTTTGAAGGAAATGAAGACATAAACTGCTGTTTGTGGCCATGTATTTGAAAGAGGTAAGGGTTAAAACTAGTATGTATGACTGTTCAATAAAACTATTTATTTATATAACCCGAAGGTTCCTGGAGTTGTGATTGGGGAAATATTAAACATTGAATCTATGATGCAAGGCATACTTTTTCCCCTCCAAATGTCAAACCCCATTCAAATGCATCCCCTCATCACTGCTCTGAATTAAGGAACAAAACATGCAAGCATCAAAACCCAGTCAAGTACCTGAAAAATGAAAGCCCATTTACAAGGGAGAACTGGAACAGGCTGAGAGGGTGAAATTGCCAGACAGAACCTGAGAATGCAGGCAACAGCCATTTTGGTAGAATGGTAGGGAGGGAAATCTAATTTGTGTGGAGATAAGGAAAAGAAAAATAGAAGTACAGATAATTCTAGGACTTCT
This sequence comes from Dipodomys ordii, assembly GCF_000151885.1. Taxonomy (NCBI): domain Eukaryota; kingdom Metazoa; phylum Chordata; class Mammalia; order Rodentia; family Heteromyidae; genus Dipodomys; species Dipodomys ordii. Next base: position 1,195,594 of record NW_012267229.1, on the reverse strand, counting down.
GCCATAGAGCAGGATAGTGAATGTATTTAATAGCCGGCAAAAAAACAAAAACAAAAACAAACCAGAGGGCCTGCATGCAATGAAGATAAAAACAGGTATGGGGAAGGTGCTGGTTTAGAATTTTCCTACTAGTGTGATTTTGGTGTTTCTACACTTGTTTTCTAAACACAAGGAAATTATTCTTAAATCTCATTGCTACCGAGTCTATGTTATGATTAGTTTTATGCATCATTTACATGTTATGGTAATGCCAAGGCTACAGAGATTGGAGCTGAAGAAAATGTAGCACTTAGTATGTATTTGTAACCAAGAACTATAACCAAGCTTTGCTTGCCAAAGTCTGTACTTATGAAGGGGTATCTTTGTATCCATATCACTAAGGTGCTATAGTCCTAGAGGTCATCCAGCAACACCTCTGTCCTCAGAGCTGCTACTCATGCTCTGATATATAAAGGGAGGAGGCAGGAATGGTTCTCTTTCAATTGCCATTCCAGAAATTCAGGCATCTCTCCAAACAGTGTCTCCATATTAGATCCATTGAAATCACACTGCATGATAATACTAATAAATCTAATGAGAGAATTATGAGAGTGAGTGAAATTTCTTCTTTCATTTTTCCCTATGACCTTGCTAAGGTCCTTGGTTGTCATCTGTCAACTAACTGAGCCTTTTGTAGATGTGAAGATGGTAGAATTAACTACCAAAATGTTTTCAAAAGAAGTCCTCAACATTAAAGTTTCTAATTATCCTACTTCAAGCCAGCATCAGTGCTGATTATTAAACAGTTCTATTATCCTAACTGGCCTGAATATTTTTTCACTGAGTCCTTCAAATTATCCTTTTGCAATAAATCTTTTCTAAAGCATTTAATTCTGTATGTGTGCGTGCACACACACACACAGAGAGAGAGAGAGAGAGAGAGAGAGAGAGAAATACCAATGCTTATTCATGAATGCTACTGAATGAAAACTCTATATATTTATTTCATGTTCAGGCTGTAAATATCAGAAATTTATGGACGATGGTTTCTTAAGAAATCAGCACTATAGGTCCTAAAATGAATGGCATTTCTATTACTAGGAGTTTTGAACAGGTTTGAGGCAGAAGTTCCTAAAGACAAATTTATGCATTTTGCCAACTGTGAAGACATATTGTGATGAAACATCAAAATTTACTTGTTCTAAATATGCCATAGTAGTTACAGGTGACTTCCAGGGTGTTTCTCAGTCTTTGGAGACATCTATTTGATGATTAGCTATAATACATTTTCTTAATGAAGGAAATTTTAGCCAATTATCTCAAAAATCACCAATTTCATCCAAGCTTTGATGGAATGATCCTTTTAGTAAATTCAAATATCAGCAACACACATAGATGTGGGCTTGCTTGGATAGTCATGAAATGGTTATTTCACTGCCAGTTGATGAAACATATACCTCTGTATTTTGCCAAATTTAATTTCTTAAGTCCTACCCATCACCCAGCTATATCCCTTTCCTTCCTCTTCCTTTGCATTAATCATAAACTACTCCAACTGAAAGTTTTAATTTATAGATCTATAGAATTAGAGACTGGCTACTTAAAAAAATCAATGCATAATAGGAGATGTAATTTGTGTTTTGATTTGCATTCTAGCCGTGGGTTTGCTGTCCTAGAATTGGTGCTTTAACACCAGTTAATTTGCTTTAATTTGAACCTCCCTTAGATGGTGGGCCATGAAATGTGCATCTGCATGGATCTCCACTGATACAAACCAAATGTATTTTGCTACAGGTCTAATGGTAGCCTTTCTATTAAAGACCTAATGCCAACAATTCGTTGTTTCTGATCTCAATATGTTAGAGTACAGATTTTATTTTCAGTGGATGTAACCCTCTTTTTTAAAAAAGAGAAAATGTGTTATTTAAAGAGAAGTTTTAAGATGGGTTTGGTAACTTAAGCCTGTAATCCTAGCTACTTGGGAAGTGAAGATCAGTAGAACACAGCTCCAAGTTGGGAGGGGGAAAGTTCCTTAGCCTTCATCTCAACAAATGGTTAGATGTAATGGTGCATATTTGTTATCACAGCTATAAGAGAAGCATGATGTCTGAGCCCATGGGTAGTATATGCTTATCTGCTCCAGTGACACAGGGAAGCAAAAGTAGGAGAATGACAGCCTAGGCCATTCAGGGAATAAAGTGTTACCTTACATTGACAATAACCCAAAAAAATCTAGAGGTATGGCTAAAGTGGTAGAGCACCTATCTAACAAGCCTAAAGTCTTGAAGTCAATCTATACTACCACCCAAAGAAAAAAGATCAGTTATAATTTGAAAGGAGATATAAAGATATTTATCTTCTATATAGTATTCCATTGTCTAGATGGACCATATTTTATCTATCCATCCATCTGGGGTAGGACATCTTTGTTGCTTCTACATTTTGGCAATACAAATAAAAACTGCTAAACACACCTATGTACTAAATTTGTTGTGGACATGTTTTTAGATGCTTTCAATAAATAGCAAACAGCATTATGGTAAGAGAATTACAGTAAGAAAATTTCAAATTGTCTTCCAAAATGCTGTGTACCATTTTTACATTCCCATTCTCTATGAAATAAAATTTCTCTTGCTCTACCTCTTTATCAGTTTTGTCGGCACTCTAGATTTGGGGCACAATACTATATAAAGACATGTCATTGTCTTAGTTTACATTTCTCTAATGATATATGCCCTGCATCATTTCATGTAACTTGACATTTCTATACTATAATGTCATGTTTTGGGGCTCATCTTTTTTGTCAGAACTTCTGTACAGTCATTCAGGAAGAGGGAGGGATGCAAGAAACAAGAATTTATACATAAGAAATTTGTGTTAAAATTGAACAAACATGGAGAATGAATCAATTATGATGTAAGTAGAAGAGAAAGCGTTGGAAATATTGGAAAAACCTTTTCAGGAATGAATAGAAATTTAACATATTGGGAAGTAGAACATGAGTAATCAATGCAAAAACCAACTGGGCAGAAAGGACCAACTCCTAGCAGCAGCTTGTTTCCAAATCATTTGAATATGCATTTCAAGAATGAACAGGGTAGAAGATCCACGGTCTGTGTGATGTTCAAATAGGAACTCTATAGGCTTGAAGTCATAGTCAGAAAATCAGACAATCCTCCATTATCACAAGAAGCCACCGTAATTAATGAAAATTGACAGGCAAGTGGCAGAGAAGTATGCAAATAAATTGAGAAGGCAGGAAATTGACATAAGGAATCTTGTTATCCAGACTCTCAATCCATCAGTTCATTTTGTTTTATGATTTTTGTTTTCCACTGTCTTGGAAATAGGCAGAAAACTGCTGCCACAGAGGTTTGATGGGATAAAAATAAATTTTCTAGCAATGGGTAAGACAATGAGAGAAAAAGTACCCTCTGTCTGAGTGAATTTTTTCCTCAGGAATAGACTGAATAAATCAGATGCTTCTTTAAGACAAATTTTGCACCCATTTCTTGTTCCTTTGCTATAATTCCTGGGGATATGTCTATGTGCAAAAATTTCTTTTCAGTAACTAATTGCACTGAAATATTTGCAATGTGTTTTTCAATATAAACATGCCCTTTTCTGTGATTCAAATAGATTTGATCTAATTTTTCATAATGCTTTCAATTTTGATAGTAACTAAAATCCAGAAAATATCACACAAGCTCTCTTGAAACATAGCAACAATAAAAATAAGAGGTTGAAATAAGAGCAATTTGAATTTGTAATGGAAATATTTGTACACAGACATCTATGATGTCACTACTAATGGTTAATTTGTTTGTCTGACTCACAATGAGGAGAATTGTTTTAATAAAGACAAATTGCTTTTAATAAGGACTAAAGTCTTTTTAATTTAACTTCACAGAAGCCTCGGTAGTGGTAGGTTTTCTGGGAGATATGAAGAAATTGGTTCTTTCAGAATTTCCATGCCAGAGTTTGCATACTTTGCATTGTTAAGGTGGTCTATTTCATTTAAATTTTTTTTCTTTTTACTTTTGGTAGTCATCTCCATAAGTGGACTCAACCGCTTTTGAACTAGAAAAATGTCATGCTATACCAGAACATGCCACCAGCCAAGTATGACCTTTTTCTTCTTGTATTAGTAGGAATTGGTAAGGAACGTCCATGTTGGTTTTTCATTTTGGAGTAAGAAAAGAATAATCTTTTCCACAAACAGTAATGAGACATTTGTTTATCCGTATGCAAATAATTAAGTGGATTTTCTTTAGTTTTATTTTGTTTTCTTATAAAGGTGATATACAGAGGGGTTACAGTTGCATAAGTAAGGTAATGAGTACATTTCTTGTCAAACATTATTACCCGCTTCCTTCTTTTTCTCCCACTTTCCCTCCCTAACTTCCTCCCAGTCACAAGTTGTAAAGTTCATTTCCAACATAGTATCTTGTGAGTATCACTGTTGCATTTTTCACCCTTTGTCCTTTGTCTCGCCATCTTGTTATTCCCTTTTCCTTCCCCAAATGAGATAAACATATTTACAAGTCACAGGGTACCACAATCAAAAACAATACCAACAGGGTATAAGCCAAAGGGAAAAAAATGAAAGAAAAATAAATAACTTCACACAGTGCACTAAAAATAACTCTTGTTTCCATCTCTTTGATTTCATTGTGATTAGCATCATTTTATATGGTCATATGTACATAGCAATTGAGCTATTGTGATCCTCTGCTAGGACTATCCTAGACATATACTAATTATTACAAATGAGGGAAACCATGGAGCCTATGTTTCTTTTGGTCTGGCTTACTTCACTTAATATGATTTTTTCCCCAAGTTTTTCCATTTCCTTAAAAATGGGATCAGGTTATTCTTTCTGATGGAAGTGTAGAATTGTGTTTATATACCACATTTCTTGATTCATTTACCTCGGTTGGTTCCATATCTTAGCTATGGTATGAAATGTTCAACATCTCTGGCCATGAATGAAATGCATATCAAAACTACATTGAGATTCTACTACACCCAGTTAGAATGCCCATTATCAAGAAAAACAAATAAAAACAGATGCTGTTGGTGATGTGGCCAAAAGAGAATGCTACTACACTGTTGGTGGGAATGTATACTAGTTCAATCACTCTGAAAAGCAGTATGGAGGTTCCTCAAAAGACTAAACATAGAGTCCCCTTTGATCCAGCAATCCCACTCCTGGGTATTTGCCCAAATGATCACAAACAAGGGCACACTAAAGTTACCAACACAACTATGCTCATTGCAGCACTATTTACAATAATTTTTCCAAGTCTTATATACATCCAGGCCAGGACTAGAAATCAAAGGATTTAATGAATGATGTAATTATGGCTATATTAGGAATAGAAGGTTTGGGTGTTATTGGTGTGAGGCCAGTTGTAATAGCTTGGAATTGAGGAAGTCAAATGAGGCTTTATAACATTGGCAAAGCTTGAGTTGGACCTTGGGTACTGTTAGAGTCCAGATGTAGACAGAAAGAAGGAAAGAGAGGCTCTAGTTAGATAAAGAGTATGCACAGTGTCTTGGGGTTTATGTCACATGTCATCTTCCAATCACTTCACCTTTAAATTCCAGTATTCATGTAGGGCTATGGCTTGAAATGGTAGAGCACTACCCTTGAGCAAAGAGCTCAGGGACAGCACCTAAGCCCTGAGTTCAAGCCCCATGACTGACAAAAAATATTTAATATTCAGTAAGAGAGATCACAAAATTTTTTTGAGTCTAGGGAAAGGATTTTAAGAACGCTAGTTCTTAAACAGGATAAATAAACTAAGAAACAAAACAAAACAAAAATAAAAATAAAAATACCGATGTCTAGAATTTCAACAAGTCAGGCATCAATGAATTAAACTACTTGGAAGAAGGGGCTGAATATTTCCATGAAGGAAGAATTGATTGGCTTTGGTTACTGATTAGGTGTGGGAGTAAGAGAGGAAGAAGAAAATAACATAGATCCAAGTACTCGAGACTTGTTAATTGGGAAAATGAGCGAAGATTAAAATAATTTTGGAAGATAATGTGTTTGCTTTTAAGATACGTTCAATTTAAAGTGATTGCAAAGAATCTGAGTAGAAATCTCTACTTCATCATTGGCATGTATGGAAAGAAATTGAAGAAAGATGTCAGGAAATCAAGATGTGAGTCATCCATCCTCATGGAGTCATTAAACATTTAAAAACAGACGCGTTTTCTAAGGCAGTGTTTCTCAACTGTATCTTGTGTGGTTAAACATACTTGTTCAACAATAAATTCTTGGTGTGGTTCTGATGCATGTACTGCATGCAAAACATCTTCTGTGTACTCAGACTATAGTGATGAACACCACCAAAGCACACTGTCTGTGCACAGTACCAGCTGTGCATGATGGTATTAAGTTTTATGCACTAGCTAAGATGTCATGCAGTTGAGAAAACCATTTTTCATGGAGGTGATATAACATTAAATTCTAAATCTGCTCTAAGAAGATGAATAACTCATGCACATTGGTGAGTTTATTTGAAATAATTTACCTGTGACAACCAGTGTATTCCAACACATTGAATAAAATCTTTAAAAAATAATTAGAGCTGGGTACCAGTGGCTTACATCTGTATTCCCAACTACTTAGGAGGTTGAGATTGGAGGATCATGGTTTAAAGCCAGCCAAGGCAGAGAAGCCTGTGAGACTCATCTCCAGTGAACCAGCAAAAAGCCAACATGGAGCTCTGCTGATAAGAGTACCACCTTTGAGAGAGAGAAAAAATAGAAGGACAGTGCACAGACCCTGAATGTAAGCCCTAGTACCAGTGTGTGTGTGTGTGTGTGTGTGTGTGTGTGTGTGCGTGCTCACATGCCACACACACAAGATACTCTCAACATTTCTTACATTGACAACTTCTACTCAAAAATTTCTCTTTATGTGTATATAGATAGCTCAAAGTTAACATAGCCCCATCTGAAGGAATCCATTCAATCCCACCAATTGACATTTCTATCTAATTAGAGCCTATATTAAATTCCAATTGAGTGTCATGTCTGTCCTCCAGGCATGTTAATCACAAGTCTTATAGTTGTATCCGGTGCCTCTCTTGCTTGCATAGCCAGTAACCCATCTGGAATCCTGTTGGCTCTACCTCCTCCTTCGTGCATAATCCTGCCTGGTTTTAGTTCTCCATTTCTCCCTTCCACTCACCTTCCAGTCACCTCTCATCCTCACTGACCCTTTGTCCCACAGCTTTTCAACACAGCCAGAGCATTCCTTTGTAAACCCAATTGAGACTGCACTACAGCTCTGCTGCCTCCATGTTCTCATCTTCTACCACCTCTGGTTACCATCAGAGCCTTGCCTTTCTGGATATCAAACAGATGATACATTCCTGAAATGAAGTCTGTGTTCTAGAAGTTTTCACTAAACAAACCCTCTAGCCCCAGATATTCATGTGGCTAACCTCTACTTCCTTCCTGTCTTTATAAGGAAGATACCCTATTTTAAACAGAATTTTCTCCTGTACCATATTTAAGAACAAAATATCCCCTCCAGTGCCTAATGGTATCTGCATACACAGTGATTGTTTGATTGATTATGTCTGCAGTTTACTCTTTCTCTCTTCATCCTCACAAGAACCTTAAATGCCATGAGATCAAGAAGTCTTTGCATCTGGCACAAAAATAGAGGTTTAGGCAATTTCATTGAGTGAATAGTATGTAAGCAAATAAGGAAACAGACTTTACCTTGAGCCCAGTACCTCCTACAGTTGCCTGACAAGCAACAATTTTGTTTTATCTGCAAATGATATAGATAAGAGAATCACAGCATAGACAGCAGCTGAACTCTCATGTGACACTTTGGAAAGGGAGAAGTTACTTTCTTCATGAATTACTGACTCATTTTCTTCACTTTGTCAGTATAAATATCTTCTGTGTTTTGAACTGTGTCTGAAAACTTACAGGCCAGCAAATGGTTGGAAGTAAAGGCCCCATGCATCACTTACAGCTACAGTCATTTTCTCTCTCTGACTCATCTGAAAAAAGGCTTAATTGAGTATTTATTCTTATGCTGCAAGATCCAAAAATCTTAACTGCCATTAAGCTGTCTACAGAAGCAAAACGAAATGGAGAATTAAGGCAATTATCGGGATGATATGAACCATAGAAAACATGTTTGCCTCAATCTGGGTGTTTCTGGAGAACTTATTTTTGACCTAAATTATCTGAGTAATCCTCTCTTCAATTTCTATTTCATTTTACACAGATAGAGAGTAATTCAGCACCCAGAGGGGGAAGCCTATTATATAGTCAGAATGAGGAGAAGCTTCATCATTCAGGGTATCTATTGACATGTATTCTATTTTACTAAAATTTGTTGCCAGAGGGAGACAGGTTAAAAAGTACTTTATAAGGAAATATTGAAAATTAACAACTGACCTGTTGAAGATATGCTCTGACACCAACCTGCCTTTTGATCTTAACTAAAACAAGTCTTTAGATTCATCTCTCAAAAAATAATGGGTAAATAAAACAAGGTATTAATTATCACATTTCCATTCCAATGTGAATGACTTCAGGTACCATGGCAAAAGTGTGGGCTGTTTCTGGTTAAAACAAAGCCACGTCCCTAGGCTATGTCAAGTAAAAGAGCTGATAATGAGGCATTGGTAGGTAGGTATGATTTTCTGTGTGACTTATTAAATAGCTTGTCAGGTCAATGGTTCTTATTTGCTATCATCATTCTTTTCCTCCAAAGACCCACACCCTAGTATGACTATTAACTTCTGAGCTTGGTATTCAAACTCTACTTCCTACCACTCACCATAACTGTACATTTCAATCCTAGACTAAGTGTTAAGGAGAGAAGGAATTGTATGAGGCTGATTGAGGCTCTGTAGGGAACTTAATGGCTCTGTGGGTAATCTGTCTTGCCCACTTCTGATATAAGAGGATAGATGCCGTTGCCATGATATGTCTTTGTGGGCAAATGACAAAATCCTTACAAAGATCTCAGCTGGTACCCACGTGACACATGCACACCATACTTTTCACTTGTTTCCAATGTTATGCCTTATCTTCCATTTGATTATAGTTTCATTGATGGAAAAAGATGAAAACCAAGTAGAAAGAATATGGCATTTCCAGGAAGTGACACAAATAGAGAAGTGATGTCCACTTTGATATAGCCCAGGAGCAAAGGTTCCTAAAACATAAGAAAACAAAAAGTTATTCTTGTCTTAAAACTCCATAAGTCAAGACCTCAGTTTTCATTTTGGCTTTTAGGCTCCCACCTGATTGCGTCCTAACCCACCTTCACGTACTTGCTCTCACCCTTCTCCATTATATCTGATCAAATGGATGAATCTCATTTCTTTTTTTTAATTTAATTTAATTTTATTTGTGAATATACTGTACAGAGGGGTTACAATTACATGGGCAGGATAATGTGTACATTTCTTACCAAGCATTGCAGCCTCCTCCTTT
>NW_012267229.1:1160812-1179573 GCF_000151885.1 Dipodomys ordii | reverse complement strand
CACCAGTGCTGGGGGGGGAGGGGTGGCCTTCCCTCCTCTGCTCCCTGAGAAGGAGTGAGGACGTCGGGCTTCTACTCACGCCGAGTCTTGGATCCTGGGTCGTCTCTGGTCTGCAAACTGCAGGATGAAGATGTCCGCTCCTTGTCGGTTCTTGCTGGTGTTGAGTAGAATCCGCTCGCCCACTGCATCTGGCTCCTTCGTCCCGGACTCTCTGTGTGAGCTCTCAGTTATGGCCTGGCTACGGTCTCTGCCGCGACCCTGCCGCCGCCACCTCTGCGGCGGCTGCTGGCAAGCGCTCAGATGTGTCTTTTTGTCTTGGCTTCCCCTCTGTTGTCTAACTCTCTGTCCTGTGATGGCACACTTGGTGTGATTCTCTGGCTTAGGACTGTTCACTGGAACTCTAAAACTGCTTTCTATGTGAGAGCTTGTTCAGATTCCATCTTCTCCTCCGCCATCTTCCTGGAACTGAATCTCATTTCTTATATCCCAAAACTCCTTGAGTTTTCCTATCCCAAACCTTCTTCCTGGAAAGAAGGGATTGTCTGCACATCTGTTTAAGAAACTCTCTCTCTCTCATTAAACAGAACCCTTCATAATAATTACTTCCCTTTTATCACAAGGCAATTATTGCCATCCCTGAATTACTATAGTTGAATTCGTTCTCTTCTCTTCCTCTCCTTCTTTCCTTCTTTTATCTCTTCTTTAATTATTTTCAAATCCTCAATTCTTCTATATCTCTCATTTTTCTGGGGTTTTTTTTAGTTCTTTGAATTATTGAATACCTGATTACACAGAGAAATGGCCATTAGTTTAAATTTATAGTTAGGTGATTCATTCTCAATTAAAGTCCTATGCAACCACCACCAGAGGCAGATTAGAAAATAGCATCCAAGAAGCAGCATAGATCCTGTCTAATTGGTGGCCCCCTTCCTCTTCTTATATACTTTATATATGTGTTCATCCCAATACATGCAACATGGTATGTTTTCAATCTCTTTCATCCTTCACATTATGTATAATGGTTACCTTTTCAATGGCTGTTAAAGTCCATTTATTTTTTATTGCTTTAATTTTTCATTTTTAATTAATGTTTAATTTATTTTCATTGTTATTGTAAAGGTGATATACAGAGGAGTTACGTCAAGCAACTACTACATTTCTTTTTGAATAGTGTCACCTCTTGCCTCGTTTTTCTCCCAGTTCCCCGCCCCCAGCCTGATCCCCAACACCTACAAGTTGTATAGTTTGTTTTTAACATAGTGTCCAGTGAGTAACACTGCTGCATTTTGTACCCTTTGTCCCATATTCTCGTGTTCCCCTCTTACTCTCCCAAAAGCAGGTAAACTTACATATAAGACTAAAGGTAGAGAAATTAAACACATATTGCTGTAATTTATATACTGCAATAGCATGCAACCATTTTTTAATCTATTATATTGTTGTTAGATATTTAGGTTGCCTCATTTCTGTTCAAGTATACATACCCTTGCTGTAAATCCTCTTTGATATAAACCCTGTGGTACAAAAATCACTCATTTATGCAGGGCATATGCATAGAAGTGGGATTGGGTTAACAATCCTCCATCTTCCTCCATTTTCTTGCAGTCTGGAGGGCATATTTCGTGCATTTCTGTAATTACTCTGAAGTCAAATATCTTCCTCTACAAGTTTCGACATTTGGAATTTCTTGTGAGTGATGTGTCTTTTCAAACCCACTGTTCATTTTCTCTTGGATGGTCAAACTTTTTTTTTTTCAGTGCTAGACAAAGGTTCTCTATATATTCTGTATATTTGCTTAGTCAGTTTTATATTTCACAAATGTCTTATCTGATCTTGTGGTTTACATTTTAGTTTCTTCAGGATGTTTTTGAAAGAAGGTCTTAGTCTTAAATCTATTAAAATTGTCTCTTCCTTTTTCTTTATGTTTAGCTGAAGGGCATAATGATATCCAATATATCTTACCTCTCTCTCTCTCTCTCTCACTCTCTTTCTCTCTCTCCCTCCTCCCTCTCTCCCTCTCTCCCCTTCTCCTCTTTTTGCCTTCTTCCTTCATTTCTCCCTCTCTTCCTTTCTCCCTTTTCCCTATCTTTCTGCCTCCCTCACCCTCCTCATCTCCCTGTATTATGTCTGGTACTGTCTGTCTGTCTGTCTGTCTCTGTTTCTGTCTTCTTCAGATTGGGGCTTAAACCTAAGATTTCATACAACTAGGAAAGTCCTCTACTCTCAGTTCCCCTTTTTAAAAAAATATACTTTTCTAATTTGTGGAGGGGAAGGTAAAAAACAAAATGCTTAAATAGATATACAGGTTGACCCATTGTAACAATTAGATGTACAAGACACTATGTTCCACTATGTTGAAAACGAACTTTATAACTTGGGTCGGAGTAGTTGTGGGGGTAGGAGGGAAGGGATGGTAGGGAAAAAACAAAGGAGGAGGCAACATTGCTGGATAGGAAATGTACTCATTACCTTGCTCATGTAACTGTAATCCCTCTGTACAGTATTTTTACAATTAAAAATGTACAAAAAGTAAATAATTAAATATAAAGGATAGCTTGATAGCACCCTTAAAAAGAAAAAAAAAGAATATTACTTTAGAGGCACATCTTGATATTTTTTAGCCTGAGATAGGCTTAAACGCAAGATCATTTTGCTTCCACTTATAGAGTATCTGGGATTGTAGGCTTATGTCACTATACTTGCTTTCCTATATTCTCTTCTAAACATAAGTAGTATAATCCATTGGAAACCATACCAAAGTTTTGTGTCAGCAGTGGCATTCTTTATGGAGTTGTCCAGTTTTTTCCAGCATAATGGCACCAAAGGACTATACCCCTTCCTATCACTTTCTGTGCTCCCAGTGTTCCCTCTGTTGGACAGCAGAGTTGTGTGTTTTGGTTTCTGTCCACTGGTACAGTTGCCAATTTCTGTATACTTTCTAATGTGTTGATTATTATAGCTTAAGAATGCATGTCAGTACTCAATAGAGTAAAACTTGCAAACATTTCCTCCCATTTTCCAAGCACATGTTACTATCCTTGATCTATTTTATTGCCAATTAAATTTCAGAACGAGTTTATTTGCCTCCCAAATGACTCTTGGTAGGGTTTTGGTTAAAACTCTATGCAAGCTGTATATAAGCTGACCAGTGACTTCAAGGTAGAAGCAACTTTGACCTTATTCCCTTGATATGCTCATGTGTCTGACCAAGATTTCCATGTGAATGTGTTCTGGCATTGTTCAAATCTTATTGGGTGGTTTGATATGAATAAAATTGCTGACCATTACTGAAAATCAGGTCCTAGGAATAATTTTGTCTACTTGTATTTTGGCAAACAACTCTGTATTCAGTGAGTTGGCCAGAGGTTTCTGATAAGAAGAGCAGCCATGAGTCTTAAGTCAGATAAACCAGAGAATAGATTGAAAACTTGTTTTCTTCAACTGTAATAGAATACAGGAATTCATGGCCATAGTAGAGAGTACCTTTGTAGTACATCCAAGATAGTATTATTGTTTTTATCTCTCTGTGACATCTTTGTGTACTCTTGATTTAACTGTTGATTAACTTTTGGATTAATACCTCATCTGTTTCTCGTCTCTTTTAACAATTTCCTGAGAGGCAATGCTGCATCTTACATTGCTTTATTATAATCATTTGCGTTTGCCAGTATAGAGTAAGATGCTGATTGTCTTTATTTTGTTCTTCTTTTACTTTATTCAGGACCGGGAGACCATGGTTGGTCTTCCATGAATGCTTGTATTGTATTGTATTGAAAGATTGTATTGAGTGATCACATGGAATGATTCATAGTCACACACAATGGCCACTTTTATTTTCTTCATAGTCCTTGTAACTGTTTGGAATTGCATTGTTCCATTATGTCTACTTGTTTATTTGACCCCAGATAGAATGAGTTCCCATCCTTAGATTTTAGTAGCACACCTATCACAAAGTAGATACTCAGTGAGTATTTATTGCTTTAAGAAAAAGAATGAATTTTAATAGGATCCAGGAAGTGATTTTTATGACATTGACCTTTCATTGATACCTATCGTTCTAAGAACTCTACTCATTTCTTAGTTCTGCTGCTTCCAAAAAATATTTAGTATGGTTTTGGATAATTCCTTTAATTCTTGAGTGGCTAGCATCCTTTGAATACCAAAGTTGGGCCCAGATATTGAGCAAGATTACCCAATGCCTCTGACAAGAATATTTAAATGTTCTCCTTATGGAATGATAACTACATCTATCTCTCTTTTAAAAAAAGAAAATTCAAGCCAGACTCCAGTGGCTTGTACCTGTAATCCTATCTACTTGGGAGTCTGAGATGTAAGGATCCTGATTTGAAGTCAGCCCACGCAGAAAAGTTCCTGTGAGACTCTTAGCTCCAATTAACCACTCAAAACTGGAAGTGGTGCTGTGGCTCAAGTGATAGAGCATTAGCCTTGACCACAAAGAAGATCAGGAACCATGCCCAGATCTTTAGTTCAAACCCCATAACTGGCAAAAAAAAAAAGTCAAACTAATGTTCTCCCACATTAAAAGTAAAAATTGTATTATTCATATGGCATTTTCATATCTTAAAGAGAGAAGGAAATAAACACCATGTAACTAAAAAGCAAGTACTTCAAAGCTATAAAACATTTGTTTATTGACAGATGATGTTTACTATGTTCAGGGTCTTGAAATTTTTGTTAAATTAAAACTATGTTTGCTGGGGGGCATTATGTAAGCAATGCTTTCTCTAATCCTCTTCTCAGAATATTACTGTCCCTGAGAACTGCACATCTGGCAAATAATTGTATCCCTAGAGCATGAATATCTAAGATGTGACAGAAAATGAGCTTTGAGGGGTTTCACATAAGGAACAAAATACATTGTGAAAACATGTTCTTGAGTCAGAAATTTTCTCCTGTCATTCTGACAGTATGGGGATTGAGGAGAGGAATTGTCACACAGAGGGAGAAATTTCCACAGCTTGTTGTGTCATGTGTGTGTGTGTGTGTGTGTGTGTGAGAGAGAGAGAGAGAGAGAGAGAGAGAGATTTCCTTCCAAGTAACGTGCATCAAGTGCGTTATACAGAAAGGTCCATGTCTTCCATTTCTAGTCCCCTCTGCTGTGCCATAGGGAAACTGAAATCACTTTAGCTCCCATCCTGGGATTTAGGATGCCATCTAGTCACTTAGTTGATCATAGATCTTAATAAATATAAGTAGAAATGCTCTATTTTGTATGTTTTCTATCATTTGAAATTTGCAGTGTTCTTGGCAAAATGTCTGATCTTCAGAGCAGCTCTTGCCGTGTTGATCTCCAAAGAAGCAAATCTTCCTCGCCAAGCACACTCCTTCACCAAGAGCACTTAGCTCCCTGCCCTGTTTCCCCAAGCATGTATAGGGTGGAAGCTAGCACTGAAAAGTCAAGATTCATTCCTCTTTATGAAGAGTCTCAGTATGCTTCATCTCTATGATTAAGTACTTCCACTGAGGACTTCTTTCTGAAGAATGAATTCAAAACCCTTATGTGTAGGTAATTTTGTACTTTCAATATCAAGGAATAGATACAACTTCCCTTTAAAGACCTTTTTTAATTATCTAACTAGCGCGTTCAATATTTTCCAGATTTGTTTTTAAATAGCTGAGGAGAAAAGACAATCATGTTGTTCCCATAAAAAACTGACAAAAAATAACATCTTTACAGATATTAAGTCAAATCTGCTTCCCTTTAACTATTCTTTCATGGGCACACATGCACAACACACACACACACACACACACACACACACACACACACATGTTTACTTTATTCTCAGTCTAGTTATAGATCCTACCTTGCTTTTTTTTTTTAAAAAAAAAAACTTCTTATCCAAAAACTCTGATTTCAAAAAAAGTAATAGGCACTCCCTTCTACATGATTATCTTTTTGAAACTTTAAGAATTTTTTACTTTATTCATAAGCAGTTTCACAAAGGGGTCTCAATTGAACATGTGAGTCCAGTGTGTCTTGCTCAGCAGCACTTTTTCCTCAGCACAGTGACTTCTTCAATGAAGACTTTCTAATCTGGAAGAGGCACAAATATCATTTATAGCTTTAAGGGTTGAAGGTACTATCAAGAGTGGGCTTTTCAATATTATTGCATTATCTTGGATATTTTTCATATAATCATCGCACAGAAATTGAACCTGACTCCCCAATACCTCAAAGCTATGTTTCTCTCATAATTGTTACCATCCAGATGTGGTAAGATAAAACATGAGTGTAAGATTTGTATATGGAGAGGATGCTGCTGGATTAGGAGATAAAAGCCTCTGTGTGTGTGTGTGTGTGTGTGTGTGTGCGTGCATACGTGCGTGTGTGTACGTGCGTGTGTGTCAGGTAACTGTATATGTGTGTATGTATACTTGGCATAAATGAAATGAATTAATACTTTTATGCAAAGCCAAAAAAGATTCATATGTCAATCTTGAGGCATTTTCTTTAAGATGACAAATCATATGTAATAAGCAAAAACTTTCATGTACATAACAATTTGAACCCAAAATATACAAAGTAAAAATGGATAAAATTATAGTAGGAAGTCGACAAATCAACAATCACCATGGTATGATTTTAGATATCTTACTATATTTTTCCTAAAATTTGATAGTTGAAGCAGACAAAAATAAACTATATACTGAGAGAAGTTTCTGTTTTTACATATTGCCAGAAACCATGATGACATAGTAAAATCTGTTCATAGTTCAAAAATGACTTAATATAATTAATCTAACCGGACAAAAAAGAGCATGTTCAATAAGTTTCAGGTTTTTTAAGCATCATCTAAATAGAACCTAATTCAACAGTCATGCGATGAAACTGGGTAGCATGCACTTGATAAAATGTGGTTTTCAAATAATAGCCTATATTGGAATCCCTGGGAGGATTTTTTTTTCAACAAGACAAATATAGGTCCCACTCCCAGGGTTTCTGATTCTATAGGTCTGAGATGGTGTGCAAGAATTTGTAATTCTATTACCAGGGGCAGTGAGGCTGCTGATGTGGGGACCAGGCTTTGGGTGCATTTCTGAAGCATGTGAACAGCTGGCTGCTGAGTTACCTACATTCCTAAAGATACATTGTAAGGGGCTGGGAAGGTGGCTCAGTGGTAGAGTGCTTGCCTTGCATGCATGAGGCTCTGGGTTTGATCCCCCAGCACCACATAAGCAGAAAAAGCCAGAAATGGCACTATGGCTCAAGTGGCAGAGCACTAATCTTGAGCTGAGAGCTGAAGGACAGAGTCCAGGCCCAGAATTCAGGCCCCATCACCAGCAAATTTTAAAAAAAAAAGATGCATTGTAAATACACACTGCCATGACATTGGTCCTAAATGCACAGTCCAAAGTAGAGTTTTAAACTAGACCAACAAACCCAAGTGCAAAAAGTTTAACTGTGTGATGTAGTATGGAAAAAGAGCTGTCATAAGATGAATGAATCCCCAAGAGGTGCTTGTAGGTATCTACTTAAACCTGGAAGATCTTAATCAGGTTATATTTATTATTGTATGTCCCCATAGCCTGTAGCTTTTGGTCTTCAACTACAGCCCTCTCTCTGATTCATCTTAAAAGGTTTCAGAAATCTCCCAGGCAAAGTTTTTTCTTTCATCGTGCTTATTTCATGCATGACTATAATAAAAAAATTATTTTACACTGACTAATAACATAACTTTTTCCTAACTTAGGAGCTCTTTGAAGGCAGAGACTCTTCTTTATTATGTATCCCACAGTGTGCCTGAGACTATATTTACTCAGTAAATGCAAGGTCCTGCCTCTCCCATTAGTCAGTACTTTCAGGAGTGGAAAGAAGTCTCATTCTTTAATATTTATAAAAAGTAAACTGAAAGGGCATAGCCATAGATAAACTCTAACAGCTCTCAAAATTAGATGAGAAGAAAAAATAAGTTTCCCAAATGAGCATGAGCATTACCTTGCTCCTTGTTGAATCTCTCTGTAAACAAGAAGGTAAATCCATCCGCTCTTTGTCCATTATGGTGTGCATGGTAGCAGACACTGCAAGAAGAAACATGGATTATGCTACTTTTGTCAACTTGCCAATTCTGCACGCACTGCCCTTGTGAATGGCAAGGGCATTCCTTGCTAGCTTTTGCCCCAGGATCCCACAACCCCAACCCCATGGAAGTACCATAGGTTCACAAATTGCCAGCCCTCATGCAGGCCCTATCTATGAAGAGGCACTTGGTTGGCAGAGTGCAAACAAGAGTAACGAGATGCCATCTGCATTTCGTACTACATAGCTCAATTAGTTGATTGATTTGTAACACTTTAAAAAACATTTTCTAGAGAAAGCAAATTAGGAGAGTGTTTTATAATATATTCAGTTTAATTAAAACCTCACTAAGTGGAGTACTTTGCTTCTTGGTTTCAGAAAGAAAAAAAAAAGAAAATCACAAGGAGGTCATACATCATATTGATTTTTAACCCCATAAGCAGGAGTAAAATAACATTGTTAAAGGTTGCAGCATTGAAAGCTACACAAGTATACCCCTTTAAAAGGTTGTTTGTAATTAGCATGGAAGCAAGAGAAGACATGAGGAATGATGATGCAGCCATGAAAGGGGTGGGTTTGAGGAGGGAGATGGAGGAGAGCTGGTTACATACTCTAAATTTGAATAACCAACAACACCTGCTCCTTATTGCACACAAAAATGCTTTTATCATCTGAAGAGGAAAGGAAGAAAATCTGCAACCACTCTGGCTGAATTGTAAAGCTTAAGAACAAGTTGTAAAGGTTGCATCTATGTGCAGGTCTCCTCTGCTCTTAGGGGTGAATGTGTATACTACATCTTAGTACCAGATTTTGTCAGGTTTGGGTAATTTTAGATGTTAATATGACTCCATCCTCTCTCATCTCACATCGTTGCTACTTTCTTTCCATTCCTGGATGACTGTCTCATGGACAAATGCGAGTCAGCTTCCAAATTGTTAGTCATTTAATGAAAGCCTCAATTTATCGGAGACATTTGCATGGGTACTTATGATTTATTCTAAAGCATTCTGTGTACAGTGCTCTTGCCTCATTGTTTTCAAAGTCAATGACTGAGAAATAGGTTGGCTGGATTTTTTTGAAGTCATGTAGAACTTCAGGTGTAGATGTATGTATTTTCTATCTTTGCAGATTCTGTAGCATGCAACTGAATATTTAAAATAGTGCTGAAATAGAAACAGGAGCTGTGATCTTTAGAAGGGGAAATCAAAGTAAATCTATTCTTCTACTGTTGCAATTCCATCACATGTGGCTGAGTCTTTCCGTGGGCAAACTTTATTTTTCTGTTTTTTGGGGGGTTTTTTTGTAGTCCTGTTCCTACTTAGAAGGTACATTGGATGCTGGCAAGAATATTCCATATCACAAAAGATTCGTTTCCTATTGTAAATATTTGGATGCTTCATTGATTAAAATTTCTTTGGAGTGATCCAAAATTGACCATCCTATTAGTGAATTCTAATGCCTTTAGGGAACACCTTTATGAATTTCTTAATCAGCTCGGGCTCTTATAACAATATACCACAGACTAGGTGACCTAAGCAACAGAGAAGTATTTCTCACAGTTTTTAGAGTCCACAACCAAGGAGTCAGCAGATTATGTTACTGGTGAAGGCCTCACAATTCCTCACTTGCTTTTTACTGTGTCCCTATATAGGAGAGAACAAGGAGAATCTTTCTTTGTCTTTTTGTGTAGACACAAAAATGATGGTAGTTCCATAATTTAGACCTCTTCAGAATTTGATTACCTTCCACAAGTGCACCACCACATGCTATCATTCAAAGATTAGAACTTCAATATATATGAATTGTGAAAAGTATCAGTGAGCTTCTTACTCTTGTCCTTCCTAACCCACACTTATAATAAGCCTCCATGTACTGCCATTCACTTTTTATAATCAATGCCCTAAATTAAACAAAAAATATTACTTTCTTAGACAATTGCTGAAAGAATATTTTCAGAAAATGATTGCTGAATATTGATTTTTTAAGTTGATAATCTTCTGTGTAAATTACCAGTGAAGCTCAACTCTTAAGTGTATGTTATGGGGACTATTTGAGAAAGACATGTCAGAATAACCTCATATAATTCCATTTTAAAAGGGACTCCAGGGCTGGGAAGGTGGCTCAGTGGTAGAGTGCCTGCCTTGCATGCAGGAGGCCCTGGGTTTGATTCCTCAGTACCACATAAGCAGAAAAGGCCGGTAGTGGTGCTGTGGCTCAAGTGGTAGAGCGCTAGCCTTGAGCTGAAGAGCTGAGGGACAATGCCCAGGCCCAGAGTTCAGGCCCTACAACTGACAAACAAACAAACAAACAAAAAGGACTCCATAATCATCCTGCTTTCCCAAGGACAAAGATGGCAGACAGTGGGGACACACAAATCCCTTAAAGGGTGCTTTCACTAAGATTATAATGAATCCATGACCCCTAACAACTCCCCCCCCCAAAAAAGAAAGAAAGACAATAGTCAATAGTACGTGCAATTTTACATATTACTAATGAGACTAGATGAAAAATAATTG
Organism: Dipodomys ordii; assembly: GCF_000151885.1. Taxonomy (NCBI): domain Eukaryota; kingdom Metazoa; phylum Chordata; class Mammalia; order Rodentia; family Heteromyidae; genus Dipodomys; species Dipodomys ordii. The sequence continues at coordinate 1,169,016 of NW_012267229.1, read as the reverse complement.
CTATTTAATTACAGAAATGTTTACTTTGAGGCACAAATGCCTGATAGAGGATAATGACATTGGATATAGAAAATGTTCTTGTGGCTGCTGAGAACATTTGCCAATAATTTACATGTTTAATTGAGTTGCTGTGAAAGGCTCATTGTCTAATTACATGTTCACTTAGGTACTCAAATAGATACTAGAAAAACCTATGTTTCACTTGTACCTATTTGCCCAAATTGCTGCTGCTGGTGTATGTAAAAAAAATGTCCATAGTTCATTTACTTATGTGTGGGACTCTACCTCTGATTGCATTCTTCCATGTGTTTAAAATGCCTTCTGCCCTTGGGTTTGATGGCTGAGTTCTTGCTCTGAGCACTATTGCCGAACAGGCTATTTATGGAACAATATTGCCCTCTGGCAGCGAGGCAGCCAGTGGTTTTAATAACTGTTTTATGTCATTTTGACAGCTTTTAAACTAGTCACACCCAGCAGTTTAAGCCAGAAGGGAAACATCAGCGAATGCCTGCAGGAGTTTTATATTACAAAACCTGTATGTGCGTTTATATTAGGAAAACACTACAATTCCTGCTTTAAAGGAAAGCTGCCTTTCCCAAGAGGCCAACTGATTTTTTCCCTCTGCAGTTAAAGCTTGAGAAAAGCACAAATAATAATAACAATATTGTAGTCATTGTACAAGCAGGGAACAGAACTGTTCTTCTTTTCAGAGATTTATGAGCTGGAATTCCACAAAGATCAACCCTGGTAAGGCGATCACAAAGCATCTCCCTGTAATACATGTTCAGACACTCGTGAGATCAAAAAAAGACCTCGGGGTCATATCTGATCCTCCAGATTGAATCATCTTCAGGAGTGTCTGGACTCTTCGAGAAGGACCCAGAGCTGCTCACTGAAGTTAAAGAAACCAAAGACTTGGCAGCAGCTGTCAATTCCTGGAGGGGTTTCTCAGCTGCTTCTTAGCCACTCTCACAAAAGGGATGCCAAGCAAAGAGCCAGGTGGGTCTTACCAGCTGGAGCTGCCTTAATAGGGATGGGGAATCTGCTATGTTTAGAAGTACCGCTTCAGTGGGCAGCTAAGAAAGGCATAGCTCAGTAAGCATCCTCATTTCCAGCTCAGTGATTGCTGCTGAAAAGCCTTTCTAGGATCACCAGGGACAGGAAAACTAGTCCTTAACAGAGACTCCAAGTAGCCCCTCTTCCTTTCCCACTGTGGAATGGGATCCTCCAGCTCTGAGGCAGAGTGTTCAGGGGAAAGAGCCGAGGCAAAGCCCTCAAGGGAAGAGTAGATAAGAGTAACAGTTCATACAGGTTTGCTTTTAGCCTGCATATGCCACAATCTTCTAGCAAAACTCTGCGTTATAAGCTGGACTATGTAACCCTAGGTTCACATCTGTAACCCTACCTTCTTGAAGCTAGCTTATAAAGAAAACTCCATGAGACTCCATCTCCAAAATGATCAGCAAAAACCCAGGCTGGAGGTGAAGATGGAGAACTTGGCAAGTAAGCCAAGTGACTGACAGGCCCTGAGTTCATGCCCTAGTACTGGCTTGACTGCATGTTCTTTGCAGACAGATTTTTAGAATGGAGACACATGGGTGGTTCAGAAGAAATCATTTTTACAATTCTAATTCAGTAATGCCAAAATTGAGAACATTTAAATTAATTTTTTTAATTTTCAAATGAATATTACCAAAGAAGAAGAGAAAACTCAGCAAATTCAGAAAACTGAGTTTAAATGAAGCTTGACATTTTAAAACTCTTTCTCCACATGCTGTAGTAAGTGTTCATAGCATGGTTTATTATGTATAGTCATTTAGATTTTAAAAATTATGAATTTTTATGACCTATCCTTTTTTATGACCTATCCTTGTTACCATTCAAATCCACCCTCTATAAAGGAATTATTTATCTACGTAGATAATTAAGAAAATTAATTTACTGCACAAGAAGATAAGCAAAAATAGCTTCAGTTGTCTGATATGTCTGTTTTGAGGCCTATTTGAGCTGACTCAAGAAGATGTGTCATGAAGATATCCATATATTTTTATAGGTAACTACCAAGAGAACCTCAGGAATGTCACTAAATAGGTAACAGAAAAGACACAGGATTGGGGCTGCAGTGTGGTAGCTTTTGTCAGGAAGCAGAACTGACCCAGAGAAAGTGAAAATACTGCTACCTAGAATGCATTCTAGTCTTGGCAATCCATTCCACCTTTCTAAACAACCTATTTTTTTTTAGTGTTATCACAAACAACTCCAAAAATAAAGCAACTCATTTTTCCCTAACAGTGACTTCAGATTTCCCTTTCTGTATTTATTATTCTAAAACGCATTTCAAATTTCCCAGCTAACATTGTATCTTTACTTTTCAGAGATTCTCCTTTCAAGAGTTATGTGAGCCAGGAATGATGTAGGAAGGCCTGGGCCTATAATTTTTATTGTGTTTGGCTCTTTCTTGTGAGCAGAAGTGGCAGAATTTATATCTAGAAGCATAAATTGGGGTGAAATTGTACGTGGCAACTTTGACTGTCAGAAAAAGGACCTCTCTTTCTAGGTTTGAATAATTATAACAATAATTGTTGTAACAATAATAAAAATGACAACATTGATAGTACCTGTCATTACCTTTAAAAGAATACTATGGACTAATCAGTATTCAAAAATAGGCTTTTCAATAGCAGAAATCTTACAAGCCACTGTTATTTCCATTTTACTTGTGGAAGAAATAATCACAAGGATGGTTGCATTGATTGCTCAAGGACCAGAACTAGTAAGGATTTGAATTCAGCTTTATCTTCCCTCTAATCCATGATTTATTACCTTATGCTATTGTTATTTCTCCAAATTGAAAGGATTACTGATGATGAATAAATCTTCCTATATTAATCCCCTTTGCTAGGTGGCACTGGAATTCTTCCCATTGGAGAAATAGTCCATTTCCTCCATCTGCTTTGAACTTAGGTTTGGTTGACTGATTAGCTCTGGCCAAAAGAATGAAGCCAAGCTCTCAGTTCTGCTAGGAGCCCTCAGATCATGCTCTGCTGTCTGGCCTGTCCTTTTGGGCCCTACCATAGCTGAGAAGACCACATTGGTGGGAGGAAGGTGGGTCAAATTTGCCCTGAAAACTTGATTTAATAAACTTAGACAACCCAACATTAATTAATTCATTAATGATCACTGCTGCCCAAGATTTGGGGTGATATTAACTATCATGAGAACCTCTTTCAGGTATATTTTAAAAGTGTGTGTGCCAATTGAAAGGATATGGGGGACATACACGACATATATGCATACCAGATTGAGTTCAGAGTCTTGGTAGATACTTCCAAGATAAATATTTAGTAAGGAAAAGAATGAATTCATTATTACCAGAGGTAAAGGTGTTTCAGAATTTTTTTGTTTCTTTTAAATAAGCTGTAACTATTCTATTTTCCTTTTAGTTCACCCATTAAAAAGTCACTGGGATATGTTAAGAAAACTTAGCTGCTTGGCTCTAATTTTGGTCTTTGATGAATTATACTCTATAACTGACACTGTGTGCATGGCTGACACATTTCAGTAAGAGGGAGGCCTCTGACCCCACAGGGCAGTGACAGTTCAAAGCTCTTCCACCTAATTCTGCCCTGGTTGCACTCAGCTACAGTGTGACCTGAGCTGGTTTGTGACTTTGAATAAGTTCAGCAGTGATGAGTAATTGAGGATTGGAATATAACTTTGCCATGTCAAAGTGTGCTATCTAGTGGTCCCATGTCACTTGATGATATAAAATAGCAAAGTCAAAATACAAAAGGGGATAAAAGTGGGCACAAACAGAATCCTCTCCATACGTATCTATGCACAAACATGTCACATGACATTTGAAGCTGTTCTCAGACTATGATTAGAAAAAATAGAGTTCCTTATTACATGGTATTTTTATATATTGACCTATCTGGCCCTTGAAATGAAGATTTGACACTATCAAGACTTAGATTCTTAGACTATGATGATGAATATAAGATGAATAACTGCCTTAATTTTGATAGAAAACATCTTGAATAATGTAGTCTCAGGGTGCTACCTGACATGCTTCATGTTAACCTAATTTAAATAAGTTGGATTGAGGTCAGTTATTCCAAATAAAAAAAACCAATGTATGCCAATGCTGTTTTTTTAACCAATGAATTAATTTTAAATATTTGCAAAAGTCATAATGCAAGAATAAAATTGTAAATATTCTGTACAATTTACACAATAGGAAATCTGTGAAACACAGCTTAACTTTCCAGTATCTAAGTGAAGGCGGAATAAACATTTTATTAATTTGAGCTCCATTTACCTATATTTGCATAATTTAAATAGAATATTAAAGCGTTGCATCTATAGTTGCAGAATTCCAGAGTTTCTCCCAGAATATGTACTTCTTCCTGAGTGGTTTGTGGGCTATGTACAGGGTGTTATTTCTCTGGAAGTGGCCAACCAATTCAAACAAAGCTGTAATATTCCCTAGAAAAGAAATGCTTGATTAAGAGAAGGCTGTCTACATCATGAAACACCATCTGCCTTTTCTGCCTCATTAAATTAGCAATCCAGTCGGATACAATCTAGTACTTGTGTTCTATTTTGAAGTTCTCTTGTATCTGCAATCTTATGTGGACTTTTTTTCGTTGTTCTAATCTTATTAAAATAAACTCATCGAATCATTAGCAATTCCTAGTTGACTCTTATAAAGAACCATTATTTGATTTGTGTTTATCCATTCAGTGCAACTGTGAAATTCGTAATTTCCCACATAAATGTCCCAGAGTTACCTTAAAATTAACTATCTAAAGAGAACTCTTGAGCTCTCTTCTTCTACCAAACATATTTTACTGAAATTTTCCTGCCGGGCGCTGGTGGCTCATGCGTGTAATACTAACTACTCAGGAGGCTGAGATCTGAGGATTGCGGTTCAAAGCCAGCCCCAGCAGGAAAGACTGTGAGACTCCTATCTCCAATAAACCACTAGAAAACCGGAAGTGGTGCTGTGGCTCAAGTGGTAGAGTGCTTGCCTTGAGCTGAATAGCTGAGGGACAGCGCCCAGGCCCAGAGTTCAAGCCCCAGGACCAACCAAAAAAAAAAAAATTCTGAAATTTTCCACATGATCATAACTGTCTAACACCTGTTACTCAGACTCAAACTAGGGATCATCTTACAGTTCTTTTCTTTCCTCTATATTTCATCTCCAATCCAGGGGCCAGCCCTATCTGCTTTATAAGGAAAATATATTTTCCAATGCTACCACCTTGGTTCACAATTACTGCCATCTTCCTGATGATTTTACCTGGTTTGACTCTTACCCTTAACATTTGGTTCTTACAAAACCTTCCAAGTGAGGTCGTAGACACAAATAACATTATAGTGCTTCTTTGCTAAGAACTCTACCAATGGTATCTTTGCACCTTCTGAAAAAATTCTAAATTTCTCATTTCAGCCTACACTGACCTTTATGATTCAGTCCCTGCTAATCTCTGCAATGTTCTCTCCATCTGCTTTCTGCATTGCTTAGTGTTCCCAAACCAGTTTCCCTTCTATTCCCCAATTGGCCCATGACTCTGACCTCTCACCCCTGGACTCGTCATCTCTGTTACCACTGCCTCGAATACCCTCCCTCCACTATATCTTTGCTGCCTTGTTCTCACTTTTTCCAGGTTTCCTCAAAAGCCAGCTTCTCAAAGTGCTCTCCTTTGGCTTCCCTATCTAATGTAGCCCTTGTCATCTATAAGCTCTTGCCTTTGGCTTTCATTCCAGTGTCACCTCCCATCCATTTAGCAGTTGACAGTAAATCTCAAGAAAGAATGTCCAAAGGCATGTGCTTACGTTTCTAATCCCAGCCACTTTGGAGGGATAGTTAGCATGATCTGATCAAGTTCTGAGGCCAGGCTCAATCAAAGGAAGATCTACCAGGTGCTGGTGGCTCATGCCTGTAATCCTAGCTACTCAGGAGGCTGAGATCTGAGGATCATGGTTCAAAGCCAGCCCGGGCAGGAAAGTCCATGAAACTCTTATCTCCAATACATCACCAGAAAAAACTGGAAGTGGCACTGTAGCTCAAGTGGTAGAGCACTAGCCTTGAGCTGAAGAGCTGAGAGACAGCCCTCAGGCCCAGAGTTCAAGCCCCATGACCAACAAAAGGAAAATAAAGCAAGATTCTACCCCCAAAAAACAAATTGAAGCAGAAAAAGCAGGGATAGTTGGAGAAAAACAAAGGAAGAGGTAACAATGTTCAATAAGAAATGTACTCATTACCTTACCCATGTAACTGTAATCCCTCTGTACAGCATCTTTACAATAAAACAAAATTTAAAAAAGGAAAAAAGAGCTGGGGGCATGGTTGAAGTGGTAAAGTAGCTGCCTAATAAACACATTGCCCTGAGTTCAAATCCTAGTACTTAGTTCAAATCCTAGTACTGCCACCAAAAGAAGGGAAAGAAAAATCAAGAGAATTCTGTGTTTAATTGCTAGCATTTAATTATTAACTTTTAACACAAGCAAAAAAAAACTCCTGCTATTTGAAATATTGGGCTCAGGGTTATGCTCTTTGATGCTCAAATTTATAATTCTACTCTTGCTCTTCTGGCTTCACTTTCCTATAAAATGCTTACTTATAGAAAAATGTGACTTCTGTATTATACTGAGGACTCCATTTATGACTTATGGTAGGTGGTCTCACTTGTATTACAGAAATAGTCTCTACTGAGAACCCTGAATATTGTAAAGGATGTAAATAAATAGAAAGTGGCATACACTATGATGATACTGATTTTGATGGTAAAAATTTTTAGTTTTCACTCTGTTCTACATTTGATGACTTACTATATGGTATTTTCATATATGTATGTTTCTTGTGTTAAAGGAAGAAAGAAAAAATAATTTTATAAAACATCAAAATGAAATTATATGAACATGTTTACAGCAATGAGAAACATATATCAAGATAGACATATTATAAATGTAAGTATACATGTATTTGGTATATAGGAGATTGATAAGTAGAAATGTTCATATTTAACATAATTTCTCTTAATGTTGAGGTGTTGTATAACCAAACTATTCAGAAAGTAGGTAAAATTCAAATGCACATACCATTGCACATCTTTTCATGGAACCATTAAAATATTCTTCACAGACAAAATGAAGAGAGAAAAGAGAAAGAGAAAAGACAGTGAGAAAGGAAGAAAGAGAAATAGAAAATACAGTATCAGTAAGCCAGAAAGAAACATAGGCTGCATGGTTTCCCTCATTTGTAATGATTAGGATGTGCCTATAAATCTACAAGAAAACCCAATCCTTAGTAAAAGACAAAAAAATTACACTTGGACATGGTAAATTAAACAGGACTCTAAACATTCACACAGTGAGATCAAAGGAGGATATTCTTAGGAGAGGATCACAAGGGCTCAATACGTATATGCGTATGATCATATAAAATGATACTTCTCGAAATGAACTCCAAGATATGGAAACAAAAGATTTTTAATAAGTTTTTATTGTGAAAATACTGTACAGAGGGGTTACAATCACATGAGCAAGGTAATGAGTACATTTCTTATCAAGCATTGTTGCCTCCTACTTTGATTTTCCCCTACCATCCCTTCCCTCCCACCTCCTTAACTACACTACCCCCTCCCCCAACACCCTCATCCTTGCCTAAATTGTAAAGTTCATTTTTCAACATAGCATCTTGTGCATCTCATTGTTGCAATAGGTCCAACTGTATCACTATTTAAACAATTTGTTTTTTCCCTTCTGCTCCCCAAATTATACCAACATCAAATACCAAATACAATGAAAACAGGGGTTATACGAAGGAGGAGGGACATAAAAGCAACAAAAATTCACATGGTACCTTATAAATACATTAGAAATAATAACAAGAAAGAAAAAAACCACTTGTGTCCCTATCTTGGGATTCATTTCACTTAACATCAACTTATCTGACCTTTTCTGCTTGTCTAAGACATATACTAATTATTGAAAATAAGAGAAACCATGGAACCTATGTTTCTTTGGGACTGGCTTACTTCACTTAATAGAATTTTTCCAAGTTTTTCCATTTCCTAACAAATGGGACAATGTCACTCTTCCTGATGGAGGCATAGAATTCCATTGTGTATATATACCACATTTTCTTGATCCATTCATCTACTGAGGGGCATCTGGGTTGGTTCCATATCTTAGCT
>NW_012267229.1:1140001-1160094 GCF_000151885.1 Dipodomys ordii | reverse complement strand
GAAGATTAGATGGCTATAGGGCTGTTGGTTCATTTCTGGGTTTTCAATTCTACTCCATTGGTCCTGAGGTCTGTTCTTGTGCCAGTACCAAGCTGTTTTGATTACTATGGCTTTATAGTAGAGTTTGAAATTTGGTATTGATATTCCTCCAGCAGTGTTCTTTCTGTTGAGGCGCGTTTTTGCTATTCGGGGTCTTTTATTGTTCCATATGAATTTTTGGATGCCCTCTTCTATTTCCTTGAAGAATGAGTTTGGGATATTGATAGGTATTGCATTGGATTTGTAGATAGCCTTGGGAAATATTGCCATTTTCACAATGTTGATTCTTCCAATCGAGGAGCATGGAAGGTTTTTCTACTTTCTAAGTTCTGCTTTCCACAGGTATTTTATTTAACTTTTTGTGATTCTTTTGCTTTTTCTGTTTTGTTGTTTTTTATTTCTGTACCTTTTATCTCATGTGTAAGTTTATTTGATTTGTGGGAGGAAAGGGAAAGCACAAAAATGGTAGGACAAAGGATGAACTAATTCAGCAGTGATGCTCACTAGACACTATGTTGGAAATGAACTATTACAGCATGGGGAGAAGGAGAGTCAGGAGGGAAAAAAGTGGGAGAAAATGAGAGAAGAGGTGACATTGTTCAAAATTCTGTACTCAATACTTGACTTATGTCACTGCAACCCCTATGTGCATCACCTTTACAATAAAAACAGAAAGGATATATCACTCTTACTCCTTCACAAGTATGAAAATAATCACCATAGGGCTGGGAAGGTGGCTCAGTGGTAGAGCACTTGCCTTGCATGCATGAGGCCCTGGGTTCAATTCCTCAGCACCACATAAGCAAAAAGAAAAAAGCCAGAAGTGGCGGCTGTGGCTCAAGTGGTAGAGCGCTAGTCTTGAGCTGAAGAGCTGAGGGACAGCACCCAGGCCCAGAGTTCAGGCCCCACGACAGGACCCCCAAAAAAAGAAAAAGAAAAGAATCACCATATTATTCTCAGATCTCATTTCTTAGTTCTTATCCTCTCCCACCTCCCGAAGCATTTCAGTGTAGGTCTTTTTTGTAACTTTTGGGAATTGCTCATGATGCTTCTGAATTGGAGACTCATTTCTAAGAAACAAAGCTCTGCCCATCATATGCCATCTCTATCAGTGCCATTTGTTTATGGATTCTTTTTCACTATAAAATTCTGAGCATTCTTTCTTTAATAAAGAATCCAGTGACTTCTATGGAAAACGCTTGCCCTTTTGCTTCAGGATATTCCTTTTCAGAAGTCAAAGACAGGTTTGCTTTTCTTTCATGTGCCCCAATTAAGTAATTTGTTATTTCATAAGCAGTGAAATAGCATCTACCATGGTCAAGATTGTTTTAAGTACTTTTAAAAGCAAGTTTATTGACTGGGTACTGGTGGCTTATGCCTGTAATCCTAGCTACTCAGGAGGCTGACACTGAGGATCATAGTTTGGAGCATACAGAGGCTAGTCCTTTTAAACTATTCATTGCCACAGACAATTATAACCCGTCGTATATATTAGTTTATTTATATGGTTAGCAAGCTTTCCATCCTCTTTAATTGACATGAAACATTTTTTAAAAAGGAATAGGTAGCCATTATTTATAAAACAATAACATATCATAAAAATAGATATGCAATATTAGAATCATTTACTGAAAGAAAGCAAGATAGAAAATGGGAAATTAATATATATAGAGAGAAATGATATATGGTACATAAATGGTGTGTGCAGATATATATAGATGGTATATATGGCATATAGTATATTGTATAAATGATGTATGTGTGGATATATAGAAACAGTTACCAAAGATAGAAAGCAATACAAAAGTTAAAAACAAAGTGTGTGTCATTAAAATCTAGCACTCTCTATACTGAATTTCTTTCATAGAGCTTAACTTGTACACCTTAAAGGAATCTAAAATTTCTACCTGAAAATACTAAAAATGGTGTGTAAGAAATAAGGTCTGAAAGGCTTGAGAGGGTGCCATTTGTACACTTTAAAACATTTACATTTTTGCTGATAGCTGGCTCTTCTTCTTTAAGCTATTGAAATTCTCAGGTAAACACACATGAATATGCATGTGTGCACAGACACACAAGGATGTATTTTACTTTTTGGAGAAGAGATTTTACTATGCCCATGAATTTCTTATTTAATCATTGCCTTTTAAGCCCGCTGAGAGAGAGAGAAAAAAAAAGCTTCTTCTCAAGCAGGTTCAAAATTTGCTTTGTTAACATTTTCACACCTAAGAAAGAATTGTGATAGATACAAAAGCATGTGGAATAAGGAAATGAAGTTTTCATACTGAACGATGGACTTCATGGGGAAAGATGAAGCATTTAGGATACATCATCCCAGAGATTTTCCCAGTCCTATAATTTCTACAATTCTATTATTGCTTTTCTATTCTCTTATCCCCAAGAACATAAATGGAAGAAAGAGACAAATTCCTAGAGAGAAACACTGATAGGAAAAAAGTAAACTAAAAGTAATTCATCAGCCAGCAATTGGCATGATAATGTTACATAAAAGTATTTGAAAATGTAATGGCTTTTAACAAGATGGTTTTATTTGTTCAATTTAGGTTTGCTAGAGTAGCTGGGAGTATAGGTCATTCAGCCTTTGCTTTCCTTTTTTTTTTTTTTTTTGCTTTCATGGGGCTTGAACTGTGGGCCTGAGCACTGTCCCTCAGTTCTTCCAGCTCAAGGCTAGCGCTCTACCACTTGAGCCACTCCACCACTTCCGGTTTTCTGAGTGGTTTATTGGAGGTAAGAATCTCATGAACTTTCCTGCCCCAGATCCTCAGATCTCAGCCTCCTGAGTAGCTAGGATTACAGGCATGAGCCATCAATGCCCAGCTAGGCCAAAATTCTTGAAGGAAGTATTCAGATCTGCTCCAGGTGTGTTAATCTAGAGGTTTCTTGAAGAAAGCTGACACTTCATAGAACATTACCTGCTCCTGCCTCATAACAACACATCTCACACTCATTTGCAGACATTATGTTAGTCAAAGCAAATCTTGTGATCAGAGTGCATATTAATACAGCTTAAAACTTGAATGATTTAAGAGGAACATTCAAAGTGAGGATTGATGTGAAGAACACAGGGAATGTTCAATCCAGAGAAGGTAGCAGAGACTCAGTTTCACAGAGGAATGTGTGCTTTTGTTGAAGAGGAGAAAGAAATTCATAATGCTATGTCAAAATATTTCATTTTCAAATGTTGGAAAAGCAATATACTTTTAAAAATACATTTGGGAAAAAACACATATCTGTAAGGTCAGATGCAATTTGGAGACTTCCAACGGCTGACTGCAAATCTGTCTTCATTACCAATATGCAGTCCTGTAATTACACATCTAGAAAAAATTAAATCTTTCATCTGTGCTTGACAAGGGCATAATTTTCATCATACCTCAAGTGGGGTTAATGTTTGGTCATGTTATTTGCCCTGTTCTTGTATATATCTTTCCTAACATGGAAGACATCATATGTAGTATGATACACTGCTACCTTATTTGAAAGTCACAATGTTTACATAGTATTTAACAACACAGTAGTGGTTTGGAATCTTCCAGGCATTGATTCCAGGATCCTCCAAGTGTACCAAAATCAAGGAATGCTCAAGTTTCTTAAATAAAGCGAAATATTTGCATATAACCAATACACATTCTCCTGTATATTTTAACTAATTTCTAAATTCTAGGTATCATATAATGCAATATACATATGATATAAACAGCTGTTATCTCATTTAGGGAATAATGACTATGATAAGTCTATAAATGTTCAGTAGAGACACATTTTTTTTCAAATATTTTCCATCTGTGGTTGGCTTGACTTTGAGAGTAGTGAACATTCAGATACAGAAAGCCTAACATTGACTCAATGCTACTAGCCAATGGTGTTACTTTTTTTGTGTGTGAGAATACTGTACAGAGGAGTTACAATTACATGGGCAAGGTCATGAGTACATTTCTTATCAAGCATTGTTGCTTCCTCTTTGTTTCCCCTTCCCATCCCTTCCCATACTCCCTCCATCCCAATGGTGTTACTTTGTATAGAGGAAACTGGGGCTCAGAAAGAAGACATGATTTTCCTAAGAGCACAGGGATAAGATCTTACATCACTCACCTCCTTCCCAATTCCCAAGGTTAAGGAAGGATAAATTTACCAAACACCAAAGGCTCTTATTTAATTCTAACACCAAATATGTACTAGAGTGGTATTTTATAACATCTTTCTTTTTAGTCAGTTAAATCTTTTCTTTGGTGTAAAGTTAGTAAATCTAGCTACTAGATAATCACAAGTGGGCTATTATCCATTTTTTACAGTTTCAGAAACATCTGCTCTTTGAACCTTATTCCTATCAAATGATTAAATAATGAATACCTTGTCTAGAAATAATTGGTTTTCTTATGTGATTCCACTTGACCCAAAGTGACAAGGTATGGTTTTAGAATGCCATAGGTGTAAACTTTTGAAGCAGGGAGTACTCTTTTTCAAGCAAAGTAATGTGATGGTTTGGTGTTTACAACATAATCCTAAAAATGAGGGAATAGAAAAACTGAAGTTGATTCTGCTTCAAATCGAAGATGTGTTTTGGGGCTATGGCATTTCTTTTTCCTCTGAAATGTCAAAGAAAAAGGAAGATGATGATGGCAAAGATTCTGAGAGCGCTTTGTAAAAACACAATTTTGGTCCATGTTTGCATTACTAATTAATCTACTGGATCAGTTCTCTGTGAACTTATTTGAGTTGTCCAAGCTCCATTGATCATGTATATTACAATGATTTATTTACAATTTAATGGAATCATACAGTTTTTCTATCACATGTTTTATTACCTAAGGATTATAAACTTCAAAGTAGGTCTTTTTTTGAAGTGTTATTAAATGATATCCTTTTAAGAGGTGCTGACTACATCCCCCAAATGATGAATAATACACAATAGTGAATAGATGCCATGAACAGCATTGCTCTTGAAAACAAGTCACCATCAGTCCCAAAGCAAAGTATGATAAAATAAAGACAAAGAAGATGAAGGGAAGATGCAGTTACCATTTAATTTCCTTTCCTAGTTCTTCCTGCTGTGTTGTTTTTAATATCTCCCTTGGAGCAATGAGTCAAATGTCAAAGGAAAGCAATAGTGATATACATTTTGCACATAGTAAAATGTGTATGATTTCATGGCTGCTGAAAGGAAAATATTTTCTCCCTTTCTCTCTTCCTGTGTTTCTCTAATGTAATAAAATTCCTTCCCTTGGAGGTCAAAGTATTCAGCTGTTTCTCTTTCCTGTGGCTTAACAGAGTTATTTCTGCCTCTTGTGAACCTTGCTTTTTGTTGGGAAAGCTTTAATGGATGGTTATTAACCGGTGCCTAAAGGGGGCAAGTTATCTATATGTAAAAGCAGGGAAGTTATAAGAAAGTGACTGTAAAGATTTGAAGCAATTCAAAAGAATGATACTAATTGCTGTCTTAATATGCTCCCCTGTGGTCAGAGCCTTGTGCCTCTGGGACTCTGTTTTCTCTCAGTGATTTCTATTTTCATTTCTTTTCCCATTTTTACTGTGCCATTTATATTTTCCTAGTTTTTTATGTTTTAATCTCTAAGGTTCCCCAGGAGGTTCCCCTATCTACTGACCACTTGCTGAAGATTTTGAGGTGCCATGGATCCCAAGTATTTTCTCCTGTACTCTGAGGAGTGCAGAAGGGAAGGGTATTTCATTTTCTAGCAGATCTTAACAGGAAAACTAGGCAAAGCTCTAGGAGGTACCTGGCCAGGAAGGGAGAGATAGTACCCTGTCCTTCCTCTCCTGAATGATGCATTGCCATTATCTCAGAATTGCTAAGAGAATCAAGATCCAATGGGGAAAAAAGGAGAAAATTATCTTGCATTAGAACATCTGCAATTTCTCTCTATTCCTCTTCCATAGGAAACAAGAATAACCATAAACGAATGAATGAATGAATGAATGATATGCCTAAGACATTTTAGAACAAAATGACTGAGTAAGTGTAGCAAATTTAGTTGACACTTGAATGTGGCCCTATTCATATTTAAATAGATCTTTCTCCTTTGAAGTATCCTATGGAAGAGCCAAGTACTTTGTGAGATTGCTAGATTGTGAAACTTGTAGCAAGCTGGGCACAGGATATAGAGGTACTAGGGGGAGGGGCTGGGTGCTGGAGGGTTCACTCTGAGATACCATGAGGAGATCAGGATGATGAAAACAGTGTATGATCAAACCGCTGTAGCTTGTGAGCTTTGGGGAATTTTTAATTTTCTTTTGGAATCCAAAAATAAGAGTAAAAGTTGTTTTTCCCTAAATGCCAGGGCAATCTGATAATTAGGCTTACTCAGGTCCAAAGGAGTAAATTGCAACAAAAATGGAAAAATACTAAAAAGAGTTTCACACTTGAATTGAGGTCAGATATATAGCCTACAAGCACAGATTTCCAGGCCTGGTAGCTCCAACTTTAAGCACAAAGGCAGATTTCTTTCATTTGGCCAGTGTTAAGACTGCCTTGAATTTTCCTAGCATTTCAAGACATGAATGAAGTTATTAACAACTGAAAATTTTCCATAAGAATTTCTGATTTGGAAGACACGGATGCATATACCCAAGCACTTCATAGCAGTTTCTTCTTTGGGCAGAAGCATACATTTCCCAGGTCTGTGTGGTCTAATCTCCCATACCCCTCAGTCTTCCTCGCTGCCCCATCCCAATCCCCTTCACACTCACACACACTCTCCAGTGTCTAACTCCTGGATCTCCTGTCCCTTTATGCTGTGGGGCTGCCATTTTGGCTGGTGTTTATCAACCAAGCCTCTGCCCTGTGCTTAGATTGTTCTCTGTATGAAAAGCCATGTTTTTTCTTTTACCCCCAAGGATCACTATGCTCTACCTGAGTGTCACTGCTGGCTGAAGGTGGCTGTTCACCATATCAGCTCTCTTCCTTCATCAGTATTGGCTTCTTTCAGTTGTGGATCCATCATAGCCTGTCATCTTACTCTTGTGCCAGACCAGTCACGTGTCACCTTAGCAGTCATTAAATCAAATCACGTACGAAAACAGTCAAATTTGGAGGATGTGCTCTCAATATATGGGTGCCCTTGATACAGATAGCTGTAAGAGCAGTCTCTTTTCAACTAAATGACAAGAACATTTGCTTTTAAGTGTTGAAATTTTCAGACATTCCAAACAGCTTCCTATGCACTCCAAAAGCAAATTTCTATTTTACAGGAGAAAAAAAATAAAAAAAACAAAGCCAAGATAAACTTTATGGCTTGATTACTCAACAAGAGAGTATATTGATGACATAAATGTCCTAAGCTAGGTAGTGATTATATTTAAGTGCCAGAGAAGATTTTCTTGGAAGAGATTGCAATCACTGTGAGTACTTAGTGTTGCATTGCTTACAAGAAAGGGAAGTGACTGTGGAGAGGAAAAGAAACCTCCTTAGTATAGATTAGTTTGTCTATTGTCCATTAACTGTGAATGAACGTTGAAGTTTTTCCTCATTGTGATTCAGTGCTAGACTCCGTAAAAGCAACAATCTTCAAGGAACTGCTTGGGATATCTCTGAGCTTTTCTGCTAGTGTGCGTCCTTGTGAAGATTTTAGAATTCAGTGTCATATGTACATACATACACATATACACACATACATACATACGTACATACATACATACATTTGGGGCCTCTTCAACTTTAACCAGACCTGTAGCCCAAAGCAGTAATCTACTTAACATAGTTTTTTATAGTGAGGTTCTACATACCATGTGACTTAAAGTTAAAGCACTGGGATTAAGCATGATTTAGAAAGACACATTCTAGCACTCCTATTTTCTACATAAGGAAATGATAAAGATGAATAGGAATATTTTATTTTAATCACACTGTTGTTTAGTGGAAGAACAAGGTTTACAACATGGGGTCACAGCTCCTGGCAAGTATGCTTTGTAATTTATCTGGCTAATATTTATTAAAGGTTTGCTCTACTCAGACCCTATGTGAAGCATGAATTTTTCTAAGTTTTTTTGGACAGTCATGGGGCCTGAACTCTGGCCTGGGTTCTGTCCCTCAGCTCTTCAGCCCAAGGCTATCACTCTACCACTTGAGCCACAATGCCACTTCCAGCTTTTTCTTCTTATGTGGTGCTGAGGAATTGAACCCAGGGCCTCATGCATGCAAGGCAAGCACTCTACCACTGAGCCACCTTCCCAGCCCCAAATTTTTCTAGTTTACGGTCTCACTAATCCTGTGAAGTTAACATTACTCAACATTCAGAGAGGATGAGTAATTTGGTCAAAGTCACACAGCTAAGGAGTACAGTTAGAATCCAAATCTAATTTAATCAAATTCCAGTGTCCGTGAGGACTCTTAACTACTTAGCCATCCTCGTAATCACTTTTTCCTAGGCTGGCAGAATGGACTGTGGAGTCAAATGTTCCTCTATTTTGACATCAAATATTTGATTCTGAATTATTTAATAAATGCTCAATATCACTCTAACATCATTTCTTAAGTATATATATATGTGAATACATGTGCTCACATGCTCATATATTAATATATAAAATCATATATAATATAAACTACAATAACATACACATCATTCCAGCTAAATCCAAGCTGAAATCTAAGCAATTCGTGCTTTAAAGTTTCTGGAGAGGTACATGAGAATCGGTTGAACCTACCTCTGGTTGAATTTTACTCTCTGATATAGGCTAAAGCCACTAAAAAAAAAAAAAAACAGCTTTTATGCCTTTAAGTTACAGAAGTTATGAAACACCAAAGAATTGAAAATGAGGAAACTCTTACTGTAAATAGTGCACAGCTTTAATATGACAAGGAATTTTGTCCATTTCTACAAGATTTATCCTTCATAAGGCAAATCTGGACCAATTACATGAAGTAGTGTTCTTTTTGGTCATGTTTCCTCTCTAGTCAATCAGGTCTGGCTTTGACTCTGCTCTTCTCAGGTTTCTCTCCTTGGTCATCTTCGTTATCTTATCTCTTCTATTGCATTCTGTTTCTTCACATGCTTACCATCCTTAAACCACATAACCATCCAATTTATAAATCCCTCCTTTGAACCTTTGACTTGACAACTCCACTGGAATGCCCCCAATAATTCAATGAAGATTGATGTTTTGAAGATGTTAACCCATGTACCACACCCATAATATCTACTTTTCAAATATTCTGGCCTGAGTGTGTGGCAATACCAGATCCTCATTGCTGAAAATAGAAACGTAAGACTTCCCTGACCTGCTGCCCCTCTCTCACCAGCACGTAATCAATAGCTCCATTCTGTCAAAGCTACTGGATTTTGGAAAACTGCTCCAATTGCTTTCTCCTTTATATTCATTCCATTTGTGACATTCTTACATTATCTTCAAGTGGAATGTGAAGAGGCCAACTTGGGACATTTCCATTTTCACATTCTCTTGCTGGGGCTGAAATAGCTTTTCACATGTTCTCTCTGACTCTAAATTTACTGTCTCTCTCCCATAACTGATCTTCCACTGCGCTGTCAAAGTGATCTTTCTAATATGCAAATCTGACTATAGATATAGAGCCCTAGTTTTCTGGTTCTGCATAGAGGGAAAAATAGATGTCCAAAATTCTTATCATGGTTTAACTGTGATTGTGGGTTTCACCTCTCTATCTCTTATGAGTCCACTTCATGTAATTTCTGGTCTAGCCATATTGAATTTCTTAGAGATTCCTGACAGCACTAGGCTTCCTTGTGCTTTTTGTCTCTTCCTATACAATGGACATCTGTCTTCATTTCTGAAACCATGACTCTAGTCACCTAGCAAAAATCTTGATACCTTCCTGGCATTAAGTAATTAGCTGTCCCCATGTTTCACATCTGTGTCTTGTAGGTGCAAATAGAATATAAGATACTCCATTTTACTTTAATCTAATCTACAAGATCACATATTATGTAGTCATGTTGTCTAATAGACTGGGAACTCTTTGGCATCTAGTTCTTTATTTCAAACATCTGGTATGATGCTTTCCAAATAATATGTGTGTAAATGATGTTTGCTCAATGAATATATGAATAAATAAATGGATTTTGTAAACACTTCAGCATGTATACATTTTCTGCTGCTTTTATTGTATATGAGATGGAAGACAGCTCTGAACTCCATATGTAGAGAATGATATCATAAATGTACACATAATGAAAGGCTCAGAGAAGCTTAATAATTTGTCAGAGTCATTCAGCTACTGAATGGGGTGTTATCTGTCACTTTATTTTGTTGGATGTAGAGAAGTTACTTGGTTTGGATTCATTTTTCTCAATTGTAAGATGAAATTAAAAACAGTATCTACCTCTCATTAATGTGATAATCCAAGGATTGATTACATCTAAAGCCCAGAGAACAGCCTTTGTGCTCACTGAATTAGCTATTAGGAAAACCATTAATATCATCATCAGTGAAGAAGATGGAAAAAAACAGAGTCACTGGTTGAGTTCTCCCATTGCCATTCACCATACTGTTTGATCTAAAAAGCCAGATCTCTGTGTTATTAAAACTTCTTTCCCTAGACAATCACTATATGGCAATTTAGAGGCCAAAGGACTCTAAAGAAGTAGAAAAACTAGGTAATATTGGTGCTTACCTATAATCTTAGAACTTAGGAGGCTGTGATAGAAGGATTATAAGTTCAAGGCCAGCCTGGGCTACATAGCCAGACCCAGTCTTTTAAAAAGTAAAAAAGAAAAAAGAAAAAGCAAGAAGTTAAGAAGAAAGAAAGTGCTTGTTTTTTGGTCTATTAGTATTGGACTGGGAAGACAGACGATGAATTAGATGTCCAAACAAGAGAAGGGTTTGAAGAAATTGAACATCAAGAAGACAAGAGAGAGAGAAAACCATTTCGAGCTCATGTGCTGTATCGTAAAAGGACTTTGATTTTCTGTAATAGTATCACAGTCCTCGGTGCTGAGAATTCTATGCAATCAAATATAAAAAGGTTAGGGGCTATGAGTTAAAAGAAAATGAAAGTGCCAGGAAGGATTGGGGAATTGTAGAAGAAACATGCTACTAGAAAGAACTCAGCAACTGATGGTGATAATTCCATTTAAGCTGATTCTTAATATGAGTCTCCCACAGGGATGTCCCAGAGTTACCAAGGGACTTGACATTATTATTCAGAGAACATTTGGAATTAACACCATCCTCATTGTTGAAATTCTCGCTGGAATTGTTTGCACACACCTTGATGTTGATGCTCTAAGAAGCTATTATATCCTTGTATTAGATTACAGTGCAGCTAAATTAGAGATGCTCTTGAATTTTGATTTAGTCAAACAGAGACTTTTATGTTTTGGTTTTTGGATGCCATTTGTGTTTTTTTGTCTGCATTGTTTAGTGTGTGAGTGTGTGGGGGGGGTGTGCACGCACATGCACGAGTGTACATATGCATGTGTGTACTTGGATTTGAACTCAGGGGCTTAGGTTTGCTAGGTAAGCACTTTACCATGTGTGACAAACCCCTTCACCCCAGTCCAATTTTGCCTTTATTTGATTGAGGGTCTCACATGTTGCTCTAGGGCTAGGATCTTCCTTACCTATGCCTCCTGACTAGCTAAGATCACAAGTGTGAAGCACCACACCTGACTTGTTGATTGAGATAGAGTCTATTGACATTTTTTTTGGGTCCAGTCGTGGGGCCTGAACTCTGGGCCTGGGCACTGTCCCTCAGCTCTTCAGCTCAAGGCTAGTGCTCTACCACTTGAGCCACAGCGCCACTTCCGGCTTTTTTCTTTTTGCTTACGTGGTGCTGAGGAATCGAACCCAGGGCCTCAGGCATGCAAAGCAAGCGCTCTACCACTGAGCCACCTTCCCAGCCCCTCTATTGACATTTTTTCTGGCTGGCCTTTAACCTTGATCTTCTGGACCTCTATCTCCCCAGTGGCTGGGATTATAGACATGTGAGCACTGTGCTTACATTCAAATAGGTGTTTTGTAGTAGATGCTTCAGCCCTTAAGGATGGTTCTAGTCATTCATTCAAATGTTCATAATATTTGCTCTATCTACTGAGATATTCAGCTTTCCTGAATTTATAAGTGGTTATTCTGTAGCCCCAACCCTGGAAAATGGGCCTGTGCATCTGGGTATTATGTGTCTTCCACAGCCAGTGACACAAAGTGAATGTCTGGACAAATGTCTGGTCAACAAACACATGATCATCTTTACCCAGCTTGCATCTTGAACATTCTTTTCCCAGCTGGAGGGAAAGACTCAGAAAAGGGAGAAAAACAAAGGAGTCACCTCTCCTGATGCTTCTTCCATGAGCACCATCCTGGCCAGCAAACAAAGAAGTAAATCGTATGACTCTGTTTATTGTAGAAATACAACCAAGAATGTCACATGAATTTTCCTCAAGCTGTTGCAGCTGGCCCCACAGTGAGCAAGGGGGCATTTCTCCACTTTGTGCCAGAGTCTTATTCCTGGTATCACTAGGTACTGCCAGGCCATCCCTATAAAAGAAAAAGGAAAGAGATAATAATGCATTGCAACCCAGAGGAGAATGTGAGCATGCTCAGCTCAGAGGAGTGGCACCATTACAAAAGTGACTCTTTTCAAAATTATGTTTTAAAAATGAGTCTCTCTTCCTAGAGATCTACATTCTGAATGTAAAATTTTTAAGAAGTAATATTTAGCCAGAAGCTAGGGGCTCACACCTCTAACCCTAGCTATTCAGGAGGCTGGGATCTGAGGATCAGATCCTGGTTCAACACTTCCCTGTAAAGAAGCTCATGAGACTTTTCTCTCCAATTAACCACCAAAAAGGCCAGAGGTGGAGCTGTAGCTCCAGTGATAGAGTGACAGTGGTGAGCAGAAAAAGCTCAGATACAGCAGCTCAGGTCCTGAGTTCAAGCCCTAGAATCCACCCAAACACACACAAAGAAGTAATATTTAAATTCTATTAAGTACCAGGACTAATAAGCGTTCAGCAGACTTGGCCCATTTCTATCTTCTTACACACAGAGGGGAGGAGGATGATAGATATATGTCTACCAAGTGAACAGAAACTGAACATTCACTTTGAATTCTTGTAATTGTTCCAGTTAGACATAGAATATTTTCACTAAAGAATGTAAGAGGGGCTTGGCACTGGTGGCTCACACTGTGAGCTAACTCAGGAGGCTGAGATCTGAGGATCATGGTTCAGAGTCAGCCTGGGAAGGAAAATCCATGAGAGTCTTATCTCCAAAGAACTACTAGAAAACCCAAAGTGGTGCTGTAGTTCAAATGGTAGAGCTCTAGCCTTGAGCTGAAGGGCTCAGGGACAATGTCCAAGTCTAGAATTCAAGCCCCACGACTGACAAAAACAACCCCCCCCCAACAAAAACAACAGCAGCAACAAAAAAGGACTTAGTCAATTGGCTTTCTTCAAGATATTTCTAATGCTTCTTTGACAAATAGATTGCTACGGAGGAAGAGGCAAAGTGGAAACCCATTGGGAGGTTTCTGAGGTTGTTTATAAAGAAAGCAATAATAGGATGTTGTCTATAAAGAAAACAATAATAGATTAGATTAGGGTAGCATTCACTGAGGTAGAACTGAGCAGATTCAATTCAGAAAATTGAGACGTGAATCTTTCTGAATTAAATGGGAGGAATTAAAGACAATGGATAGGTCATGAATGCCTTCCCAGATTCTGGTTGAGCTCCCAGTTTGATAGTGATGCTATTCACTAAAATACAGGAGACCTTGCTTATGACTTGTATTCCCTGATAACATTTGCTCTTCCTCTCAAATCCCTCCTCCATCTTTCCCTACCTTATTTCCCTAAATCCTATCTGTCTTTTCAAATGTAATGTCTTTAACTCACATAAATTGAAACAACGATTAAAATAACAATGAGTTTAAATGTTTTGGCTACTTCTAACCTTATACATGCCCAACCCATGCCAGAATTCTATGGAAAAGATCTTACTTTACAAGTAAAGCATGAGGAGGCCCAAAGAGTTTATGTAATGTGTCTAGGATCACAAAACCATATAGTCATCTCTGGAATGAACAGCCTTTGCTCAAAACTCAATTCTTTGTGATTTTTTTGTGTTCATCCTACCGAGGATTGAACCCAGAGCCTCATGCAAGCTGGACAAGTACTTCACAACTAAGTTGTATCTCATCTCTGATCTATGAGACTCAAGTTTGGCTACTTGGTATCTTAGCCTGTGAGTTACTATACCAACTACCACACGCTGGATGCTTTGTGAAGAATAGGAACATTTTTCAGTTTAAGAAGCTGCCAAGCCCAAGATTTAGATGCCAACAAGTTTGCTTCCTGATGAGAGAGAGTTTGCTTCCAAGATGGCACCATATTGCTGATAAAAATGCTGCATCAGAATGTGGTAGGAATAGGAAAGCAAGTAAGCTCAATGCTGCATGCAGCTTCTTTAGAAGGGCCTAATTTCATCCATGAGGGAGGATCCTTTTAGAACCTAATCATCTCTTAAAGACCTTACCTTTTAATATTATCATATTGGCCATTAATTTCAATAAACTGAATTTGGAAGGGACAGTTCAAACCACTTCATTAGAGCTATTTTATCTATGAAGAAAGACCTATAGTGTACTTTGAAAGGCATATAAACAGTTATGTATGTGGAATTAGTGGGGCAAAGAGGGAATTTTCATAAAAAGCACAAACATGTGGAAGATATCTGTAGTGGGGTAAGAGAAGGGACAAAGAATGAGATGATATTTGTGGAGAATTGATGAGAAATGTGGACTCAGAGATGAAGTATGAAATTGATAGCTAGGAATGTGCTTTAATTTTATTCCCTGTTAATCTAGGCAGCGCAAGGGTCAAATCAGACATCTAGAAATGCAGTTTGAAAGAGTTTGTATTTGTTTTTTCTATTGCAGTATAAAAAAGAGTTTGGCATAGAGCAGTAGTGTTAAAGATTAAAAAATCCAATAAATTTGAAGATTCAATGAGAAAGGAAATGCAATGTTCTCAGCACAAATCAACATTTTATATGTGTGTGTGTGTGATTGTATGTGTGTCTCTGTGTGTGTATATATACAATGGAACCTTCTGTTTCAGACATTTGTTACTGCCAATAGGCAGTGTAAAGCTTAGTGGTTTAAAACAGCAATGATACAATGATTCCTACCCATAGTGTGAGTTTAGTATGGACTTCATGATGATTTTTGTAATTAAATAGATTGAGATTAATTGATCATATTAACAACCAAGTCTTTCAAGAGGCTGCATTTATTTGAACTCAGGTTCAAACTGGAACTACAGGTATGTTCTCTCTTTCTGTAAGATATCCTTCAGTGGGAACTCTATTTTGAAGTCTAAATAGGATAGCATGAAGCTGTTTTCTCTCTCTCTGTCTCTGTCTCTTTGTCTCTGTCTCTCTCTCTGTCTCTCTCTTTCAAAGCTCTCATTGTCTTCCTGCCTGACCTAGGAAGAACTAGATGGAAACTCACTTCCTTTGCCTTCTAATTGGAAAAGGCAGGTCACGAGTCTATCTCAAATCCAAAGAGAAAGGAATTAGAATGTGCTGCTTGTGTGAGAAGCCCCATTCGGGTACAGTGGTAGAAGGAATTATTGTCATACTTGGAGACTATACCCTAACTGGTTAAGATTATCTAATGCCAATTCCTAAAATGGCATTCTGCTTTTTAAGTTTTTATTAATTTCTCCCACCCTTTATACCTCTTCAAGCTTTCTTTCTAGCTCAATACTGTCTTAATTATTATTTTTTTTCATTGCCAGTCCTGAATCTTGAACTCAGGGCCTGAGTCCTGTCCCTGAGCTTCTTTTGCTCAAGGCTACCACTCTACCACTTGAGATACAGCTCCACTTCTGGCTTTTAAAAAAATAGATGATTTAAGATAAGAGTTTCATGGACTTTGGTGCCTAAGCTGACTTTGAACCATAATCCTCAGACCTCAGCCTCTTGAGTAGTAAGGATTATAGGTGTGAGACACTGGCACATAGCTCTGCCTTAATTTTAATTTCACCAAGTCATGTTTTAGGAGTTTCCTTAATTTCATAGAGAATACAAAAAATAGTTTCTACATATTTTATTCCTTTCTTTGAAGTAAATGTCCACTTAGGATCATGTTCATTGTTTGTCTTCATTTCATTTTGTTTTGGGTAGTAGTGGGGTTGGTACTCAGGAACTCACACTTGTTAGGCAAGTGTTCTGACACTTGAAGCACACCTCCAGTTTTCCACTTCTTTAAAGTTTCCTCTTAAACTTCTAAAACATACTGATGTATGTTTGTGTAATGCATACTTCTTGTTTCTCTTGACTGTCTCTCAAGAGTAACAGTTTTTACATTCTATCTGTTTACACACATATCCTTCTGAAAGCCTGGAAAGCTTAAGTTTCCTTTTCTCTTCGGACTTCTTTGAGTATTATGGTGGAGAATTGTATGCTAAGAGTTTATAATCAGAAAAGTATGGAGGAAATCATCACCCTAGCATAGAAATACTCTCTATGACTCTTGTCATATCTATTCTGAAACAATACACCAGGAGACTTATGTCTTTGTGTAGTATTTTTTTGTAGATATACCCTGGTGTTTTCTCCAACTCCCAGTCTCCTCGGGAGATTACTTTTACTTTTAATTCAAACTCTTTTCCCAGTTTGGTCTTTCACATTGTTTAAAATCATAGGATAAAATGACACAATGATCTTTTTCATTCAGTGGTGCTTTAGGTGAAGATGCAACCTATTATCCATACTAGCACATGATTGTGGAACAAAGGAACATTGTTAATACAAGAATATATAATAACAAATGAGACAGAAACATGTAACTCTGTAGAGAAAATAGGCTACAAGGTCATCCAAACCATACTGTGCTTGACATCATAGTAGCCAATGTGTCTCTTAATTCCCCATGTCTCCCATGGTTAGAACTCCAGACCATATACTTCCAGACTAGCAGGGATAATGCCTATGGTCAGAACATCATCACACCGATGTTCTTAGTACAAACCACACTAGAAAAAATATACTTAGACTCACACTTTTTGTTTATAGCACATAGTATTACTCTATCGATCCATCCTGAGGAAAGACATTCAACCCAGCTACATATATCTCAGTTTTCAACCTCTGCAAACTTAGAAGATATCGACTATTTCATACTTCCCCTTTCTGACATTTTCTGCCATATTCCCTGGAAGTAACATCAGTGGTTAGTTTCTCTCAGTGTTAGAATCTGAAATGTCAAAAGTGTGGCAAATAGGTCAACACAGCAAAGAGTCCAGTAGATCCTACAGCTTGTAAATGCAAGGGAACTGTTTGTAGTATTGCAGCATTATAGTAACCCTTCCCTGACTTCCAATATGAATATAATAAGAGCCACTGTAGTCTTGGACAGCAGCAATAATGAAGTATATTATAACAGATCCCTGGTAGCTTGTGCTCAGAACAAAGAGATAAGTTTTAAAGGAAGGTTTTGTTCTTTAATTTTATTTGGTATGAATGACATCCAAGTGTCTTTGATTTTTATTTGAAACAAGATGGCCCAATAGGACAAATCAAAAAGGGAAGAAATTTATGAATCTGTCAATTAATGTACATTGGGTTCCTATAATAGCTGCATATAAAATATTCACTTGGAAACATTACTCAGTTGTTTCAAAGGACCACACAAGAACTTTATTATATGTCTTCTTTTTTATATAAAATGATGGCTATTGTAAATGCAGTTATACTAGTTCCTAATCATCTTTTTCTGGAAAATTACCAGTCAATTTTCTTTGGCAAAGTAAAATGACAATTGGAAATAATTGATTCTTTGATGGATGGATAGGCAGATACATAGAGGAATTGATGAATGATTAAGCAAGAAGAAATAAAATCTTACTGGTGGAACTTAACGGATGGTGTATGGGAATAGGCTGACTATAGAATTCTTCCAGTGTTTCTTCTAAAAGGTTGAAATTTTGCATAACAAAATATGGAGGAACGGTTATTGTTTGCAGTAAGATGCCATGGATTAAAGGGGCTGTTTGTTGTGTTCTCCCACAAGAACCACTAAAAGTTGTTAGAACAAAAGTGCTGAGGATAACGATGTAACATTCTGCAGCTTCGATGCTTACATATTCCATGCCATCCGGTTGAACACAAGTATTATTATAACCATGAACACTCTATTTAATAGTTCTTTACACAGAAACCTGATGTTATGAAACCTGATGTTACTACCATGACTTCATAGGGAAGAAAAATAATCATGATCTAGTGGGGGTAACATGAGGAGAGAAAAAGAGTGAGTGTCTGGAGGAATTGTGCAACAGAGCAATTTCTATATTCTGTAACCAAATCTTTTAGCTGAAGGTTATCTCTTGAGGTGAGTGGGTATGAAGAAGAATAAGATGAGGTGTTTCAGATGAAAGAAAGAGACCTCACCTAAATGATTCTAGCTATGAGCTTTGCTGACATAGGCCCTTAGGTAACTACACACCTGAGTATCATCCATAGATGTCTTGTCATACTCCACATTATTCCTTTTCATTCCTATATGCTTCTACAAATTATAACCTCTGTAATATTTAAATGTACAATATTGTAAGTCCTACTGAAAAGATAAAAGAGGAAAGGACAAAATTAAGAGTTTAAAGCAGACATAAATCTTATTTTACAAGAATAATGCCCAAAAACACACAGAAATAGGACGTGGTAAGTTTTATCAAGCACAAGTTCAAATATCAAGAAGAGATGCAAGTGCTCAAATAAAAAGTAATAGCAGAGAAATTATAAAAGCATTAGTGATAACCCATATTCAAAAGAACAACAGGAGAGTTAGTTGGACTATAATTTGATAAAGAACAGAGATCAATTTGAACGAATCTTAACAGTATAGGAGAAAAAAAGAAAAGTCAAATAATCCTAAATTAGGTTCTAGTTGTAGAAGATAGTCAAAGGATATCTGATACTTGTATACGTAATGTTGCTACACAATAGTTGAAGAAAAAATGTATTTAAATATATAATGAGTCAGGTGCTGGTGGCTCCTATTTGTTTTTTTGTTTTTTTCGAATGTTTTTTATTGTGAAAATACTGTACAGAGGGGTTACAATTACATGGGCAAGATAATGAGTACATTTCTTATCAAGCATCGTATTTGTAATCCTAGGTACTCAAGAAGCTGAGATCTAAGATCTGTAAAATCAAGGTTTGAAAATCCTCAGGCTTCATCTCCTCCAGCAAAAACCAGGTTGAAGATGTGGTTCATATTTTAATATTGGTAAAAAGGGATGTGTGTGTATGTGTATGAGAGAGAGAATAGGTTGAAAGGAAAATCCTAATTTTAAGGGAAAATGTGTAAAATATGTATTGAGAAAACTGATTTTAAAACTTTCAACAAGGCATTATAATGTTGAAGTTACTGAATGACAAGCATTTTGAAAATTACATTTTTAAGACTTAAAGAGAAACTTCTCTGAAGAGGAAAGAAGGATGGCCAATAGACACATGACAAAATGCTCAACCTCCCTAGCCATAAAAGAAATGCAAGTCAAAACAACATTGAGATGCCACCTCAATGGCTATAATCAAGAACTCTATTATAACAACAGAGGCTGGAGGGGATGTGGACAGAAGGGAACCTTACTGCATTGGTGGTGGGAGTGTAAACTTGTCCAACCACTTTGGAAAGTAGTATGGAGGTTCCTCAAAAGACTACACATAGAGCTCCCCTATGACCCAGAAATCCCACTTTTGGGCATTTACCCAAATGGTCACAAACAAGACCACTCTAAAGCTACCAGCACAACTATATTTATTGCAGCATTATTTACCATAGCTAAGATATGGAACCAACCCAGATGCCCCTCAGTAGATGGATGAATGGATCAAGAAAATGTGGTATATATACACAATGGAATTCTATGCCTCCATCAGAAAGAATGACATTGCCCCATTTGTTAGGAATGGAAAGACTTGGAAAAAATTATATTAAGTGAAGTAAGCCAGGCCCAAAGAAACATAGGTCCCATGGTTTCCCTTATTTGCAAAGACTAGTATACGTCTGAGACAAGCAGAAATGGTCAGATAAG
>NW_012267229.1:925840-1139682 GCF_000151885.1 Dipodomys ordii | reverse complement strand
CCTGCTACTTTGCCAAAGTTTCGAATCAGCTTGAGTAATTTGGGAGTGGAGTCTATGGGATTCTTTAAATACAAGATCATGTCATCTGCAAAGAGAGAGTTTTACTTCTTCTTTCCCTATTTGGATTCCCTTTATGTTTGCATCTTGTCTTATTGCTGTAGCTAGGCATTCTAATACTAGATTGAAGAGAAATGGAGAGAGTGGACATCCTTGTTTTGTTCCTGAGTTAGAGGAAATGGCTTTAGTTTTTTCACCATTAAGTATAATGCTGGCTGTAGGTTTGTCATATACAGCCTTTATTGTATTGAGGAATGTTCCATGGATTCCTAATTTTTCCAGAACCTTCATCTTGTCAAATGCTTTTTCTGCATCTATTGAGATAACCATGTGGTTCTTATCCTTGCTCCTGTTGATGTGATGAATTATATTAATTGATTTGCATATATTGAACCAGCTTTGCATCCCTGAAATGAATCCTGTTTGATCGTGGTGTATGATTTTTTGGATGAATTGTTGAAGTTGATTGGCCAGAATTGCTGAAATTATTTAATGTTTTTATTTCTTGCAAATTTTAAGGCTAACTCCCCTCACCCAACATATCCTTTTACAAAGAGCTGGTGTTTAAAGTATGATTCAAATATTTGTTAGTTGCATTACATTTTCACACAATGACCTTCTCTCCAATATATTTGCGTAATTTTGATGTTAGTGGATTTGCCGTGTGTTGTTAAGGTAGAAAAATGTGTTACTAGGAGGTAATTACTGTAAAGCTATTTAATTATTGATTTCTCCAACATAGCAGGCTTGACATTTTGCAAATATAATGAAGGAAAATATATGCATTAACAGAGTGAGAATAAA
Organism: Dipodomys ordii; assembly: GCF_000151885.1. NCBI lineage: Eukaryota > Metazoa > Chordata > Mammalia > Rodentia > Heteromyidae > Dipodomys > Dipodomys ordii. Next base: position 1,138,821 of record NW_012267229.1, on the reverse strand, counting down.
ATAAATGTACATTCTAAAGGAAGACATAATTCATTTTAATAGATATACAGTAATTACCCAGGAAGTGTGACTGCCTCCTTCATAAATGACATCAACTATTCAAATTAAAATGATAGAAGTCTAATATGTAAGGGTATTATGAGGGTGGTTAGAACTCAAGCTTTGGCATCAGGATGCATAAAGGCTTCATGTTTATTGATATCTTTTGTTGATGCTGTTGTCCCTGTCTTCATTACCCTTTATCAAAAGCATATTTTACTCTGAAGCATTTATACTGGCTTTGCTTTATAAGTCACCTAAAACTACATGTCTGCTTTGCACCTAACAGCTATAAAGTTCTTCCCTTGAAAGGAATGACTGTGCATTTTAGGCTGCATGAAGATCAGTTCAAGACTTCCCAGAGTTCCTAGCCTTGCTGAGTCTGTCCTTTTCATTCCTCCTTTGCCTGCCTTTCTGATTTCTAGCTACAATAAACATGAGTCACACTACATGGTAATGAACCTTTAAAATGACAAAAACAAGTGCCTACACATCCAAAGGAATGTCCCAGTCATCAGAACAGCCTTTCGTGAAAACATGTTTTGAACAGCTTTTGCTTTCAGAATCATTGTATGGAATTACACAAGAAACAATGTCTCATTTAATCAGGGAGACACATGATTTTTTGACATAAAATTTATGACCAATGCTGGTCAACAACTATATCAAGCAAGCTTTGTTTGAAATAATATGCAGCCACTTTTCTTGTATACAGCATGAACACAAAGGAAAAAGATTTCCTAGCATTTAGATAATTCAAAGAGCATAATAGAGATTCTAAGAAGAGTTCTCAAATAAATAACTAAGCATCAAAGGAAAAAAATTGTTGGAAATAGAAAAAAATCTAAAGGAAAAAGATGAAAGTAAAACAATGGATTAGCACATGGAAAATAAGTTGATTAATAACTAAGTATGTCTTTGGAAATACAATATAGAGAAGGAAGAAAACACAAGCACACAAAATTAAAGATAGCATAAAAGAAACCAGTTCGATTGGAAATTACAACAATAATATAGCACCTTATAAATCTCCATAGAAATGTATTTAATATTGAAAGAGAAGAGATAAAGCTCAAGTTAATGAGCAGCTTAGAAAATTATTTAGAAAATTATTAAGAAGTTATGGGAAAATGAAATATTCAAACTTGATTTCCAAAGGGGAATTCTAAACTTTCAAAAATGAGTTAATATAGAAATAACTTACCCATAGAGCAACAGAAAAAGAATGTGAACTTCTAAATTAGTTTTAGAAATACACATCTAAAGAGAAATTTCCTAAAGATGAAAAAAATAATATTCTTGCTGTGATTTTATTTAACACAATTATATCAATGTTGAGCAAAACTATTAAACTTTTGCAAGCAAAATAATGGGACACTAAGAGAATTGTACAGTGTTAATCAAGAATATGACTTTTTAAAATATCCAGTGTCAAGTTTAAGCACAAGCCAATGGGTAAGATATTATATGAAGGATAAGACAACAATCCTTAATGATACCACCTTGAATATTGTTTTAGAAATAGCATATAAAATTCAACTTGAAAATAAAAACTGGTGAGGAAGGACAAAAAGTTATTTGTTATTTATACAAAACAACAACTCCAATAGGATTAATTGAAAAAATATATGAAACAGCTAGGTGCGCATAGCCCATGCCTGTAATCCTAGCTATTCAGGAGACTGAGATCTGAGGGTTGTGGTTCAAAGCCAACCCCAGGCAACCCCAGCTAACCATCAGAAAACTGGAAGTGGCACTGTATCTCAAGTGGTAGAGTGCTTGCCTTGAGCTGAAGAGCTAAAGGACAGTGCCCAGGCACAGAGTTCAAACCCTACAACCTACCAAAACATATATATATATATATGTATATGTATATATGTACATATATAGCAGTTAATATAAAATGATTATTAGTAAAATCACTAACCTTGGAATTTTGTTTTTCTCCTTGGCCAGTTTAGCAACAGACTTTAAGGTTTGAATGCATTTGTGTTAGTTAGGATAATTTAACAACTGATTTTTTATTTCCTCTTTGTTATTGCTCATTAGTATTTTTTAAGTTCTTTATATGGATTTGTGTTCTGTATTTTTGTTTTCACGATGCTTCATCTTTTTAACAAGTTTTAGACTCACTAACCAATTCTACTATGGACAAAAATAATCTCCCTTGTCTCTGTTCATTTGTTTTCTATGGATATATCCAACTTTTGTACTTCTAATTTCTTTTCACTGATTACTCAGTGCTCATTATTAGTCATACCATTTTTGGAAATTACCACTTGGTAATTATTTTTTGGAATATGATATAGTATTATATCCTAATCAAATTAGGATAAATAATAGTTGCATCTTCCTTTGTCAGTGGTGGGATTTAAACTCAAGACCTGCTTTGTGCTCAGGTTAAGTCTCTACCACTTTGAGGCACAGTTCCACTTCCTGTTTTCTGGTGGTTAATTGTCGATAGCGTCTCATAGACATTCCTGCCTAGGCTGGCTTTCAACCACAATCCTCCCATCTCTGACTCCTTAGTAGCCAACATTACAGGCATGAGACACTAGCTCCTTGCTATCATTTACATCTTCTATTGCTTTGTGTTTGTAGGCTTTGTGCTCCTTTTTTATCTAGTTATTACTAACATACACAACAGGTTATTATGAAATATAGTCTCTTCACTATTCAGCAGACCACTAGAACTTGTTATTTCTTTTTTGGGGGGCAGTTGTGGGGCTTGAACTCAGGGCCTGGGTGCTGTCCCTGAGCCTCTTTGCGTTCAAGGTTAATGCTTTTCCACTTGAGCCATAGCACCACTTCCAGTTTTTAAGTGGTTTATTAGAGATAAGAGTCTCACAGAGACTTTTCTGTGCAGACTGGCTTCTGTGATCCTCAAATCTCAGCCTCCTTAGTTCCTAGGATTATAGGTGTGAGCCACCACTGCCCATAAGAACTTATTTCTCTCTGTGTCAAGACAAATTCTTAACAAATCCTGTTCATGTATCTTTTCAGCAGTTTATTTTCATTGAGATGTATAAGCATTTTTTTATAATTTCAGGTGTTGAAGAAGCAGATGGAGAATATATAAACTAGTAGCTTTGTATACAAGCAAAATCACTTAGAAAATACAATGGGAGAAGGAAACTATTCATAATAGCAAATAAAATGTAAATAGCCAGAAGTGGAAAGGATCTTTATAAATTGGAAACTACAGTGTTACTTAAGAAGCTACTACTGGGGCTTAAACTCAGGGCCTGGGCACTGTCCCTGAGCTTTTGTGCTATAGGCTATAGCATTCTACCACTTGAGCCACAGTTCCATTTCCAGCTTTTTGATGGATAATTGGTGTTGAGTCACACAGACTTTCCTGCCTGGGCTGCTTTAAACCATGATCCTCAGATCTCAGGAGACTGAGGTATGAAACACCCTATTCTAACTGCAATATAGAAAGACTTATAAGACAAATAATGAGGTCTAAAATTAGAGTTCCTTTCATACAAAGAAAAGATGCTAAGAGTGAGTTTGTATGCTTTAGGATTAGAACATATTTTAAAACTGGAAAGAATTCAACTCTACTTGCCTCTCTGCAGAACAGTGATTCTCAAACTTATATGCAGTTAGAATTACCAGAGAGTTTATTAAGTTCCTAGTCATTGGACCCCAACCACAAAGATTCCCCTCAGTAGAGGTGGGCACAAAGACTAAGAATTTGTAGTTCTTACAACTTCCCTCCTGATTCTCAGCTTATGGATGGAAAGGAGCTAGCCTCTCACTTGATATCTTCCTGCTTTGGAAAATGTATATGTGCCCACACTGGTGGCTCACACCTATAATCCTAGCTACCCAGGAGGCTGGGATCCAAAGATCACAGTTTGAAACAAATAAGGGCAAAGAAATCCCCATGAGATTCTTATCTCCAATTAACCCCTGAAAAATCAGAAGTGGCATTGAGGCTCTGGGAAAGTACCCAGGCCCTACAACCTACAGGCTCCACAACCTACAAAAACAATTAAAAAACTGTGTATGCAGTTAAAAGCAGATATCTGAATTATAAGATATTAGGACACTTTAATCTCCTTTAAGCTCTATCATACCTTTTAAAAGTAAAAAAATATATTTATACATATGTGTGTATAATGAATATTATTCAGCCATAAATACAAAATCCTGCCATTTATAGCTGTATAAATGAGCCAGAACATACTATATTAAGAAAAGCAATCAAGCAAGTAAAGGCAAATATGAATAGTCCCGTTTATGTGTGTGTGTGTGTGTGTGTGAAAAGTGAAAATGTTAACCTCACAAAAGTCAAGAGTAGGCAAATGGTTGCTAGAGGCTGGAAGAGAGGATTACAAGGGAGAGAGGATGATTCTAAGGTCCAGAAAGGCCATCGGAAGAGAAATAACTTGTGTTTAAAAGCATGACAGGGTAAAAGGCAGACAACAATTCAGTTTAGATTTCAAAATAGGAAGTAGAGAAAAAATTGAATGCTCTCAACACAAAGAAAGAAATGCCTGAGGTGATAGAAAGTAATTTGATCTGATCATTACACACATTTACATTTATCGACCTGTTACATTGTATATGATAAATATGTACAGTTATTATTAGCTGACAATTAAATTTTAAAAGTAGGCAGTGGAATATGAAGACTTGGCTTCATTTTTGCTCCCTAACTATATCCTTGTACCCCAGTTTGAACTTAAAATTTAAGTTTATTTTTGAACACAAGGGCGTCACATCTTTTTATAGTACCTAATTTTGTGCCAAGTTAGTATATAAAACAATGAAACAATGAGAAAAGCATTGCTATATCCCCTAAAATAGGACCGACAAGTATTATAGCAAGCAGTCACCCTGACCTTGGTACCATTTTAGCTGACAGACAAGAGGGCAGATTTCCCAGGAAGATTCAGGGTGCTGGACTGTGCCTTCCTAGTTGTGTTTCTGTGAGTACATCTTTATCATTAAGCTGCCTCTTCTTGATTTGAGTTTAATAATTTTGAGTTAATAAATTTGAGTTTAATAACTTGCAACAAGAATCACAGCAGCAACTGAGTGTTGTCCAATTCTACTCCTTGTTTTCTCAGACCTTTTTCCCATAGCATCTCGGTATTCTTCTAATTTTGTTTAGACTTTAATTTTCATATGTTCAGTATTCATTCTATAGTCACCCTTAGGGGCATTGTATAGCATATGGGAACAAACGTAAACTAGCTTAAACCTTGAATTACTGCCTTGCCAACCCTCCTATCTTCAGTTGTGGCAGACAACCTGAGCAAACAGGCTTTGCACCAGACCATGTCGGCAGCAAAGCAAGCCATGGTCGGTTACCAAGAGAATGAATTCTCATATTTTGCTTTCCATACCCAGGCCATTTGTTTTTCTCTCTCTTTTCCCTAAAGATCAAATCTGGTGGTTCATTAGCTATTCTGGCTGAGCTCAGCTTCCGCTGTGCATGCTCTTGTCTTTCCAGCCCCACACTGCAGGGGTTTGGTAGAACAAGGTTAATACTCAGAATCATGGTCAGGAGCAAATTGATTGCAAGGAGGGGAGGTAAAGCTTGTCTGTCACCATCTCCTTATGGCCTCAAGTTCAGCAGGCAGTTGCAGCAACTGAAGCTTTACAGTTCTCTCTTTCCTGACATCTGCTACAGGAAACCGTTTCTCTCAAACTATGTATCACTGAGCCTGATCAACTATGATCAGATAGACCACTATATGATCAGATATACCACTATAAAGTCGAAACCCACTCCTAACTACCCCAGTCCAACTAATCAGCCAATATGTAACAAAGCATTTGATGAGCATCGCTTATAATCTAGGTAGGTATTTAAGAAGGTTCTTGCTTGAATTCCAGAAGTTGTCATTTGTATCAACTTTGTTGTGAACACTATTCCTAAAGAGTTGCATAACAATCTGCAACAATGCCAACAGCATCGATACAAGGCATTAAGCTAAGCTGTGGGAAGAAGATGGTCATTTGGTGTGTTAAGATGCCACTTGTGCCCATTGGGGTCTTAAGGGCTGGGGTAAAAATAGACAAGGGCCTCTTGCCCTAACCCATTATTGGTCCACACTTAGCCAAGGGTGTGTAATGAGTTCTGCTTAGAAGAGGATGCAGAAATTTAAAAAAGTTTGCAGAACAGAGATGACATTTGATTTGGGGCTTTGAGAATGAGTCACACTTTGACCCTAGGGGAATGGAGGTGGGGATGTCATAGTTCAGAACAACAGGAACTGTACTGTTGCTCTCAATTGTCTGGCACGAATGTGGAGAATAGTTTAAAGACTTGTTATTTGGAGGGCACAAACCATAGTTTCTCTGAGTGAAAGACCATTCTTCTGTAAATCTCCAGTCCCAATTTGCTAAGATATGTGTGGCTTGTCTTAGGAGTCTGAGTAATCAGTGGCATTGTATAAGGGAATGCATTTGCATGACATTATCAGAATGTCAAGTTGTCTTTCAGAACTGCACAGATACAAAAAAGACTCACCAGTGCCTGGGCTATCCCTGAGTGCTGACTGTGGGAACATCCGTTGATGACATTCCCTGTACTGTATGCACACATTTCAATAAATCCCAAAGGCCTCCTGTCCACAAAAGCCTTGGACAGTCCTTACCTCTTCCTCAGAATGCCCCATTAGCATTTCTATTCTTACATTCTGTGGTCAGAAGAGGCTGGGAGATCCTTGGAAAGACATTTCTCAACCTGTTGACACAAAGGGGTTCCTTGAGCCCTCTGAAGGGCACCATCTCAGTGGGGAAATGCCTGATTAAAAAAGACTCCATATTGCACCCCAAAATACCTCTACAAGCTGAAAGAGAAGCAATCTGGGGAGGCAGAAATGGACATCAATATTCATAGAAGCTGAGGTCCTGATAGAAAATATAAAGAAAATGACATATGTTCATGTTCCTTTGCTGAGCAATTTTCCACAGTTCCTTTGCTGAGCAATTTTTCCATGTCCTGTAAGAAACCAATGTTGTCACTCAGAGGATCTTTTTGTTTAATTCTTGCTGCTGTGCCTCTTGCTAAAGTACATGGAGAACATACTCTGAGGTTCAGGAGACTATTCCTTGAAAAGTCCAGTTTCAAAATCTTTGAACTGCTACCACATAAACCATTCTGAAAAGCTTTGTCTTGATTGACATATTTACTACAAATGACACCTTCCAAAATGCTAAGAAAACACAGTAATTATAATATGGATTATGCATTTACGTAAAGAGGTGCTTCATTACTAGCAATGGTTGGAAGATTAGGTGCTAAATCAGACTCCAATGAAGTCATCTGTCTTTGTGTACCTGAGATTCTTCAGTTGCCATATCAAGTTTATGGTCAAAAGTATGTCATGCCACATCAACAGAATGCCAGTCATTTGGCAAATGCTTGATGATCCTTAGATAAAATTGCCTTTGCCAGTTTCTGTTGATGTCGTGTAGCTACATGTAACTTCTAAATGATGTGAAAAGATTATTGTTAGCATAGTAAATGGATATGATTCCAGCCTAAAGCAGGCAAACTTGACGTTTTGTATAGTATATAGTATGACTTCAAGGCCATATTTGCTATTTTAGATACTCTCTTTTGAAATATTGAAAATGACTTGCAGATTTATGGGCCTATTATATGAGCTGGGGATACATTTGACTGCAGCTAACAGTGGCCTAATCGTACATTTTCATACATCATAGTAAAGGATGGCTGTCCTTGATTCAAATGCTCAGAGATGTCCCTAAGGAACCAGCTGCCATTTTCCTCTAGCACCTAATCTTCTGGGATTCAATCCTTATACTGCTTCCCCTATGGCCACAAAGTAGTTGTGGGAACAAACTTCCTGCCAGTATCATAGGCCTAAAGAGGGATGAAGGGTCATTCACAGGTTATCAATATTTTGATTGATAGAGCAAAAGCTTTGCAAGAAGTAGCACCTGTGGAGATCTTATATGTTCTTAGTTGGAATTTTCCTTGTAGCCACACACAGCTACAGGGGATTGTGAAAGAATAGGTAACAGGACTGTCCCAAGAGGACTTGTCACAGTCTATCACTAAGGCTGATAGTAGAATAACCTCAAAACAAAGCATAACAAAAATTTAGTTGTTTTAGCATAGAGCCAAACTTCTCAAACTTTAATGATCTCTGGAAGTGGGTATTAAACAAAATTTTCTGAGTTCTGTTAGCAGAATTTCTGACTCAGTAGGTTTGGCCTAGTGATTTGGGTACTTTGCATTTTTATTTCTATTTTGCAAGTTCCCAAATGGTGCTGATGTTTCTGGTATAAGGATTTCATGTTGAGAACTCCTATGTGAAGTCATGAGCTTTTCCTATAAAGGGTCAGACAGCAAATGTTTTATGCTTCATAAGCTATATTACACAAAATATAGTATGGACTATAGCAAAAATTGTCATAATTCACAGTAAAAGTGCCCATAGATAATCCATGAGTGAATGGGTAAAGTAGCTATATTTTAATGAAACTTCATTTTTAAAAACAGCTATGGAAGAGGATGATAGGAACAACTTTTGTGCAGTTTTCAGGATACCATGTCAGCATAGTGAATTATTCCTGTTTATTTGTGGAGTCAGAAGATGATTATAGTACTGATGACTCTTCCTAACCCCCACAACATCTGGAACTTTCTTTGGGAAGATTTGAATGACTGGGGTTGGCTTGAGTGTTTACAGGCTAGAATCATTTGGTGGTTCCTTCATTCATGTCTATCACCTCGAGCAGACTAGAATCAGACTAGAATCATTTGGTGGTTCCTTCATTCATGTCTATCACCTCGACTAGGAGGCCCACTCTGCTCTAACTGTGTACTAGAACAGCACATGCTACCTGTCATCATGACAGCATGCCATCATGACTGAGTTCTACAAGTAACATTTCCAAGGACCATTGAGGAGGGAGCTAAGTTCAAGATCTTTTTTGGCCTACCCATGAAAATAATAAGCATCACTAACCTTTCACTCAAAGAGTGACTAGTGAGTCACAAGCCCACTCAAATTCAAATGGAGAGTTAAACTTTACTTTGATGGGAATGTCAGAATCACATTCTATAAAAACATGCAGTATGGGAGATTGTTTGTAATCATCATGGGGAAGCATCTCTCTCCATGGGTAGGTACCCCAAGTACCAATTATATTTGTTCTGAAAGATTCTTCGGGCTCCTGAGATCCTCAGTGGGAGTCTAGGCCCTAGTATCAGAGCACAGAATGAGGAACCAGCCAAGCATCTTAACTGATTCCCTGTTCTGCAGGAACTTGGCCACATCTGAGGGATGGAATCAAAATAAATGAACAAAGAAAGGAAGCCTAAGTGATATTATCCATCATCCAACACTATGGTATAATAAAAACCTTGAATTTCTTTTGTATATAAGAGAAATGCTGAGCTGCCAAGACCAAAGTAACCTCCCTGCACAAAAATAAGCATATAATCTTTAGGACTGAAACTTTAAAAAAAAAAGGATAGATATTTAGGGTACTGGTGGCTTATGCCTGTAATATACAAAGCCAACTGAGGCAGAGAAATTCTGGAGATTCTTATCTCCAATTAAACCAGCAAAAACCTAGAAGCGGAGTTGTAGCTCAAGTAGTAGAGCATCTGTGTTGAGTGAAAAAGCCAACCAAGAGCACAAGGCCCTGAGTTCAAGCCCAGTGCTGACACACAAATAAATTAAAATCTAAGTGCTGGTGTTTGGATGAAATAGCCAAGCAAGTGGTCATTCTGGGATTAGAAATTTCATTGCCTTTCACGTTCTTCCTAAATTACAGTTTTATTTTCAGGAAAATGTGTTGGGATGAAGTCACTCCGTAATAGGCAGAATAACCAAATGATTATCTGGTGACCATCTAGGTTGAGGTGGTACCCAAAGAAAAGGTTGAACTAATTTTGGGGAATGTGAGTTTTACTCAGAGTCTGAGAAGCTTTTCCAGGGGAATAAATGAGTTGAAAAGCATGTGTTTGTTCTATGAATTGAGTTTTGAACATTGGTTAATTGGAGAAAAGATTGTGGCTGGAATGGTCTTGAGGTGATGTTCTAGTGAAGGCATTCACTTAGGATGGCTGCGTGGCATTGCTCAGATTGTTTACTGTGCAAAGGCCCAGGGCTGAGAGGATATTGAGGGTGCAACTCACTCTGTTAAACTGTGCACCTAGATAATGAGCATCTGCCTAGAGAAAGATGTCATTATTCACCAAAACCTCTGGCACTCACAAATCCCATGAGGACATTTCCTTGGCTTCAAACAACGATATTCCATGACTGTTTCCCCAGAGACCTTTGCTTCCTATCACAGCTCATTTATTCCATATGTGAGACAAGTAGGAAGAACCAAGATTTAGTACTCCAACCCCTGTGAATGGCTCTTAATCAATGAACAGTAAAGGTTGGTTCCCATGTCCCCATTGCTCCTCTTATCACTTGTGGTATAATTCTGAGCATTTCCTATGCCATTTCTCACAGTTTATCAACCAGATGATCCCTAGTTACCTATAGTAGTTACTTACTCTGCAATGCAACCATTTCTTCCTGCTTTTCCAACCTTACTTTCCAACCTCTCTGCTATTACTCCTATGGTCTCTTCCTATATAACCTGGGGTGTGTTTCTGGGGCACTCTCATCTATTTAAAGCATAGTAAAGGTATATTTAAAGCAGTTCCCAGGAAGATAAGATGTAACACATGTAAGATGTAACACAAGTGGCTCAGTAACTGCCTAGAATAAGTCATGACATAGAATCACTCTGGGCTGATGAATAGGGATAGGTTATTGATAAGGAACCATGATCCTCATATATCCTAGCTTCACATCAAGAGGTGGGCATGGCTGGAAGAGAGCATGGAACCTAGGGAAACAAACATTACTGCTATTACTTGCTCATCTAGAGGCAACCAAACTGAGCTGAGACTTGTAGAGAAGAAGTCAGAAGGAAAATAAGGACTATATGTGAAACTTGGGATGGAGATTAACTGAGGATTGATATTGAGTGATTTGGCAATGGAGAAGTGAGGAGAAGAAACGAAGCAAAAATAACCTTCTTGGAGCACTGTGAGCACAGCAGTGCCCTTGGCAGTTCTGATCTATGTCTAATTTGTAGCCTCTGCTTACAAGGTAATATTTATTGGTCTTGAGAATTTCCTAAAGCAACCTTATAGCTCATCAGAATGGGACTCATTTCTCCAAAAGAACAGACCCTCTGAAACCTTCAGACATATAGTCCGTATTTCATATGAGTTTATGGATTTTTTCCTCGAGTTTCCAATACACATAAAATTTTTCTCTCTCTTTTTACCTGCAATGAAATTCTCAAACACATACTTCCCCCCCTCTGTAAATAAAAATAGACTCGTCTTTAAAATGTAGGCTTGTCTTAATAATATACCTTCTAATAATAGATCAGATCTACATTTTTAATATGCAAGAACTAGTATACTTAACAATCAGTGGCCTTTCTCTACACCCAATCCAGTGGCAGCTGCATTTATACTGGCGCAGTGAAGATAGTAAAATGTCCTGTGCCAGATAGTACAAGTGAACTCACACTTACCATCTGTCACTTTGCCCTGCTTTCCAAGCCTCTGGACACCTTCCAAATGTCTGAAAGTCAATAGACTACTCTTTCCACTTAACTCCCTTGGCTTTCATAGCAACCCAGAATTCACATGTATTGTGTATTGACAATTTGTGTATGGGTCTGTCCATGTGCTGGTTCTGGGGCTTGAACTCTAAGCCTGTCCTAGAGCTTTTTGCTCAAGCTTAGTGCCCTTCCACTTGAGCCTATGGCTCCACTTTCTGCTCTTTCATGGTTAATTGGAGATAAGACTTTTCTGTCTGGGCTAGTTCAAAAAAAACCATAATCCTCAGGTCTCAGCCTTCTGAGTAGATAAGATTATAGGTGTGGTCTACCAATGTCTAGCTTATTGGTGATTATTTATGCATTTATTTATTACTAGGAAGAAAATACTGTGGTCATAAATGTTGATAACTAAGGAAACATAACATAGTACAAACTTTCTATTTTTTTCTAAATAGAGCCTTCTATACTCTAAATAACTTTTTTTTCTTACTGATTACCAATGCCTTTAGCTATTTGAATTTTTACTTTTCAGCTTGTTGACAAAATATCCAGGGTATTGAGCCTTAGAATGATGTGATTTGGGCCATTTAGAAACTGCTAAAAACAATATACCATTAGTTGAATGAACCAGGTAAAGGGGAAACTTTATGTCCTTAATTCTTCCATTGAATATAAGAAGTTTGTAAAGGATGGAAAGAGGTATTTAGGGAAGTTTGCCAAAAGACCAAGAGAACAATAATTTCCTAGGGTGGCAGGTTTTGAGTTATGTCCTTTCTACTCCAGAAATAGGCCAAAGTTGTATTTGTCCATTGGCCCCAACTAAGTGACTGATGTACCAATGGAGAAGGCCATGACATTTATTTAGAGTTTTCTTAAGGACAGAACTTTCAGTATTATTCATATGCTTCCAGAAAATTTGTGGTAAAGAACAAAAATACATCCACCAGGGTTAAAGACTTAGCTTAGCATAAGAGTACATGCCTAGAAAGTACAGAACCCTGAGTTTGGTCATCAGCACTGCAATCAATCAATCCATCAATAAAACTATTTACTTTGATGAGGTTTCTTAGCTTTGCTTCTTTCCACTTGGTATGGGCACCACAATTTATCACACTGACTCACTGCAATAATAATACTTTAGGACTAGGGTTTTGGTAGTCATAAATGAATGGATAAAAGATATATCAAACAGATGTAAGTAACATGCACATCTTATTTTTTGTATTCAACCAAATTATATTAGTTTTGCATTCAACCAAATTATATTATTAAAACAGAAATAAAAGCTTTGCTAATGCTTATAACTACCTCAAGGCTTTCTTGAGGCCAAGTTTTGGTGACTGAAATAGGAATATGGTTATAGATCATTCCAGTTTTGTATTTAACATTGTAACATGTATTTAATTGCCTCTTCCTTATATAAACACCCACATACCTTCCCAGCCTTCTCTAAGGCAAAGTACATGAAGTGGAGATGAAAAGTGGTACCATCCATCCCAGTCTTCAGGAGTCATATGTGTCCACTGAGCAGTTGAAATGAGGTCAGTTCAAACTGAGATGCTATACACAGCCCATCTCAAATGCTTAATGCCAAGAAAAGAATGTAAATAAGTGCACTGACAATTTTCTAGTGATTTTAGGGTGAAATGTACATTGGGTTAGCTAAAATATAAAATTACCAAGGCTGAAGATATGGCTCAAGAGGTAGAGTACAAGTGCAAGGCCCTGAGTTCAAAACCATATATCATTAGAAAAAGTTAAAATATAAAACTCAATTTTACCTTTTACTTTATGAATGTGGCTATTTGAAATTTTAAATTATACATGTTGCTAGTGTAATATATACATGAAACAGCTGTGAAAATAAGAAACCAAAAATCCTGGATTGATTTTTCTCTTTCACTACATGAGAAAATGAAGAAACTGTGCTTCTTATAATTCATATGTGCATTGCTGTATTTCATCCAAGAGCATCATCATACCTGTGGATGTGATATAAAATGGTGCCAATAAACTCATCTAATTAATGAAACTGACTGCTTATTGCATAAATTAAAGTTTTAAAAATATATATGGATTCAGCATAAATAGATGATAGTTAATTAAATTTATTTTCTTACAAATTAGAAAATGCCAGGATATCTGAGCTTATTATTTTACTTACAGCACTATTATACCTATTTGTTTCAGTAACTCTTGTTTCATTAAGAAAATTAGGTTTTAAAAAAAGAAAATTAGGTTTGGGGGAAGAAAACAATTATTATTTGGTGAGGTCTCCCAATGTCTGACTTATATCTTATGCATTTGAAAACTATAAATTTTGCTGACAAAGTAAATAACTTATGAAAGCGTCTTTGGAACTAGTTAATAATGGACTGTGCAAATCATTTTATTACTTATTAATTAGTGGGTTCATATTTTAGTTATCTGTTTCCTAATGAAGCCAGCTGGGTGGAAGAATGTGTTGGTGAGAACAAATTAATTGAACATCCAGTGACTTGGCACTGGAGAAAGGACAGGAAGGACAAGGATCATTGAGATGACATCATTTTTATCTCCATCTGGAACTAGCCATTTAGCCATTTCCCATACCTTGTGAAACCTTAAAATTTATAAGCCATTATCCTAAACTCTGGAGATATAAAGGTACATGCAAAATACAAATACTCTACATCAACAAAACTGATATAGTAGGGAGATCTAGATCATGACAATTAACAAAATATCACTCTCTCATCTATAATCTTCAATGAGCATCAGTGAGGATTTTTTTAAATAATAAAACATTTTTATCCTATTCCTACCTTTTAAAATCTGTGTAAATATCCCAGTGCAATTGGAATAAAGTTTTACCCCACAAAATCCTCTGCAATATGGTCTCTGTTGCCGCTCTACCTTCACTACACAGTCTCCTTCCTTCCTTCCTTCCTTCCTTCCTTCCTTCCTTCCTTCCTTCCTTCCATCCTTCCTTCTTTCTTTCTTTCTTTTTCCTTCCTTCCTTTTTTCTTCCCTCCTTCACTTTTCTTTCCTCCTTTCTTCCTTTCATTTCTTTCACTTTGGTTTTCTCTTTTGCCTTTCTCTCCCTTTCTTTCTCTTTTCTTTCCCTCCTTCTTTCATTTCCTTTCCCCTTTCTGTTTCCTTTCCTTTTCCCTGTCCCCTTCCCTTCCTTCCCTGGTACTGTTTTTTGGGTTTTTATTTTTTGTTGTTGTTTTTTGTTTTTGTCGCTGTCCCTCAGCTCTTCAGCTTAAGGCTACCACTTGAGCCACAGTGACACTTCTGTTTTTTTGGTGGTTTACTGAAGATAAGAGTCTCAGGAACTTTCCTGCCTGGACTGGCTTTGAATCATGATCCTCAGATCTCAGCCTCTTGAGTATCTAGGATTACAGTCTTGAGCCACCAGTGCCGGGCTTGGTACTGGTTCTTGAAGTCAGGTTCTAGAGTCTTCACTTGGCTCAATGCTGGAGCTCTACAACCATAACTTAAACTCCAGTTAGGGATTTTTGCCAGTTAAATGGAAATAAGAGTTTCACACACATTTCTACTCTATCTGATTTCAAATTGGGATCCTTAGATCTCAGCTTTTTGAGTAGCTAGTATCATGTATGAGAATGAGCCACCGGTACCAAGCTTGCAACCCTTTGTTAAATCTTAAGAATACTGGAAAATAAACTGAAGGTTGGCTCTAGAGATGCCTTCTCTAACAATTATATTTTAAGTAGCCCACATGTGACCTCTCCACACTGCACACACATACTTTTAATAGTGACCTTGGACCTTGGAACTCATTCCTTATTTAACTTCCTTTTTAGAACTAGCAGCCAAGTAAAGCCATTGTCTTTTACATTAAATATGTTTATTATCTACCTCCTCTTAGTAGAATTTAGAGCACAATCTATATTATACTTAGCATCTTTTCAAGGCACCTAAAAACCCTTTTAAATTAAATGCTTGATGGCTGAATAGATGAATAATATGAATGATCATATTTCAAGACAAAGAGAGGGTTAGTAGAATGACATCTAGTATAGACTAGGTGGGTAAAGAACTTCCCTAAATGATAAGAGTACCTTAGCTGAGAGTTGATAGATAAGCAGGAGTTAGTCAGATAATAGCAAGGAGTTTTTCCTCTAGACAAAAGAGGTCTGGAAGCTGGGTGCTGGTGGCTCACACCTGTAATCCTAGCCACTCAGGAGGATGAGTTCTGAGGATTGCAGTTTGGAGCCAGTCCAGTAGACTCTTATCTCCAATTAACCACCAGAAAAGCAGAAGTGGCTCAAAGTGGCAGAGCACTATCCTTGAGTGAAAAAGCTCAGGTACAACACCCAGGCCCTAAAGTTCAAGTCCCCATGGCCATCACCACCAACAACAGAAGAGGTCTGGAGATTGAGAAGGGGCTGGCATGCACAGAGAACTATGAAGTGATGTTGAGACTATGCAGAATCCCTTCAGTTCATAGGAGATGGCTGCATGAGGAGCTTAATTTGGACCATATCAGGAGTGCGAATGTCTGAGCATTCTGTGAAAGGACACATGCTTTGTGTGTTGAGCTCCATATTTATGCTCTCCGTTAGATTATAGACTGAACAAAATCAGTGGTTGTCATCCACCTTGTCAATTTTTCACATGTACCTACCAATATTTGAGGTTGTCTAGATTATACTGAGACATAAAAGTATAGGAATAATTCATGCTCCATTGATGCTCTGTAATAGTTACTTTGAATTAATATGGAGGATGGATCTGCACAATAAACTGTCATGCTCTAAAGCCTTTCATGGTATAAAAATACCATCTTGACAATAAAGGAGGCCCAGGAGTGACCTTGTAGAAATAAAGATAACATTGGAAGTAATCAAGGAAAACCAAAGAAATATCTAGCATAGTGCATATAAAAATGAAAAATAACTCACCTGAAAAGTCTGTATCCATACAGGAATCATCAATTCTTAAATGTCTATATTCTAGTTCCAAAGATTAGTCTTCTTTAGATAGAGTTCTAGCAGGATATTCAAACACATCTGTTTGAATGACTAAATAGAAACTAGGTCACAGTGATTAGAATTGCACTATTGAGCCAAGCAACCTTGTGTGCTTTCTTTTTGTCTCCTCAGTGTCAGAAAGATATCAGGGCTTGATTGGGCATCATGCCATAGATTATTACCTCTTAGGCTCACATTATTTACAACAAGCTGAAACAAAGAGGCTTAGAACTTGATTCTGACTAATGTGATGGAAAAATATGAATAGAATGGAGAAATGTTATACTATTAATGAGAACATTTGATATATTCCTTTAGAATGTAAAGAGATTTATATTACGTAAAATATCTCAACATTTCTTTTATTTGGTTTATTTCTCTTTTGTGCAGAAGGCTCCATTTTCCCCATGTATGTTATTACTTTTTTATGTCTTTAGTGAAGAACATAACATTTACTGCAGAAACTATAAAAATTAAGAAATCCAACTTGTCCTAGCACCTCAGGGGGCTGACATGGGAGGATTCAAAGCTACCCTGATAATAAAAGTCCATGAGACTCTTATTTTCAATTAATCAGCAAAAAAGCCAGAAGTGGAGCTATGGCTCAGTTGGTACAGCACTACCCTTGAACGTAAAAACTAAGAAACAGCATAGAGGCCCTGAGTTCAAGCCTGGCTCATGCACACACACACACACACACACACACACACACACACACACACCTAGACTCAAAGCTACCCCTCCCACACACACCTAGACTCAAAGCTACCCAGACAATCCTAAAACATTAATGTTACCATGTGTTCATTCATCTGACAAACTGTTGCTTACAAGACCTGTTACTATTTAGTATCACTTTTGTGTTGAAAGTTCATGAAAATGACAAATTTTCTGTCCAGTCATGTTATATTTACAGGTCAATCGATTTCTTATGAAAAACTGTTGACCTGAGGTAAGCAGGAATTGAAGCAAGTGTTTTTCTTTGTCATAAGCCATCTGAGTGGAATTATACATGTTATCAATTTTTGACTATTAGAGTACACTGATATTGCTAATACACTGTTCACACGGGAAAGAAACTGGCCCACATATTTCACAATTGTAAAAAAAATGCTTGTTTTATAAGCTGCTTTAATTGCAAGTTTTTGTCTTCCATATTCATGTTGTTTGTGGCAATATATTTGAAAGTTAAAATTCCAAGTGGGTGGGAAGCAATATTCTCAAGCAGAAAATAAAATAATCATAACAAAGTATAAAACAAGTAGAAAAGAGAAAGATTAATCCCTCTGCCTTGATAACTGTAACAAATGGACAACAGAGTAGAAAAAAGGAAGAATAAAGGACAGATAAGAAGAAAAAAATCACAAAGATGTTATTCATACCATCTTCAAATTACTTAAAAATTAATATTTCATAGTGGTCCAGTGAATTTCATGTTACTGGTATCTATCTAAAAGCTCTTGTGCTTTTATCCATTAATAGTGGAAACTTTTACAGCTAGCAATAGTTACTGGTCTATGGTAGGCTGTCAGTGCCAAGTATTTGACACCTATTGAAATCTTGTCTTCCACCACTGATCCTCCAGGGTATAAATATCTTAGATCCTCTTCTCTTGGTATATCAAGATCCTAAAGGCGATTTTTAACATCCTTTCAACATTTAGCCCCAATGGCCCATTGTACAATAGGATTTAATAGTTCCTCCTCTGTATCCATTCCACACTCTTTCCATACTTCTTGAGATCATCTCTTAATTAACTGTCAGAATTTACATCCAAGTTTTAGGCTCAACTTCTAGGAGAACCAATATAAGGCAGTTGCACTTTCTGCACATAGCACTTTATCTCTTTTTCTGTGGATTCTTTTCATTAGAATTATAGCAGGTCTATAGAAGTCTTAACAATAGACCTCTGTAGAGGTCTGTTGTATTTAGTTGCATCACCATGCTTGGCTCAATACTTCAGTGTTTCAGGGATGTTATCTTGCATATAGGCTAAATCTACAAGTGAAAGCTTGTGCCTTAGTAGAGCTCTTGTACATAATTGGTGCCTAGTAACTACTTTATCAGATGAAGTGTGATGATTATGCCCCCGCCTTGAAAAAGACCTTTATTCAACTCTTAATTGTGTCCAGAAAAATGGCATAATTTGTCGTGCCTCATGCCATCTGGTTGAAATTCACCTGCTTAAAGGGGTATTTCAGAGGAGGAGGTGGGCATTATTCCTTTTAGCACATCTGGGAATAACTCAACACCTATATCAGCTTGCAAAATCAATCACCCTGGATACCTAACTCCCTTTCAGATGACAAGATTTGGTTTCCATTGCCAGACAGGAATCTGAATGTTCAGTGACTCACTTCTTAGGAATTGTGAATATGAAAGAGGGAAGATTTTACCACTCAAAGTACAGCAAGGTGAGAGCTCGCCTATGTTCAGTAAAGTGCACGTAATTTATTTTATGGATACCCTCAAAAGTGTCTTAAAGCTGAATGGATAATGAATCCATTAGGTTTCCACTTGGTTATTTGCCTCAAGGAGAAAATTCTGTGACCTACTTCAATTGAGGCTGTTTTTTTTTTTTTTTTAAACTGGAACCACAATTCCCCTTTCTTAAAATATAGTCTAAAACAAAACAGAGCTCCAGGTCTTTGTGCAGTAGCTGGTGTTCCCAAGATAATTCTAGATGCCTCCTTCTCTTAACTGTCCCTGTACCTAGACAGACAATAAGTGATAGAGACTAAACAAAACAAAAGAAACATGTCACTTGCAAAATGTCTCCATGAACACAGTGATGTAAAAAAAATAAATGGCAATGCTTGTCCAGATACCTGACAGCCTTAAAAATTGTTTACTAACCAAGCAAGGAACTATGGCAGAGATTTCCTAGAAAAAAGTATTTCCTCAATTATCTGTTTTATGATGTTTATGCAAGACTGACTTTTACGTTTGCAATCAACTTCCACAACTTTTCTTCCTCCTTTTATTCAGTTTGGTTTCATTTGGAAGATGGGATTCTAGATATTGACATGGTTTGTTTTCTTCATTGCATTCACTCATTACTAGATTCTCAAACATTTAAATCAGAAGAGTATGTAAATACTTGAACAGAATGTATATATGGATGGATGGATGTAAATACTTAATCTGAACACCTGAGGAATTAATACATCAAGCTAACATTCAACCATAGGAAAAGCTATTTCCTCTCATAGTTTCTCTAAATATAGATAATAGATTATAGCTAGCTCCTTGAGATACATACCTCTATACAGATATACCAGTGTCAATGTATTGAGAGGTGTATCTGAATCTAGAGATATATCTATTTCATGAATACATGCATGTGATAGATAACAGATGATAGATAAATGATAGGATAGATATATATTTAAGAAACATACCTCTATATATAGGTATCTATCTATATATAAATATAGATATAGATATATAGATATATATTTAGATATATACTTATATCTATATCTAATTATAGATATAAATACATCTATTGATATAACTTTTGTTTAGAGGTATATATTTTATAGAGCTGTCTTTCTTTTTCATGGATATTTATATATATATGTATACACATGCAGGTATATATAGATTTCTACATAAATATACATATAATAGGTGTACCCATTTTACATACATGTATGAATATATATACATATTCTATGTATGCTCTGATAAAGGTACATTTTCTAATGATTTAAATGAAGTATCATGTTTCTTCCTACTAGATATTTGATATTTGTTCATTCAAATAAAATTTATCTTTATTAGTTTATCTTGCAGAGTTCATTGTGAGCAGAGGCTGAGACATTGGGGGTGATCAATTCACACATTGAGGGTTTGATTATCATTTCATACATGGGTATATGTAGCCAGTAACATTCTGTTCATTGGGATAGTTGAAGTACTGTGGGAAGATTTGATGGCTGGAAGATCAATATGTTGATGTATTGTAAATCTGGTAGATAATCCAATCTCTTTTCCACTTAGCATATAGTATTTCTTGAAAGGGGTTTCTACTCTGGCCTGCAATGACTTTTCTTTGCCAGTTCAAATCTACTCAATTTCAAGACTGTTCTAAAACTTGCTTCTCCAGGAATATGTGTAAATCAGATTATTTATTGCAACTAATTACTTGTGAAACATTGACCTGTAGTCCTCACATGCTCATTGATTTATAATATTAACAAAAACTTGATTTTCATTGTTTTCGTGCCTTAGAAACACACACATTGCAGTTACTCACTTAAACTGAATAGGTGTATATAGAACTCTATAATCAGAGACCTTCAAGTTAAGAACTCTTTTTAGTTCAACTCCTTTTATACTTGACAGGCAAACTTATGCCTGATACTGTGATTGGTGATCTATCATTATTTCTATTCACCTCCAGAGATCAGAGCTTCCATTGCCCTGGGTCTATGTTAGGTATTAGGATGGTAAGTTCAGCTGCAAAGAACTGAGGTATATGAGAACTTGGACTTCTATGTACTTGTGGCCTTGCTGGAATAATGACTTGAACCTATAGAGATGAGGGAATTTTGTAAAGATGCATTAAAAACCTGACAGTGATAAATTGATAAATTCAATGGCAGAGAAGTTGTTCTAAAGGCTTAAATGAGGTACCATGTTTCTTGCCAGTGAATGTTCAATACCTGCTTATCCTGTCTCAGAAAAAACCAATGCTCATTACCTTATCTTATGGAGCTCATTGAGAGCAAAGTTGGAGCCTTTGTATGTTCCCGAGTGTATTCTCACACAGTGTGGGCTCAATTAACATTTCTTGTTATAGAATTTTATTGGTTGACGTTTGATCTGGTAATCCATGCCACATACTAAAGCCATCAGTCAGCTGGAGAAGCAGGGCTTCAAGTATTCAATCCTCTTTTAATCAAAGCAAAGACAGAATTCTAATAAAAAGTATCTTTCTTCAAACCAATTTATAAAGCTCATTACTCAGCTGTAAGAATTGAAAAGATAAGCTGTGTTTATTTGGAATGCTGTGTGTGTGCGCACGCACGGTGTGTGTGTGTTGTGTGTGTATGAGAGAGAGAGAGAGAGAGAGGGAGAGAGACAGACAGACAGACAGACAGACAGAAACATTCTTGTCAGGTTCATTAAAAAATATTAGAATCTTTTTCCAAATTGACCAACTCTCTAAATGAGTCTATTAAAAAGTTATTTCTTCAGAGCAGACTGCTGTGGCAGGTTTTGCTGAGAAAAGCGGCTCTCTCCCCTGAAACATGTTGTTCATGTTTAGAAAATGTCTAATGACTCCACTACATAATATCCAAGCTAAAACTCTGATTCTCATTTCTGACACACTATTCTTCACCATGGCCTGAATCTATCAAATTCTGTTAATTCCTTCTTTGAAATACCTCCCACATCTGCGTTCTCTCCATCTGCAATGCCTGTGTCTTTGCTTAGGATACTATCCTACCCTTCTCAGACCACTCCTAGGCCCTCCTTCACAATCTCCCATCCCTGTTCTTGCATCTTCACTAACCACTACATAGAGGCCAAGTGATCTTTGAAGAATTGCTGGTCTGGGAAGTGGAGGCATGGCTCAAGTGATGGAGTGCCAGCCTTGTGCGAAAACATTAAGCAAGGGCCTGAGGCTCAAAGTTCAAGCCACAGGACCAGCCCCCACCTCGCCCAAAACAAAGAAAAACATGCTATTCTTAGTGGGATGTGTTCTTTCTCATGTTCTCTGTGGATCTCAGAAAATAACTTTGAAGCATTTCAATGAGACCTGGCCTGACTCTGCCCCTTCTCTGGTCTTAATTTCTTTATTTTAAATGTCATGTACTTCTGAACCATTTACACTTCTTCAAGGAACTGTGCTTTCATTTTCCTCAAAGATTTTCATGTTGAAGATTCTTCTCTCTTCCTGCATTTCTTGGAAAAGTCCTGCTTATTGTTTTCGGGACTCAGGATGCATGATGTGTGTTTTATACTATCTCCTGTGGGTTTTTCGTCTCTTTCTTCTCCAAGAGTGGCTTTAGTCTCCTAGATAAACACTCCTGGAGTCAATGTTCCATGCTCATAGACTCTGCCACATAACCATCTATTCTTTAATGAAACCACCTGTTAACTTATTTATTCCTTCAGTGAAGTCAGAAGCTATGGCTTTTTTTTAAAGTTATGCATCCCTACAAGTACCATGTGCCAGTTCTACAAATAATTAGTGGACAAATAAAATCCAAGGTACACAAAACTAGTAACTGGAAAAATAGAAAGTCAAAATCCCATCTGGCATGCAATCCAGAAATCCTTCCTTTGCATATAAACTCAAAGGAGATGAAACTACCTGCTGAATATAACTTCACATTCTCCTTCATCTCCACATTATTCACAACAAGGTAAGACAGGGAAATCAACTACAAGTCTGCCTATGGAAGAATTGCTGAAGAAAACTTGGTGTTTATGTACATACATCACAGAATATTAACTTTTTAATATTAATAAGTTTTTTTATCATGAAAATACCATACGGAGGGGTTACAATTACATGAGCAAGGTAGTGAGTTCATTTCTTATCAAGAAGGAGATTTGTCATTTGCCCCAAATGGATAAACCTGGAGGATATTGTGGAATGTGAAATGAGTATATTGCATAGTATTGTATGATCGCTCTTCTTTTTAAAAAGATGATATTTAGAGGTAGAGATTAAAACTGCACTTGCTAGAGGAAAGGATTGGAAATGAAAAAGCAGCAGATATATAGAATGATTAAGTCTAGAAATCTAATGTCCAAACTGAAAAACACAACTAGTAAAATTATATTGTATTGTAGGTAGTGTTAAATAAGTACATTTTAGCAGTGCTTGCTATGAAGAAATTCACTATAAAAGTAGCTCTACCACTTGAACCTTACCTCTACTTCCTGGTATGGAAGTTCTTAAAAGATTGTTTAGTCTCTATGGAGTAGATGGCAGAGATGATCACTAAAGACCAACCACACATGGCTCATGCCTGTAATCTTAGCTAATCAAGAGGCTGAAGTCTAAATATCACAGGTGAAAACCAGCATGGACAGGAAAGTCCGTGAGACATTTTTTATTTTTATTTTTTATTTTAAGTTTTTAATTTTTTATTGTGAAAATACCATACAGGGGGGTTAACCTTTTTTATTTTAAAAATGTATTTTGTTGTAAAGATGATGTATGGAGGGGTTGCAGTTACATAAGTCATGTAATAAGTACATTTCCTTTCAAACAGTGTTACCCCCTTTCTGTTTTCTCCTACTTATCTCCAGTTTACCAGCAAAAAGCCAGAAGTTGAGCTGTGGCTCAAGTGGTCAAATACTAAGTTTGAGTGAAAAAGCTAAAGGACAGTACCCAGGCCCTGAATTCAAGATCCACCACTGGCACACACAAAAAAGTCACTAACTGAGACAGATATATTTAGCGGCTTCACTATACTATCAATTTACTATCTACATGTGTCATATACAATAAACTTAATTTATTAATTTTAAAAGCAGCAAGATCAGTCTTTGGACAGATGTAGTGATATGCTATCCATCACATGCCTCTCTGTCCTAGGAGGAGCTAAGCCGTGTGTTGAAGCATAAATGGCAGAGGCTCAAGTACTTCCACCAGTGACCCCTCCAACCCTTTTCTTCCAGTTGAGTACAATTGTGTGAAGATCAGGAAGTGTATGAGGCACTACTAATAAATTTCCAACCCTGATACAAGCATGATATCTTCTTTATTTTGCCAGTTGTGGGGTTTGAGCTAGGGGCCTAGGCACTGTCTCTGAGCTCTTCAGCTCTACCACCTTGAGCCACAATGCCACTTCTGGTTTTCTTGTGGTTAATTGGAGATAAGAATCTCACAGACTTTTCTTCCCGGGCTTTGAACAACAATCCTCAGATTTCAGCCTCTTGAGTAGCTTGGATTACAGGTGTGAGCCACCAGTGCCTGGCCATATCTTCACACTAAATAAAATCCAGGCCCTCATAGTTCTTCTCGTAGAGATGAATTATACATATTTATATGTATGATGAAGCATGCCTGATTTTTTACAATACTGCATATCTCAGTGTGGTGTCAAGACTTGAGTTATACTTTTAGTTAGAACATTTGGTCTAAAGGCATTGGAAAACACAGGAAGCACACTGAAATTCTGTCACATAATTATTGCATGAATGCCTTGTCACTTTTAGTCAAGAAGCATTGGGGAAATGAGTATCCTCATTAATCATCAAAAACATCAGATTGCAATTTAAGGATCAGGAAACTGGGGACAGGTAGGTCAAGTCAATTGGCCAGGATAATGGCACAGATTAAAACAAAGTCCAGCCAGTGAGAATAATCCAACTTGAATTCTGCAGTCTACTTCTGTGCCTTGGTGGCAGACCTTTACCAGAGAGCAGATCTAAAATTTGGTGTGTGTGTGTGTGTGTGTGTGTGTGTATGTTGGACATAATGTGATAATAAAAATTATGTTAGTATTCACTAAGGCAAATGATACATACTACATTCTGAGTTTCTATTTTGAATTATTGGATTTTCTCTTCTTTTGTGGATATTTTCTTGAATAGTTTAGGGTTAAGTAGACCATGTTTAAAGTCATCAAGAATTATCTTTATTGAATAAGATTTGTAGCATGCAATAACAAGAGCAAAAGTTCCAGTTGCAGTTTCCTGTTCTGCTTTTTAGTGTGTTTATATACTCGAAGAACGAGTTAAAAGATGTCTAAGAAATGAACTTTGCTCTTTTATATGTAAGAAATATATCTTAAAACTATGATTGAACCAGGTGCCAGTGATTTATGTCTGTAATTCTGGCAGGAGGCTGAGGCCAGGAAGATGATGTTTCCATGTTAACCCTAAAAGTCCAGGCGACTATCTCAATTAATTAGCAAAAGGCAAGATTGAATGCCTGGCTCAAGCAGGTAAAGTGCTAGCCATGATCAAGCAAGTGGAGCAAGTGTGAGGTCTTCAGCTCTAGCTTCAGTATTGTCAAGAAAGCATTATTTAAATACATTTAGTTTTGCTATTATTTGCTTAGTAATAAATTCCACACTTATTATTTGATTGAAATCCATTATATGCATGCATAAGAAGAACATAATAAATCCATTTTATTAAAAAATGCACAAAATATCTTTAAAAGCAGGGATAGATGGAGGGAGAGTAGGAAATGGTAAAAGCAAGGGTGAATAAAATCAAAGTATATTATATGCACGTATTGAAGTATCACAGTGAAATCCCACTTACAATTTGTATGCATTAGTAAAAAATGTGAAAGAAACATATAGTCCGGTAAACTTGACATCGTTTTCATATATTTATTTTTAAATAGCAGACTATCTTGGAAAATTCAGTAGGGACTTCAAAGGGAGGAAGGAGAGGAGATTTTACAGATTAAGGGGGAGTTACAAAGTAGGAAAGAATACAAGAGTTATAATAAATAATAGAAGGAAAGCCACCTTTCTGCTTCAGTCACAACTTAACATGATGAATTACAGTAACTTCTCAGTATTCTACAATGCTCATTAAACAGGATTCAGCCAGTGCTTCCATAGGCCATGAACCAGCCAACACATTGCTTTCTGCTGTAACACCTTCAGATAAAGTGCTGAGTTAAAAATCCATTGCAGCAGAGAATGGCTTATGGCCTATAGACAATAGCTTCTCCAAATATATTCACAAGTACCTCATAAATGCTTGCTTATGTGTTTTATTTAGAAACAACATGGATAAATATTTGAAAGAGCATTGTTAATGACAAAGCAAAAGTGAACTGTGAAATATCTCTAATGAATGCATTAAAATTTGTGCTGTTCAAACAGTGAGAGAGAGGGAGGAAAATGTAAAATAATAGTAGGTGAGTGCTTTGTGGTGTGTGTGTGTGTGTGTGTGTGTGTGTGTGTGTGTGGCTATTTTGGACAAGTGGTATTTGCAGTGTAAGACTCATATCTGCTGAACAGAAAAGAGCTGCATTCAAAAGACACATCTGTTAGAAAAATCTGGGGTTGTAATTTAGGTTTTATAGTCCACGAATGACGAGATTGCTCTTAAAAGCATTACTTCTTCAATTTTTTTTATTTCATTCCTTGATCAAATATGTCAGCGTAGGAAGAAAATGGTCATTTATTTCTTTTGAGTGCAGGAAGAGTAAGATTTACATTAAATAGCCGTCATCACAACATTCATAAGAGTTTCTATTTTATCAACATTCCTGGTTTGTGACTGCAATTTACTAAATCAGATTTGCATCTTTTAGTAACACGGAAGCTTCTATGTGGAAGATGGGAGAGTTGGGCTAGGCTCTGGACAGTCCCAAATGTACACAGGACTGTGTAATTGTCAGAAGATGCCCTCCTGTCAGATGGGGCCATGGCTTATTGTGAAAACAATCCTGTTAGTACTCCTGTAGCATATGAAGGGACAGCTCCACTTTATTAGTAAAATTACACTGGCCATGGATGACTGACTGTCTTGATCATTTGCAGGTCAATTGTGAAGCCGTTGATAAGGGTCGTGGGTATCTCAATCCAATTCAGCCATTAAGACAACTGGAGTAACTAGACTGTAAAATGATTGGTCTGGTTATTTCATAACGATGTAATTGGATCAACCACAGAGAGATCCAATTAATTGCTGAGCAATAGGTGGCTGTGGTGGTCTTTATGATAAGCTCAGCTATCAATGACAGACTTGAATTGACTGTAGACCTTCTTGATCAATTGTACAACTTGCTATTACCAAGCTAGAGATTGGGAAGAATTGATTTAATTTGGGGTGATTTTGCTGGAGTCACAGATGAATCAGACATCCAAAGTATATGTGTTGATTTTCTTAATTACAAGACATTCATGAGACATCAATGATAATAATATAAGACATTGTAAGGTTGAGTTATTTCCCCTAGCTTGAATAAGTTTCATTAGAAAATTCTATAGACTAGCATCAAGATATGTAGGAAATTGGTTTCTTACTAGCATCAGAGGGAAAATGTAAGCTTGAATGAACATTGTCTCTTCAGAATCAGAGAACGGAAAGTATTCTTCCTTCACCTTTGCATGCTCAATCTCAGAACTCACTGTACAGTTTCCACAGTCTATCTTGGAATTAGCAAGGTCAGTGATTCTTCCACTTTGCTGAGTGAAATGTGGTAGGAACCTGGCACTATATCCACCATTAAACTGTGTCTGGTTTGAACAAATATTTGTTGAGTAAGTAAAGGAGTACGTTCTTCAAGAAATGCCTCTAGAATAGTTGATGCCAAATAGTTACAAAGAGATCTGTAAATATTGCACCTTTACATGTTTTAAGAAAATACATTTGTAAGACAGATTTTGAGGTGAGCTATGCCACCTGTGACTGCCTAGGATCATTTTCTTTTTTATATATTTTTATTGTAAAGATACTGTACAGAGGGATTACAGTTACATGAGTAAGGTAATGAGTACATTTCCTATTGAGCATTGTTACCCCCTCCTTTATTTTTCCTCTACCCTCACTTCCCTTCCCACCTCCCCAACTCCTCCCTCCCCCCACCACAATGTATAAAGTTTCTTTTCAGCATAGTGTCTTGTATATCTCATTGTTACAATGGGTCAACCTGTATCCTTGTTTCAGCATTTTAGTATTTCCCTTTCCCTCCCCAAATTAGAAAAATGTATATACAAGATGCAGGCATTGGAATCAAATACAGTAACAACAGGAGTTATACCATGAGGGAAGAACGTACAAAAGAAAGAAAGAAAAAAATCACATAGTATATTAACAACAATAGCCACAAAGCTAAAACCTCTTGTGTCCCTAGCTTGGGGTTTATTTCACTTAGCATCATCTTAGTTCAAAGGAAAGTGAGAAATATATAACTGATGGGGGTTTTTTGGTTTTGGTTTTTGTCAGTTGTGGGGCTTGAACTCTGGGCCTAGGCTCTATCCCTCAGCTCTTCAGCTCAAGGCTAGCACTCTACCACTTGAGCCACTTCCAGTTTTCTGGTGGTTTATTGGAGATAAGAGTGTCATGGACTTTCTTGCCTGGGCTGGCTTTGAACCGAGATTCTCAGATCTCAACCTCCTGATAGATTACAGGCATGAGCCACCATACCCCAGCAACTGATGGTTTTAAAAGATTAAAGACAACCCTGTTTCCTTGTCTTGTCTCATTGGGCAGTGGAGTCTCTGCCTTTTTAATTTTTTCTACCTGAGAGGATCCTCTGATTGCTGTTCCAATGAGAGCCTAGACTTTAGGAGGACAGTGACCTCCTGTCTTCAGTGTTGAAATGCTTGTTATCAGAACACTTCCTTCCAAAGTACAGTCACCATGGTATGAAAAGCCCACAGCACTTGGAAAGGCCATGTGTAGATAGTCTGGTCAAAGGTCAAAGCTACTCATCTGCCAGATGACTAATAGTGAGACCTAAGCTCACCTCACTCAACCTACACATATTATATAGAAAAATCTTTATTTCTGTTAAGGACCTAAAGTTTTGAGTTGGCTTATTACCAGTAACAGATAGCATCAACAATGGCATTCATTCACTAGGATGAGAACTGTCAGAAACCCTTTATTGAGAATTGCCATTTCTTAGAAAGTGCACAGAGAGCTTTTTTGCTGTTAAAAACAGTCTTTTCTTTGTGCCATGATGACCGATAGGAAATACTGAACTATGTGCATTGACACTTAACTAGAAAAATAAAAATTATTGTTGCAAATTTGTTCTTATACCTTTCACAGAATTTTTAATGAATTTTATCAGACTTTCTCCTTAAATTTAACTTAATATCTTCTGTAAAAATTCTCCTCCATTCAGACCATACGATCAGCCAACCATAGTCCCAACAGTTCCAGTGAACTGTGTATTCATCATAAGGCAGCGCAGTGGTATACTCAAATGTATGAGATTATTAGAAAAATACGGGAGAATAAAGCCTTGGCATTAATGATAAGTTTTACAAAGATTTTGATCATTTGAAATTTAAAGAAACTGTATTGATTAATCTTATGTAGATACATCTGTGCATGTAAACTTTGCCTTGGACTTTATATTCGTGTATTGCTCTTCAATATATACTCTTTCAAATGACTGTAGTGCTGTCTTCACAGAGAATAAGTCTTCAGTGTAGGGGGGAACAGTAGAAGGTATGGGAGATGAAAAATAGAAAATAATAATAATAAGGTATCTCCTGAAAATTGTGTTTGTATATTCTCACAAAGGTTATTTAATACAATTATTTCCATATGGAAGCATATTTCCCCTGAAAAACAATTATTTTATGAGTAGAAATTATCTTACTCAAAACTTTGACTGTACTTTGAATTTGGGAATCCCAAGCCATTGTGAAGTATTATTGCTATGAAATTATTTTATTCCAAAATCAAGATGTTTTTCTACAAAGCATAAGCAAAGGCATACTATTAGATTAAACCACTTTTGTTTAGTATGATACCTTGTAAATTATTTCTCTATAAAAAGTGAAGAGGAAAAATTGTCACATAGTCAAGTGGCTTTTATTTCTATCATCTGTGTTTGTTACAGCCCATCTGTAGTACTCAGTGGTTTTTCTGTTTGTTTTTGTGCCAGTTCCAGGGCTTGAACTTAGGGCCTAGATGCTGTCCCTGAGCTTCTTTCCTCAACCATTTGATTCATAGCTCCATTCTCAGCTTTTTGGTGGTTAATTGAAAATAAAAGTATTGTTGACTTTCCATTCCAGGCTGGCTTCCAACAATAATCTTCAGATCTCAGCTTCTTTTCAGGATTATTATATTCCAGTACTAATGATCTGTTAAGGAATAATCAATTAAATCATCTTTGTCATGGTTAATGAGTGTTAAATTATGGTAAATGGTAAACTAATAGTCTTAAAAATACTAGAAATATTCTTTGGCCATTTCTTGAAAAATATTTTCCTCTTTAGAAACTATTTTTGAAAGCTGCTTCACAGACATAACCTTCACTTGACAGTCATTGGAGTTATATCAAAAAGTTTTCAAGATAAGAAAAATACAATGGCAATATTTCAGAAAACAACAGTTGCCCTCAGACTAATTTTTCAGAATAAGGATATGCATTATTTGTGCCACATTCACATAGAGACTTTGGGTCTTTTCAATGAGTATTAAGGGAGATTATTATATTGAAATTCTTTAGTTAAGGTCATTAAACACCTCAGATATTTTGTCTATGATATTCTTATTAAAGAAGTAGGTATTCTGCACAATACTGACCTGCATAAAGTATGGATGATAATTTCAAAATTTTCTCTTCAGAATCCACTTTAAGTAATGGTTGGATCTGTCTAATAGCATCATCAGCTACAGAGTAAGTGAGGAAAATTTTAAATTTATACATATACCTTTAAAAGAATAATAAGCATACTCATAAGCATACTGCTAGATTATTGCTTTTCCCTCTGCTAGTGCAGATGGGTTAGGGAAAGGAATTTGGGGAAGTTCTACAGAATTAAATGATGGACTTTACTATCTAATAAAGTGATCAACATATAATAAACTCAACAGGCATCTGAGTGTACTGATTACCTTGAACTAGCATTTAATGTTAGGCAATGTGGTATGTAAGAATATGAAACATGATCCTCTGGAGGTGAATCAAGTTTTTCTGCTTGAATTGTTGACAAAGTTGCTGACCCCAGGATGTACAGTCTTATGGGGCTTCTCCAAGTGATTTCAGCTAGGTGAGCTATCTATGTTTGTTGACCAATATCCTTGCCAAAGGGAGTCTGGAAATAGTTTCTGTTATACAGCAGGAATACATTCTGGATGCATACTGCAATTAATAATAATGTAATATATACTTAAAATTATGGAGTAATGGTATTTTCCTAATAAAAATAAGGACATAAAGTAGTTAATATGTTTGTGATAGCTTGATTTAATCATTATATATGTGTATATATCCAATATTGTTTTGCAAAAATATATCTATTTTATTTGTATAACAATATGGATAGTTCTTCTAGACAAAAAGTATTATTTCATGTTGTATTAGGGTTTTTTTAATTATATATGTCTACAGCCTATAATAAAGCAGAGGAATCTCAGATAGCCAAATTATAGCTCTAGTATGCCAGAAGAACCATTTTCTACCTTCAAAATCAGTAAATTCTTCTCCAGTGCAGAGTTTCAAGGTGGCAAATATACAGGCACTTGCTCTTGAGAGAAATCAAAGGAGATCTCTGCCCATTAAATCCATGAATAAATATGAAAATTAAGATCTGTTTTTTAGATGAACATAATTCCACATGTAAAATCTAGAATATTTTCACATAGGTTTGAATGCAAAGGACCATCTAAACTATGGCTTGTTTATTATTATTATTATTATATACTTAAAACTTTGAGCACTAGTGGTCCTAAATACCTAAGTTCAGCAATAGTCTGTGCATTCATTAAAAATGTGGTTAATGCACAGATACTTAATTATCGGCTGGATAAATGGTGAGTATGAATGACTGGATTACATGCTTAATTAGGACATATTTAAATTCAGAAAATCCTTATGAGCTGTGGATTTCCAATAGTTTATAAATGTTGCACGATTATTTTAAAGAACAGTGAATATTATTTCTTTTTAAATTGTTGTTTAACTTGTATATTACTTCAAAGGAAAGCATTTCAATGATGTTTATAAAAGTTACCTATACATATGGTGATATTTGAGTATAATACATTTTCTGGAACTCATCAGATTATTACACACAAAAAGAAAATATCTGAATATCAGAACAGAGTAGAAATGTATTTATATGTGAAGGATATTACTTTTCTTAAGAAAACATTGTTAATGTAGCTTTTACTACTCAAAAGCAGTGGAATAACCGTTTCCTCTCAACTAATAGTCAAATTTGTTTAGCTGTAAGATAGTATCCTCTTCTATCCCAAGAAATTTACCACTTCTAAGTAAAACTGCAAATTTTGTTATTTTTACAAGTTTGTGTTTCAGTTAGACCCCAGCAACAAGCTAAGCTTAAGAAAAACATAGTTTTTTAAAGCATAATAAAAGAAGCAACATTACTCCCACACGTTGTAGAAATCACAAATTACATTAAATGATGTCTACAATCTCAAGACTACATGTATCCCAGCCATCAACAACCTGCCCTACCAATGATGTCAGAAAGTTCTCAAGTTTACTCTGCTTAGTTGCTTCAAAAAAAAGACCTACATTTATATGTTACCTTTCATGCTTTTTAAATAAGATTGTGCATTCAATAAGCATCCATTCATTCCTTTTTGTTTCTTTTCCTCCAAGATAGCATTTCCAGTAGTCACGTTCCAAGTTACTTTGAGTTAAAGTGATAGGTAGAAAACAGAGAAAATGAGTTTTAAAAAAATCACAACAAGATGATAAGCTCAGAACTGGGCTTTTGAAAGTGAAAGTGAACATTCAAAAGACAGGTCATGAATTCTGGCTAGAGGAATATGGTTAAAACATAAGTTGAATAATGGAAGCTTTTTGAAAGGAAGAAATTTTGAAGCAAAGAGGAAGGGAAAGCTTTTCTAGTCTCAGAAACCAATTTATGCAAGTGCAAGGTAGAAATACAACATATTCCAGATTCTAGAAGCAAGTGACCAAACCAAGGGAACAATTTGCAGGGAATAATTGAAGATGCCAGGCATACAGCAGCTTATAGGTGCATATAAGAAGGGTGGTGAGCATCCTTGTAAGGGTTGTGGAAGACTTTGTCATAGTTGATCACGTGAATAAAGATCAAACCAGGGACCAGTCTTTCCCTCTTGAGCATCTACAATCCAGATCACCATTTCCAAATCAATGGGAACAGACTTAGGCACACAACAAGAAAAAGCAGGCAGAACATACTGCCAGTAAATGTAATCCAACCTCCCTTAAAGCCTCCTAAATAGCAAGGTTTGTGTTAATATATCAAATCTCACGACTGACATTTTTCTTGTACATTCATATACTGTAAACTCTCAAGGAGCCATAATGCATTTAACCTCATGCCTCAAGCAATTGTTTGTTTAGAAAAGAGTAAGGAAGCAATAATGTCATAGAATGAAGGAGAAAAAAGCAACCAAGGCCATGAATGAAGAATTCACAAAAAGAGTTGGGTTTTACTTTTTGGGATTTTTTTGGTTTGTTTATTTATTTGGGTTGTTTTTTTCTCATTGACCTTGGAGTGTCCTCATGCTGTGTGTGTGAACTGGTAGGATAAAAGACAATTTGAAAATCTGGGGTTAGAAGACCTGGGACTTGGTTTTCAGTATTAGATATGGAATTCTCTGAACTGCAGATTTTCATCTGCTATAAAAAGAATATAACATAATGTGTATCACACTATTTGCAAACCATAAAACTATGCAAATTAGGATAACTTTTTATCATCTGCTTACGTTATAAATATGGAGATATACACACACAGTGAATTCTTCCTCAAGATATTTTCGGTATAATAACACTTTTACTCCTCGGGGTATAATCAGGCTATTTGACTATACTGAAAGGTTCACGATATTATTTAGGACCAACAGAAATTTACAGTGGAGATTTGTTAAATAAAAAGACATTAGATATTACTGAACCAGGGTCTGCAGTCATGTATGCCATAGAAATAACAATACCACCCTGGATTTCAATGAGAGTATTCTCAAGCTCTGATCTGGGTACTCTCTTGTGGATCCTGATAGTCATTGTGTCCAACAGGTGCCATTTGCAAAGAATTAAGTTCTATCACAGGAAAAAGTCAGCCCTGAATCTCTGAGGTTGTTGGCTAGAATTAGCTCTTCTGTCAGTAGCAGCTAAAGATTTTCTGTGGCTAAGACAAAGGGACATCTTGGTTGCAGGAACTACTGGAGGGAAACATGAACAGAGGAAGAATTAATACAGTGTCTAGAGTGAGGAACATGCAGCTTACATGCCCCTCATCTGGCCTGACCTGCCTATGGAAGGGATTTGTGCTAAATGTCTAGCCTGACTTAAGGCTGACATACCAGCCCTCCTTTGATCTGTACCTACTTTGTTCCCAACCTTCAATGCTCCATCCTCCTATCTGCCTTGGCCCCTGTCCACATTGGTCCTACTGTGACCTGCTATACTTATGACTTGATCACTTTATTATTGACTTTGTGCTATCTCTCTCTCTCTCTCTCTCCCTCTTCCCCCCCACCCTATGAACAATCCTGTCTCTTGTGACCTGGTCATTCCCCAGCCTTTGTGCCTGGAAAATTAAATAGTGGATAGATAAATCTGTCTGGGCATATAGAACTTTGTTCTGGAAGCAATCTGGCTAAAGAAAAGTAAAGTCCTTCTTCAGCTGACCTATCTTCAACTCTTGATTTTTATGTGCTGATATGTTTGTGTTGTTTAGCAAGTGCGCACAGAAAATGTTATCTAAATGTCATGCTGCTATCTCAGGGGTTTGTTGGACTTAATATCTAAACCTTAAGCTGAGGCTGGATCTGGGAATCCAGATTATTTCTACTTATGTATGTCCTGGGTTGGAACTGCAGCCTTTGATTTACCATAGTGCTTCAGCTTTGAAAATAGCTACAAGACTACAACTGTCCATGGCCAAATCATGAGAGTAGTACTTTGGTTTTCCTAGCAGTTTTCAGTGTGTGCGTGTGTGTGTGTGCGCGCGCGCGCGTGCGTGTGTGTGTGTGTGTGCGCGCGCGCGCGCGTGCGTGTGTGTGTGTGTGTGTGCGCGCGCGCGCGTGCGTGTGTGTGTGTGCGTGCATGTGTGTGTGTGCATGCGCTACAGATGAGAGAGGAAAGAGGCCTGTGGGATAGCCTCATTCCATGATGTGACTCTTTTTTTAATCAAATGCAGTAAGAGGCTGCCCAGATTTACCTTCAAAGCTAAACGAGACAGCCAAATACATCACAAGGAACCAACCTAAGTGTTCGCAACAGCAGAAAGTTATTACCTAGCTTGGAATGGAGGGAACGCAGGTGGTGGAGGTAGTGGTGTTACCCATCCAGTTGCAGAGTCATCAACCAGGATGCCAGAATGATTAGACAGCAGCCAGGGAGAACTGGATGGCCCCATAGGGTGGAACTTTAGACTTGCCCAAGATGCCTGGAAAATGGAAAAGGAAGTAAAAAGATATACAAAGTTTTTTCCATGTCAGACTTTCCAATCTTCTGTCAATGATTCTCCATGAGCAAATTTCATAGAAAATAGCAGCACCAGAGCAGCTATGGACAATGTGTGGGAGTCCCTCTGATACACAGCAGAACAGAGACTAGAGCTAAGAGCATGGATACAATTCAGCACGCAAATGGCATCTGCTAAATCTAATCTCTGGGAATGCAACCCAGAATCTGAATTCTCAACAAGTTGTACAGATGCTGCTTTTGCTCACCAACATTTGGTAACCTCTCTGTAACATAAAAAAATACCTTAATATTGTTAGGAACTATTTTAGGGCTGCACGCGGTACAACAATCCCAATAAACAATTGTAACAGAAAAGCACTGAGTTTTATTGGCATTTCTCTTCTGATTTTTTAAACCAAAAATAGACTGTGACAAATTAAGCACAAGGGGAAGGGGTAACAATGTTTGACAAGAAATGTACTCATTATCTTACTTATGTAACTGTAAACCCTTTGCATATCACTTTTACAATAAAACAAATTAAAAAAATAAAAAACAAAACAGCAACCCAAAAAAATCTTCCTTTTTCACAAATGCTTAGGAATCACCAAAATGGTATCTTACAGTAAACCAAATGCATTGAAAAAGAAAATGACATATATTTACTTAAAATTAACTCCACAATGGCTGCAAGTGTATCTGATAATCATCGTTTATGATATTGGTAACAATAGAACTTTCAGGCTGGGGCTGTAGCACAGTGGTACAGCACTTGCCTAGCATGTGTGAGGCCCAGAGTTCAATGCACAGCACCATCCAGACCAAAAAAAAAAGGAATCCTCAAATAAAGCAATGTCCAGAATCACATGCACATTAATTGTGAATTGTTAAACCCATAAGCATGGCAGCCAGATGCTCCTTATACTTTGACATAATTCTTCAGATCAGCTCTGAACTCTGCCTCATTAACTCATGAGGTTTTAAACTACTTCTCCTGTTTAACATACATAGAAAATTTTATGTATGGAAATGTTCTATGTGCATAGGGTTGTGGGAAGCAGACACAAATATTGCATTTTAATGTGGTGAAATTCTTTGGCAAATTAGTTCATTATGCCTTAGGAAAAAAAACCTGTATTAGCTTTAGTTGTTCCTAATAAAAAGGATTGAAAACTGTATCTTTGAGTGTTCTTGAAGTTTTTATATACACTAGGAAGGAAAAGCAAAATACATAATGAGTAGAAAACAAAGTGTTTGTCCTTTATAGAAAGTAAAATTAGTAATAACCAAGTCCTTGGTTTACCAAACACAAGTGACTGATCGTAGTCACTGGAAAATACCAAATGTTAATTTATATTTTCAATACATAAATATATTTCTGTATTACTGTTTCCAAAATTTCTCTCATTTGAAGCATGGCCAATGAGTGATGATTGATGATTGTCCTTGAGCCAATTATTCTCATCACTGATTTCAGGGCCTGATACAATCTAATAGGAGACCAAGAGGCATGGTAAATTGTGTTATATTTCCAATGCTTTTATTGTCCAGATGACCTTGAGTGAAGTTTCTTGCATCGAAAGTTTCTTGTATTGAAGTTCCTCAACCAAAATGGTAATGTAATTAGATGATTTATCAGTCCCTTTGGAACAGACAAGGCAAGGAAGTTCTACCACAGAAACCTACCACCTCCTTTAAAAGTTGAATTGAATCTTTCCATCAACTGTCCATCGTAGAAATTATTTGCCATTTTATAACATATTGACTATTTTCTGACAAGCATGTTTATTTACAGGCATGGTTTTATTCATACTCAAATCTTATCCCTAACCTTCCAAGTACCTGTCCATTTCTTAAAGCCACAGTCAAGTCATAAAGATTTCTTTGCCTTAATTACTACCCCAGTTAAATATACAACTCCCCCCTTTGTGCACCCAAAGTTTTCCTAATAGGAGGGATTGAGAGCAGTATCTTTGAGGAGTTTATTTTTTTGTTTTAGATTATGTGTATATTTAGAATAAACAACATTATATTGTTTGAATTTCATCACTCATAAATCTTGTCCAGTTTAAAATCATTTTCATTTGTTATTGACACTTCTGCTAGAACAGGCTTACTTCACTGACCATCATTTTCTCTAACCATTTTTTTAATTGAAAAGGTGATGAGCAGGAGGGGTTACAGTTTCATAAGTAAGGCAATGAGTACATTTGATTTTAATCATTGTTACGCCATCCCTCATTATCTCCCACTATCCCCTCCCTGCTCCCTTCCCCCACAAGTTATAGTGTTCATATCCAACGTAGTGTCAAGTGAATATCAATGTTGCTTTGGTTCATGCATTGTCCTGTTGTTTCTGTGATTCCCTTTCCCTTCCACATATTGCTTAATCTTATATGCAAAGCACCAGGTACAAAAAAAAACTAAGAAAAATAAAAAATAGGAAAAAAGGACAAACTACATACAGAGTCTAATAAGAACCTTTTGTTTCCATATATTGGAGTTCATGTTGATACACTTCATTATATATGGTCCTATGCACTAAGCATTTGAGTTATTGTGATCCCCTGTTAAGAATGTCAAATGTATATTCTAGTTCTTAGAAATGAGGGAAATTATGCAACCCATCCCTGAAGATTGCATACACTAGATGTTATACTGAGCTGAATTCAATAGTTTTATAGATTTATTTGCTTAGCAGTGAATATTTTGGTAAAAATAAAATAAAATAAAAAAATAAAATAAAATAAAAATAAAAAAATTGGCTCCAGTGATCCTTACCTATTGGTGTTCATGGCCTTCTGTAGTTCCCTTAATATATGGAATCAAGGCTGACAGCTAGTAAATAGAGTATTTCTTAATATTTATGACATCATGACAAATACATTTCTATGCATTGTCTTTCAAATGTATATCATTTGAAACATGGCCACTGAATGATGATTGATGGTTATCCTTGAGTCAACAATTCTCAACACTAAGTTTCATGGTCAGATACAACCTAATAGGAAGCCCAGATGTATGGTGTGACTCCTGAGTGTATGTCACGAGCGGTTCTATAGTTTCTACCTAGTCTGTTGATCACTCTCTGTGGAAGATTACAGCTACCATTATGTCAGGACTCTTAGACAAACCTGGGGAGAAACTGAGGCTTCCTGCCGGTAGCCAACTCTAACTTGTTACTGAAGTGACTGGAATGTGGGAAGGGTATGCAGTCTTTGTTAATTGTACAGGTGAACATAGTCCTAATAGCCAACTGAAACTCCTTGAGAGGACTAGTACTAAGCTAATAAGTGTTATGATTATTCATTATATGGCAATAAATAATTTAAAAAACACTAAACCACCACTCTTCCTTAGAAGATAATATTAGGAAGTATGCATATTTTGGAGCCAAGAAATATTACTAATAATATCATTTCTGTTATTATCTGTCTTTTATTATTATATATTTCTATTGTAAAGATACTATACAGAGGGGTTAGTTACATGAGTAAGGTAATGAGTACATTTCCTATTGAGCATTGTTACCCTCTCCTTTGTTTTTCTCCTACCATCCCTTCCCTCCCCAGCCTCCACCCCTTCCCCCCAAAAAGTTGTAAAGTCCGTTTTCAACATAGTGTCTTGTACATCTCATTGTGACAATGGGTCAACCTCGATCCTGATTTCAGCATTTTGTTATTCCCTTTCCCTCCCCAAATGTATATAGAAAATGTACATAGAAAAATGTATATATAAGATGCAGGGCACTGGAATCAAATATAGTGAAAACAGGGGTTATACCATTGGGTAAGAACATACAAGAAAAAATTTAAAAATCACACAATACATTATATATACATTAAAAACAGCAACAAAGATAAAACCTCTTGTGTCCCTATCTCAGAGTTCATTTCACCTAGCATCATCTTTTATGATCATATATACATAGCTTTTGACCCTTTCTGCTTGTCAGATGCTCCTTAGTAGATGAATGGAACAAGAAAATATGGTGTATACAGAGAGAGAGAGAGAGAGAGTGGAATTCTGTGCCTCCATCAGAAAGAATGACACTGCCAAATTTGTTAGGAAATGGGAAGACTTGGAAAAAATTATATTAAGTGAAGTAAGCCAGGCCCAGAGAAACATAGGTCCCATGGTTTCCCTTATCTGCAATAACTAGTATATGTCTAGGGTAAGATCTGTCTTAAGCCACAAAGTTTGGCACTAGAGCCTTGAGTTTGCTCATCTATAAGATAGATAGAGCCATACGTAACTTGTGCTTCTCGTGGTAATTTGTCTCCTACCATCTGCTCTGATCCTACCAGATCAGATCTAAGAAATGTTTAAGAACCCAGGATATTACGCAGAGCTGTCAGCAGCACAAACCCAGTGGAATGCAGGCTGAGTTTGTTTCCATGCAGGATTCCAGGCCTTAGAATTTTGCAATTCACTTGACTTCTCTATTTCTTGTGGAAGAAATAAAATTTTGACTCAATTTCTTTTGCCTCTTTTCAAAACCCAGAATGAATTTTTATTAATACTATTGCCTAATTTTTGATCATGAAATGGAAATACCAAAGCTCTTTTCTTTTTATTTTATGTAGGAGAAGGTACGTGGATTTAATACAGATGTCAATACTATTGCCCATGGAAAGAGAGTTAGAAAGTATTTGTGGCAAAAAAAAACTCCTTAGGATTGGCATGCATGTGCCTTCCTGAAAGCCTTTATCTAAAGCAATAAAGCAGAAACAATTGCATTACAACCAATTGGTCGTCAGTCGTGAAATAGAGCTATAGCATTCTTTATGGAGTATTTTTTTCTCCTATATTCACAATCAAGGCATCATCTTTTCAGGAGAGAGAGAAAAAAAGAGAGAAGAAATTCATCCCACTAATTGACTAGGGTTAGTTTAGTTTATATGGTTGACCAATGAAAACCCTCACTTATCTGACTATGTATCCTAGTTGTTGTTGGGTTTTTTTAACTGTAACTGACAGTGCTTTTACAAATAGCTTTCAAAGAATAAATGATGCATTAAAGGGACTGACTATCCATAATAGCTTTGGCAATTGAGTGTCTGCTGGATTTAGCACTCTAATGTAAATCTGGCAATGACCCCCTTGAGCTGATCAGTAAGAACAGCAATGCCAAATTATGGTAAACCTCAAGAACTTTCAAGGAAGCAATCTGGATCTAATTGGGCAGAAGCTTAGCAAATAGACCACAGCTATTTCTTTGTAGAAGGTCCAGTTGTATACCAAGGAGACTGTGCCTATGAAGGCTGCTTTGCTAAATGGAAACCACAAGGATGGGGCTCCTCAGAATATCTTCCCTTGAATCAGAGAAGTAAGGAGACTATGCCTGCATTCAATACAGATATTAGTTTTGTTGTCCCTTGCAAAAGAAATCTAGGCTGTATGCAGCAATATACCTATGTGTATTTTGTTTATAGACTCCTCTGTAGGTTATTAGGACAATAGGATTTGATGAATTGAACTCTGTCATAAGAAACATAGACATTAAAGGAAGATACTAAAGAAAATCCTGTGAACCTTAAAGCAAGGTTAAACGCTCAGTGTTTCTCAACATTATTTATTTATAAAGACACTTGAAAGATGTACTATTTATTATTTTCTTTGTGGAACTTGCTTGGATAATCTGATAACTTAAAAGAGAAAACAATGGAATGAGTAATAGAAAACAACATCAAATGGGGCCTTTTCATTTGCTCCCTCCACTTTTTCTTTATCCAACTGCTTTCAATCCTATCAACCCTCATCTGCCTTTAACATGAGCCCTTCTTATTATAGAAGCTCCTGGAGCTCTCTGATGTGTGAGTAATGTGGCCTTCTTTGGTGCCTGCCTGATCTTTGAACATTCGCCTTGTCCAAATGCTTAGTCCAACCCATTTCATTCTATTTGCATTCCTTCTGTCACTA
Organism: Dipodomys ordii; assembly: GCF_000151885.1. NCBI lineage: Eukaryota > Metazoa > Chordata > Mammalia > Rodentia > Heteromyidae > Dipodomys > Dipodomys ordii. The sequence goes on along the minus strand of NW_012267229.1, from coordinate 1,097,235 downwards.
CCAAGTCTCAGCTCCTCATTTCTACCTACTTTGAGTTTCCAGAAACACGGTGTTCTACCAGCCATGTTGTCAAAATGATTTTATTAAGTAGCTTCTCAGCTGCTTCTGACCACAGGTAACAGAACTCCTTCTTTATCTCCAGTAAAAAAAGAAGCAGAATTAACATTTTTTGTTATTCTTCCTAGCTTTCTATTAAGCCTTCTTACCATTTGTCTCTTGTCTAGCTTTGGTGAAACCCCTAGCCTAGGTACCAGGTGTTTGGTTTCCCACCAATTTCCTTGGATCTATGGTATAAAGAGAAAATGATCAGCTATTCAAGAACCAGAAGCCAATGAACCTTCTGGAATGGTAATTTTGTTGAATTTTACAGAACTAAGTAGGAGCTACCACCTCAACCCATCCTCATGAACTGGTGAGGCTAAAATTTTTGACAATATACCATATGCAGCACTTCATTCAATACTCCAGGGATCTACCCAGATTAATTTTCTTATCAAGGTTATACAATTTCAACTCAGAATATCAAGTCCATCCTGTTTTTCTTTTAAGGCTGTAATAAACTCCATGCTTTACTTTTAATTTAATAAGGCTTGGACATCCTTTCTAATGAAACAAAGAAATAATAAACACAGACATTACTAGTAGTCTTTAGTTGGGGCAATACAGTTTCATGTTTCCAAAGGAGAGAAGGAAGTTGCTTTTATCTTAAAACTCAGCTTTTCATTTCTTATCTTTCTATGCAAAATGTTTAATGTTTCCATCGTGTGGAGCCCTTAATTACATCCTTACCAGCTGTGATGCAAAAATTAAGCATCAATTAGCTTTTTCTGGATTGCATGCATCCTTAAATTCTGTTTTCAGATCATTCCAACTTAACTTTGTGATTTATATTGGAAAGATGTCTTTGAGGATTCATTTCATTTCATTATTCTCTAGCAATTGTATTTCATCCACTTAGCTATTTTCATGGAAATCATGGTTTGATGAGAAGAGATTGCCCAATGTAACCACATCACAATAAGTATGAGATAAAAATCCAGTGGTGCCCACACCGTTTTGATGAGCTCCTGGATACAGTACACACAAAAGCGACATAGGACAATAAACGTGATAAACATTATTTTGCATTCAAAGTTGTTCTGATTTAAGTCATAGTGAGTCTTTTAAACGAATACATCAGTACAATACACACATCCAATTGTCAATTTGTCATCTGGTTTTGTTTGATAAAGTGTGCAGAAAATTCAGAACATTTTCCTAGGAGCCAAAGGTACTGTTGAAAGAACAAAGGAAATCCCAGATGCTATGCAGAACTGCTTGGGCTGTTCAGTGCATATGTGTGATTATATACCTTGTATAGGTGTATGTCTGCACATAAATATGAGTGTAGTTATGAATATACCTATAGATATAGATACAGATATGTACTGTCTTAACATTTCCTGCTGTGCTCATGGATAACATTCATCTTCTTATACATGTAAAATTTCTATTTCAGTTTTACTCTCTAATATCAGAGTTAGCCTTGTGTTGTTAACCCTTCAGCACTCAAAAGTGACTCCCAATACCATACCTCTCCATGCAGAAGAGAAATTGGAGCATCCCTGGAGAGGAAGCATAGCATTACACTCAAGAGTAGGAACCAGGTTACTGAGGTTCAAATCTCTTCTGTCAACATGATGGGTGGAATCACTGACCCCATTTCTCAACTGCTCATTCAACCTTTGCCATGGTTCTTATAAGAAATGAATGCATCCCAACTCCTTGACTTCTTCTACGGCTAGATGTCTTTTGAGGGCCAGTGGATATAATTCTGTGTTAGTACTGAAGTTAAACCTTAGTAGATTGTGTCTTTATTTTCTACTCTTAACACAGCCATGAGAATATTCTTTATGCAACTAGTTAGTTCAGAGAAGATGTGAAAGAAATAAACAAGGTCCCCAAAAACTTATGGTTAAAAAACTGAAAGTAGAGGCTCTCCAAATACTATAGTCTAAATGACAGGATCCTATCTATTTCCAGCAAAGATTCCCTGAACTTCAAATGATTACACATGTGTAGGAAGTATAATAGAAATCCCAGATAATTTGGAAAGTTGATTTATATATTTACAATATGTTCATATGAATTGTAAATATAACATGTGCATATATATGAATTATATCATCCATATGTTCACATGTACTTCTGTAAAGAGTAATTTGTTACTACTGTAGTCCCTTGAAATTTTATGAATATTCATTAGGAAACAATATCCACCTAGCATAACCACTCATCATCTGTGTAAACTATATATCACTGACTGGATGATAGACTAAAAATAATTCACAAGTTCCTAGAATTATAGTGAATATTAATAATAAGTGAAGGTTAAATTACTTAAAAGAGTACCTGGGAGATATATAAACTGGCAAATACATATTAACTACCATTATTTTTATTATTCTCCCAGTTTCATTCCTTAGTCTTTTAATGAGAACGTTGTGAAGTCAGGCTGCTTAAAAAAAAACATTCTACATTTTAGTCACAGGATTGACTCAAGTCACTATAAAACTTCTTATCAGCCCAGAACATTTGAAGGCAGCCTTTACATCATCCAGCTGGGGTGAGAAGAACAATTTTACACATGGGAAGAAAACAAAGAGAAATATTTCATTATTTCTCACCTTATCTCCATTTTCCATGTCATGTTGAACCGGTCAGAAATCAATGACAAAATCCCTCACATCCTCAGTATGCTGAGGGGAATATGTGGCTGACACCATAAAAATTCTCCATTTCCCTTGCCTTCTTAAGCAGTGGGAAGAGACCAAAAGCATTCTTCTTGAAAAGTAGTGTTATTGGTTTGCACACACACACACACACACACACACACACACTCTAATAATAATGTTTTTGTTTTTCATTTCAACTTTTGTTTGCTAATATATACAATGACTTCAAAGGGTTTCTTACATTATATCATGCTCTCTACATCCACTTCTAGAATTGAACTTGTACTTAAAGGACCAAATATTACTGGCCTGAAGACAGTACTGAACCTTGATACTTTTGACTATGAAATAAAGGAATTCCATGGCCCCACAAGTAGCTGTGAAATGCGAAAACTTCTAAAGCAATAAAAGAATAAAAGCACTCTACTGGAAAAGAGATCATAAAAATTTTAAATACATAATATACTCTTCAAGGGAAAGCCATAAGAGTCCCTAGAACATGTCAAATATCCATATTGGTTTAATTATAGTGAGTGTTCACATGCGTTAAGTCTGAGGGCTTTTGTTGTCATTTATGTTGATGGTACTGACAAAGGAAATTTTTCCTCGAAAACTTCAGCAGTCTTTCTGAAGCTCGTTAAAATTCTAAGCTTTTAAAACTTGTTTCATAGCATCATGAAACCTTACATCTACAATTTACTCTGATTGACTCTGAAGTTTCTTGAAGCATCTTATCCTTCTTTTATTCTGGAGAGAGAAGAATGAGTGGATCTGCACCTTGCATGCTGGCTTTGATTGTGGGGTGGCCAGCCCTAGAATGTGAGAAAGAGAATAGGCTGAATAAAAGGTAAAACCTTTCAAAACGGGAGAAATATTAATGCAGAGGATGGCCAGGCATTGTAACCAAGGAAATAGGAGTATCCTTACCCATCTTTTTTTAGGTGTTAGTCCCCAGTCATGCTGAGTTAGTCCAGTGTGAGGTAGGAAACTTAGGGTGATCATGAGAATCATAGGCATTTGGTTTTGGTGAAAGTTCAATGGAAAAGTAATTTGTAATGTGTCCAACTAGATACCCAGCCCTGGAAAATAGAGATGACAAAAATTAAATAAGGAAGTTCAATTTGAACCCCATTTCTTCGCATAAAGCTATGATGTTTGGGCTGAATTTTAGGAAGAAAAAATAAAAATCCAAGACCAAAAGAAGAGAAATGAAGTGGAATTGTGTAGATAACTAGGGCTGGTTGAAGGAGGAAGTTGAGAGGATGGTAGATAAGAATCATCCTCGCTGAAGAGGAAATAAGAATGGCCAATAGACACATGAAGAAATATTCAACCTCTCTAGCCATAAAAGAAATGTAAATCAAAACAACGTTGAGATTCTACCTCACCCCAGTTAGAATGGCTATGACCAAGAACTCTAATTACAACAGATGCTGGAGGGGATGTGGACAGAAGGGAACCTTACTGCATTGTTGGTGGAAGTATAAACTTGTTCAACCACTTTGGAAAGCAGTCTGGAGGTTCCTCAAAAGACTCCACATAGAGCTCCCCTATGACCCAGCAATCCCACTTTTGGGCATTTACTCAAATGATCACAAACAAGGTCATACTAAAGCTACTGGCACAACTATGTTTATTGCAGCATTATTTACCATAGCTAAGATATGGAACCAACCCAGATGCCCCTCGGTAGATGACTGGATCAAGAAAATGTGGTATATTTACACAATGGAATTCTATGCCTCCATCAGGAAGAATGACATTGCCCCATTTGGTAGGAAATGGAAAGACTTGGAAAAAATTACATTAAGTGAAGTAAGCCAGGCCCAAAGAAGCATGGTTTCCCTTATTTGTAATAACTAGTATGTCTGGTACAAGCAGAAAAGGTCAGATAAGATGATGTTAGGTGAAATGAACCCCAAGATAGGGACACAGTGGTTCCTTCTTTCTCACAATTGGATTTTTTTCATTGCTTTGCATGTCCCCCCTCCCCACAGTATTACCCCTGTTTTCACTGTATTTGAGGAGAGGAAGGGAAAAAACAAATTATTTAAATAGGGATACAGGTTGACCCATTGCAACAATGAGATGTACAAGATGCTATGTTAAAAAATGAACTTTACAATTTAGGTTAGGGCTTGTGGGGGCACCAGGGGAGAGTGTAGTTGAGGAGGTGGGAGGGAAGGGATGCTGGGGAAAAACAAAGGAAGAGGCAACAATGCTGAATAAGAAATGTACTCATTACCTTGCTCACATAACTGTAAACCCTCGGTTCAGTATTTTCACAATAAAAAACTTATTAACAAAAAAGAACTAAAAGGTTAAAGAAAAGAGTCATCCAGCAGAAAGTTCAGTAGATGAGGAATCTGAAATAAGACTATTGCCAAGATCATAACATCCCAATCCAGCACGGACTGCTACAAGCAAAAAGTATCAAGAATAACTGCTGGCATGGTCTTTGTAACTTCCTGATTCCAGTAAGATTGGATTGACAGGTGCCTAACACAGTATGAGCTGATAGAATTATCTAAAGAGCATCATCAATAATGTGTAAGTGGGCTCTTGGAAACTTCTTCTTCAATCTACTTATCTCAAACATGAAAAAAACCCATAGAATTACTGAGTGGTTCCATGATTTTTTTAAACAATTAGGACCCAGAACCAAGAAACCAAAAGCTCAGGGATTTTATTTTTATTTAAATAAATCTAGGCTTTTGGTTTGGGGATATTTTTCCCCTAGAAGCCACCAAAGAATGGGCTACTTGCTTACTTCCTTTGCTTATCAAATTAATGGAAAAAAGAGAAATGCATTCAGAAAAGGCATCATGATGTTTGACTTTGTATTTTGAACATAGAAAATATTTGCAAGTTAAAATTGTATTGTTATTTCTTTCTGATACTTGAATGGAAGAGATGGATGGGTGATGACTGAGTGGATACATAGTGAATAGATAGATACAAAACTAGACATATAAAGATCAAATATGAATGATAGATGATAGTAATGATAGTAATAGATGATGATGATGATGAGATAGATAGATAGATAGATAAATTGACATAGATCTGAATTAAAAGTGACTCAAACAGACGGTATATGTGAAAGCCATTTGATACATGTAGTGCTCTACCTCCTCATATCTCTAAGTTTGCTTCATCTCTCAATAAGTCAAAATCTGGCATTACCTGGAAAAATAGGTGATTGGTTTTTGAATCTGAAGATCCATAGCCCAGAATAATTGAATTGAGGTGACCTATAGTAGGAGACAGAATTATTTACCAAAGGAAGCATTGGGCAAAGAGACAGGAAACAAAAGACCAGGTTTTTAACTCAGCCCCTTTCCTCACTCCCTACACTGTACTCAGCTTGTTTATAAAGTAAGACTATTCATTGCACCTCTGGTTTGAACACTGCATTTTAATGCCAACTTAAATGAGGAAATTGGCATAAAAACCTCTTTAACAGTGAAGCGGAATTTTGTACTCATGCCTACTGACATTGTTATTATGGATTTATCATCACTATTTCCCGATTGACTATCAGCAATTGATTGGGTCAAGACAAGTTTGAAGAGGCACTCATTTCTGAAAGCCAACTCAACTTTGTTATTTAAGTAAAGTGTGATTTGTGGTCTTTTTAAATATGCACAATGTGAGCACAAGAACATTTTTCAGGTGAACAGTTTATACCCGTTTGCGTGCCTCTGTTGGTACAGTTATGTTAATTTTCTGTGATATTTTCCCCCTCAATGCTTTTATTTATGAAACAACATAATAAAGTGATGTCTGAATAAATATTCCTGTTCACAATAACTGATTCTTAAGTGAATTTATACAGGAGGTATTTTGATATTGTGGCCCAAATTAACTAACTGAAAATCCATTAACTTCAAGGCTCCAGATGGCTATTAAGGATAATTCCAGAAATACAAATGTGAAAGTCATGGTGGAATTTTCTTTGGCATATGTGTAGAATTGCTACCATGGGCCCACTTTAAAAATCAGTATCCTAATAATTATATTAAAGCAAAAATAACCAAGCTCTATTTGCATGATCATCAAAAGCTGCAACTGAAAAAAAAATGTCTAGCCACTCCTGGAAAAATGAGAGGCATTTAGTTACCATCTACAATTAGCATGGCTCCTGGAAAGCCTTAGGATTTTATGGAAAAATCACACTCTAACCTGCATAATGGGATATCAAGCATGGTTTGTAGTTTCATGGTATTGAAATCAGGAATATGAAGTTTGCTTTCAGAACTCACCTATCCCTACCCTTTCTCACCTTACATATAGAATCTTGACATGCATGCCTCACCGTACTTTACACTTGAGTATTCTCTCTTGCCAACAGCCATCTGCCTGCAGATATTTGAGTAGAAAGAATTTTCACTACTCAAGGCAAATACTATGAATCAGATCAGAAGTGTACAATATAGGGAAGTTTTGCAGGATTGTATTTGCAGATGGGCAAAAAAGCTACAAGAATCTGTCTGAAAAATAATCAAAGCAAAAATGGCTAGGAGAATGGCTAAAATTATAAGAAGTCCAAGTCTTAGGCCATGAATTAAAATCCCAGTATTTCTCCTCACTTCAAGAGGAAGAACTCAAAGGGAGAGAAGAGGAGGAGGAAATATGGCAGCCCTAGAATTTATCAGAAATATCATGATTAAGAGTGAGCTTTCTAGGTAGTGAATGGGTAACTAATGTGGCAGAGTGCCAGTCTTGAACAAAAAAGCTAGGCAAGAACAAGAGGCCTTGAGTTCAAGCTCAAGCACACACACACACACACACACACACACACACACACACATATACACACACACACATGCACAGAATGAGTTTTTTAAACAGGAAACTTAAAAAGCATGTTGCTTCCTACATAGGAGATTCTTTTTTGGGGATAACAGTATATGATATTTTTCTAAACAACTTAGAATGTGAATAAGTAAAACCATACTCAGTTGCACTCATTTACATTGTATTCTAACCAACTAGCAAAACCACGTTGTCAAAGTCAAGGTTGGTGGGGTGAGCAGGGGAAGGTGTAATAGTGAATTGAATAGTGTCCTTTCCCTGAAATCCAAGCCTACAGGACTGTTGTAAAGACTTTGAAGATATATTTAGTTGAGATGAAGGTACCTAAGTAATCTAAATGAGGCCATTAGTGAATTAGAGTGGGCCTTAGATCCAGTGATGAAATTCTTATAAGAAGGTCATATGAAGAACCATTGATTACTATAGAAATAATTTGGTATGGGGGAATATGCATTTTAAAATGTACATTCCTGAGTACCACAAGCATATCTATGGAAAAAATAACATTTTTACTTATCTTGAAAGTTTCATGATTACTAAAGTTTGAAAAGTCTGGCTTTTAGAGATCTGAGGATATATAAGGCAGAGCGGTTTCATTGAGCTTACTTCAGATCAGTGTCAGGGAAAGATCAGAGTCAGGGAAAGTTAACCTATTTAGAATAATCTCACTGGTGACAATAGTCCTCTCTTAAAGTCAAGAGGAAAGAAAGCATTGTAAATAAGAGTACATTAGTTAAGTGTTCAGCATCACACCATTTATTTTGGTATTCAAGGTCATTACACAGAATACTCAAGGTCTTCAACAATAGCTGTACATAAAGGCCAAGTCAAACTTTATGATGAGTGGCAGCTATGGTATTTGCAATATTTTTTAAGTGGTATGTACTTCACATACATCATCATCTTGTAACAGCTCTCTTTTTGATGTTGTTCCACTATTAGCTTTATTTGAGGTTAGCAAAGTTAAACAGGTGACTGGAAGTTACCCAGCCAAGTATCAAGCCTACTCACAAAATCTGGACTGCATAAATGGTCTGGATGGACTTCATAGTCCAAGACTAGAAATGGTATCTCTTCCAAGAGTCCCACTTTTATACATTTATTGAAAGAAACATTAGGTGAAATTAGTCATCAGCATATATATAATTGGATCAAACTTTTTTAACTCAATGCCATCTTATGATAAAAGTATATTTAAAGAAACCTTGTAACTGATCCATCTTGCTGACCATCCTGAATAAACTCACAGGTGGGAAGATCTCATTTGGAAGCCCCAGAACTCTAGGCTACTCTACAGTAAATGTTACAAGCTCATCTAGATTCCCTCCTTAGTTTTGTTCTGTACTGGGCTTTCATTGGCTTGCTTTCATCAGTCTCTTTCAATTGATTGCTACATACATTTGCCCCTCCAGTATATTCTGAAAAAAAAAAATGGAGGCATTCATACAGATTTATTTACTGAAGTAAGCACCCTGACCTTTCTTGGCACCACATTTTTCTCTGTGGGTGGCATTGAGTGTGTGGTTTTTGTGCAGTTTTGGAAGAACAAAATAATTTCTTGTTTTGAAATAGAGAGAAGTAATGATCTTTGTACTGAGCAACATCATGCACATACCATAACAAGTCTGTAGAAACTCATAGCTGGTGCTGTCTAGAGGCCTCTTGTTAGCCATTTCACACCCATTGGCTAGACATCATGTAGGTCTAGCCAATGGCTGGACATCACACACACTAAAGGTCAGGGTTGCTGAATGAGTTAAGTCACAAAGCCTGCCACATGACTGGAAAACTGGTGAATACAACATGGAGGCCGAGAGACCCTGCAAAAATAACATTTCCTCCCAAATGGACCTCGACATAATTGAAAAGTACAAACCTATCATATCCGATTTCCAAAGATTTAAATTAGGAATTAAGTACACTTCAAATAACTCATTTTCCAGAGGGTCTGTTCATAGGAAATTAGAATGGGAAAATAGAATCCTGGTGAAAGTTTTTCGGTGAATTTATCATAGGTGGATCTTTGCAAATGAGTTTTACATCTGTTCATAGCATTAAAGTTTGGCTTTTTCCTCTCAAACTTTCCAAAAAGATATTATGAGGGACTAACTTGTTTTTAATTAATAAATCATCCCGTCAAGTCCATGGAACAAATCCATACTTTAGGTGGAACGTTTAATGTGGATTTTGGCAATGTTATTTTAGGAATGTGTCCATGCAATTGAGTAGTTACTATAAATTGTGCCAATATGCCAATTTCACTTACATATCTGTCTGATTTGGGCACTTCCTTTCCTGTTGAAGGATGGTTGGCTAGAACATTATTGGTTACAGCGAAGATGCAAATAAAGCATCATTTTCCTGCTGAAAATGCAGACCAAGGCTTTATTTTGACTGCCTTAAATTCTGACCTGTAACTGGCATTGGAAATGTCAGTGAAGCAGCCATGCATTGCAGCATTTAGCCTCACAGATGCTGGGGCAGAATAGAGTTTAGGAAGTAGATTTTAAAGAGATTACAGTTGCAGACATTATATAACAAGATCAGTATAAAGGGTGAGACATCTGCTGGCTATTTTCAGAAAGCTATCATTCCATTACCTTCTATTAAAATAATCTTGGTGGATACCTCAATGATATTGTTATTTCTTCTTAATCATGTTTGTCATTGACATGAAGTTGATGTCAACATAAATTGACATTTTATGTTCTAGTATTGCCCCTTTTTTCCTTTTGTCTTTGTCATTTTTATTTGGTTAGTTATTCTCTGATGGTTGCTTTAATTGTTAGTGTTTCCTAAAAAGAAAAAAAATTGTTGATGACAAATTAGCATAAAGATAGTTATGTAACAGAATGACCTTAGAATGACCTGAGCTTAAGCATTTTAACCAAAAAAGAGTCTAGCAAAGAAGGTTTGAAACTAATTGTTTCCATCCATTAATTTTTCTTCTCTGGAGAAGATTTTTACAGTTACAAATATATGCAGCTTCAAACTCTAAAGCTTAGATAAATGAACTATCTCTTAGTGTTGTAGACTTGTTAAGGTTTAAGTAGCTTAAGTTAGCTCTATTAATATCTATGGATGAGCATGGTGATATTTGTTTGCAATCTCAGCATTCCAGAAGTTAAACATCTACACAGATGGATTGCCACTTCAAGGCCATCCTAGGCTATATAATGAGATCTTGTTTCAAAACAACCAAAAAAAGGAAAAGAAAAAACCACTATCTATCTGACTTTCTGTCATCTATCATTTATTATCTAGCTATCATCTATTTATACATGTATCTACTTATTTATTTCTGTCATGTGCAATGTATCAATATAACAAGTTTACACTCTTGTCAATATGTCACAATTCTCTGGCTGGAGGGGGGTCTCAGCTGTCATGGAGATTATGCCCCCATTCCCCCCCTCATCACCCCCCGCCCCCGTGCCAGTAATACACTGACTTGAAGGCAATATATAAGTGGCAAACATCTTCCTCAAGGATCAGAAAAGATGAGAAGAATTGCTTTTTTCTATACGCACTACTGTGGTTTTCTTTTTTGTTTGGAGCTGAATGTTGGTAAAAGAATTAAAGATTTACTAGGACAATAAGAGATACACAGGGGGGAAGGTAGGCCAAAGATTATAGTGTAGACTTGTGGGGTTTACATGTGGCATCCATATGGAATAGGCTTTTACAGGGTTACTGGAGAAACTGCTGACTAGCTAGCTTCCCCTTTGTGCACCCACTTGACTGGCTGTCTTGAATTTCACATGTTGGGGACATGTTGGAAGCGCAGACTTTCCATCTGTATCCCATCTGGCCCATTTTGCAGGCTTGACTAATTCCTGCATCACATTTGGCCCATTTAACACACACTTGGCTTACCTCCATATTCCACCTGGCCCTTGGTATTTCTCTGTCCACCAAGTCTCCTTAAATGGGGCTTCCTCTACACTTACAAACATGAACATATTGCACAGTTCATCAGATAAAAGAAAATGACAAAACCCCAAGTTAAATGGAATGGAGAAGGGGACATTTTGGGGTCCATCGTGAATCCTTGAGGGATCCTTAAGCCCTTGGGGATATTTACTAATCAACATTTTACAAAGCATTTCATTGGAAGGCCTATTGAAAATTGTGAGTTCCAAATGTGCACTGAAGACCAACCAGTCAGGGCAATGATGATGTGGTGTTGAAACCTGGCTGGAAGAATGGGAAGACCACAGTGGGCCCATGGAAGAGAAGAAAGACTTTGACATTCAGTGCTTCAAACTTTTCTCCAAGTGGCCTTTTTGAGAGGACCCCTGAGCCAGAGGATTATAATTAGGTCATTTACAACCTATTGATCCAATAAAGCTGCACACTGAAATCTTTTTACATATACTTCATTGGCTACAATGCCAGATAGGTGACAAGGTCACCATTGTAAAAGTCATCAAAGTAAAAGGTCATCTAAATGAAAGGAGTCTCTTACAGGGATTACAGTCGATGTGAGATACCTGTTTCCCTATTTGACATTAAAAGAGGCAGAGCATAGGAAATCACTGCAAGGAGATAAAAGTATATAAGAACAATATTTTTTTTTTGGTCTTGGAACATGAACTCTGGGCCTGGGTGCTGTCCCTCAGCTCTTCAGCTCAAGGTGAACACTCTACCTCTTGAGCCACAGCGTACCACTTCCGGGTTTTTCTGCTCATGTGGTGCTGAGGAATGGAACCCAGGGTCTCATGCATGCAAGGCAAGCACTCTACCACTGAGCCACCTTCCCAGCCCCAAGAACAATAATTTTGAAACATTAATGCATGTTAGAGAACATAGAGCAAGGGGGCAGGGAAGGGGTTAGATACTGTGGAACTCTTTTTTTTTCCTTTCTATTTTATACACTACACAACACACACACACACACACACACACACAAATACATGGTGGCCTGGCTCCCACCATCCAGCCTTAGAGAGCATTGTTGACAGAACCACTTTTGGTTTGCTATTCCTTATTGTCTGAGACATGAGTCTGTGGAAAATTACTGACAGGAGATTGTTCTCTTGAGATTTGCCTTTTGAACAAAGGGATTCTTTCTTGCAAGAGTAGGAGGGATACCAGCCTGAGAAAAACAGCTTTTGTCCTCACAAAATGCTCTTTTCCAAGAGATATGCTAATCAACTTCTCTTTGAACTGTACATGGCATCTGCAGTGCATGTCAGATGCTAATGGAAATGGTAGAAAAATGATAATGCACAGAAAACAGTGCCGTAATGTGCTGGACACTGCCCCTGCCCCCACCCCACCCCAGCCCCATTTCTTTGAGCTTCCTGACCAGGTTTTTGAACTGTGACTTGGCCCTAACAATCTCCTTTTGAGAAAAGATTTTTATTTCTCCCAATAATGACTTTTTTAAGGTCATGATTCCTTGGCTTTATAAAACACTATCCTCCATGGGCAGCCTCATAAGCAGCAATGAATGACAATTGTTTCTTGAAATTTTTAATTACTGTGACAAAGCAAGAGTAATTATTAACTTTTGTAGCTGAACCACCTCTGCAGATGTTCCTAATCAACTAAAAGAAAGAAAGCAGAGTGTTCTGAGAAGATGGGAGTATGAAATATACAATAGGGAGCTGCAGCTGGCTTTGGGGGTTGACATGAGCTGCAAGAGCTCTTGATGAACAATAGCTCCAACATTGGAAGGGTAATTTCATGTCACAGACTGGATGGCAAAGAAGGTCGAGTCAAAATACCTATTTCTGGCACTGGCTTCTCAGTTTGAGGGTACTTTGGACTTAGTACAGCATGTGAATGATAGCAGAAGGCAGAAAGGAGCTTTGTACCTTAACAGCTTGTTGGCCTGTTGCAATTTATAATCAACAACAGGCTGACTTCAGAAAGACGGGGTCATTTTGGGTGGGGAGCTCTCTCTGGCATTATCTGAGAGGGAATCCTTAGGGCTGTCAGCCATCAGTATCCCTAGCAGATGGAGTAGAATGATTTACACTAGTCTTAAAGGGAGGTGTACATATCAAGAACACAGCATAGCTCCTCTCCATTGTGAAAAGGAACTATGATTATTTTTATTTTTATCTCAGACCAGCAGTTTCCTCCTATTATATCCCAGGAGCATTTCTTAAGTTACAAGGTCAAGGTAGAACGTAGTTGCCATTGTAGAAGAACCACAGGCCTTCAGCCCTGTGTGCATGAGTCTGTTCTTTGCTAAGCACATGGACCTCAACACATGTGTCATTTGCAAGGGTGTCCATTGTGATCGGTCCATGGCAGACTTGGAAATTAACTTGCAGAAATGAGCCTCCATTTCCAACCAAAATAACTCGGTTTTTCAGATCCAGGCCATTTTGTCTTAAATAGTTTAAGAAAAGTCAAAAAGAGCAATTTATCAAAACAAAAACAGGACACTGAATTGTGCTGCTACAGAGTAATGACAGATGTACTTGGTTTGCAAAATGTTGCCCCCTAAAAATAAGAGACCCTTTGCATGCACAAAGGAACAATTTCAGAATGCTAAAATGTCCTTTGAATGCTTATGGATTATAAATGACCTCCAAAACACCCAAACCATGTTTGGGAACACAAAATGAAAGTGTTTCTCATTCTGTAATTTGGAGGATGAAAGACTTATATGGAGGGTAGGGGGTGAATATGCCCAATACTAATACTTTTAAGCAAGAAAAGGAAGAATAGTACACAATGGCACTTGATAGGAACATTAAAATACCATACTTCTGTAAGATCTTGCGAAACCTTTCCATTATCATAGCTCAACTATCAGCTTACATATTTCCCTCTTATGCTGGCTAATAGGTCAGTCAGATAGAAACAGAGTTGTTTAGGTATTTAAAAAGATGTTTCTTCTTTATTTTGTTTACCTTTAAGAAATTGTACAAAGGAGTTGCCTTTTAACAAAGTAATTCATGAAGGTATTCTCATCAGTGACTCCTTTCAACATTCTCACTCACCTCTCCCCTTATTATTTAATACATTTACTTTAATTCTTTACTACATTCCCTCTCTTGTATTATATTGATAAAATGTCTCTCATCAGTGTAATAGTCTCTGATATTTCATCTGGCTAGTATCTCATCTTGTTCAGGGGACTGTCACTCAGTGAGAGGTGACAGTATGTGTTTAGCATGCAGTGGGCCTGAGTTCAAAAGCCAGCAAACAAAAAAAGTATTTGACATTCCTTTTCTGGCTTGAATGCAGAGGCAAAAAACATGGCAGAGAATGCAGGGTACCCCTATGAACTGACAGTGGCCATAGCTGTCAGCATGGAAGTGAGAGTTCAGTCCTACCACTGCCATGAATCTTGCCACCAATGAAAGTGAGCTTAGAAGTAGATTCTTCTCCAGAGCCTTCAAAGAAATCATAATGCCACCATGACTCTATGACTTGAGCCTCATGACACTGTGACACTGTGACTTGAGCTTAGTCCTTGAACCTTCAAAATGATGATGCATGTAATGAATAGGTGCTTTGTGATACCACTAAACTCCACCTGGATGTCTTAATTTTGGGGATGACAAGAACGAGGCTTACAGAGTTTACCTACCTGGCTTAAGGTCACAGAGCAGGTAAATGGTGAAGTCGATCCAAAGGTCAAAGCCTTAGACCGTCTAAAACAGTTTCTAAGATGCCAATTCTTGCCTTCCACCCCAAGGAAGACATATCTTATGCAGTCTTCTCCCCTTCTATGTGAGTAGATCCTGTGAATGTGATGTCATAGTTACTCTCTTGACTAGGAAAAAGAGATTTTCCTAGATGGTGTTAAGGAAGGTATTTAATCCACTGGCTTAATTAAAAGGGAGAGTGTCCTGGTGGGCCTGACCTTGTTATGAAGGGGCTTTAAAAATGGTTCTTGAGATTGGAAACAAAGAAAGTCAATACTGACATGCTCTTGATGACCCAGTAGAAAAGAAGCACCTGTGTGCATGTCCACAGTAAGTAATTCCATGTGGCCTCTAGGAATCCAAAGTGTCTCATGCCAACAGCTGAGAACACAATGGAGACCGCAGGCCTACAATGGTAACAATTGAAAATGGGCTTTGAAGAGCACCCTCCCCTAGTATCAGTTGAGAATCTTAGTACAGTGATTAGAAGTTTTGAGTCTCTGGCTTGAGGAACCAAATGGGCTGGACCTAGATTTATGGATTTATGACCTGCTTAGAAATCATGAGATCAAGTATTATTTGATGTCATTACATCTGTGGCCATCTGTCTAGCAGGAAGTGAACATTAATACAGTGGGATCATTGCTCAGCATTGTTTCACTTGATGAGAAAGGAGGGATAAAGATCCAAGCATCGGAACTTCTTGTTCCTATTTCTAAAATAAACATCTTCTGGGAATGTATTTATCCTTGACTTATTCAGACCACAAACGAAGCTTTACCCACTTCTGTCTTTATACGGCAGCCCCAAATTTTAATTCACTAATGAGCCTATGCCACTTATGAGCTATCACCTATATGTCAGCCTGCAAGGAAGAGCCTGTTGGTTTATCACTCCAGAAAGCTGAGATTCACCCCAGCTGTCCATCAAGCTGTATTTACATAGGGTAGCCTTCTATCAATCCTTGGTTATGGCAGTGTTTGCCTGCATACCAGATCTCTGAATGTTTGTCATTGAAGAAGCAAATTACATGCATCATGATGTATTCATTCTCCTAGTATCACTGAACTCAGGATAATCTTGGCTGAGTCAGCTGCCCTAGGACTAGTAGTATGAAAAATGGAGGTCAGCTGTAGACATTGCAAGTCTGCTTCACTGTGCAACACTCTTTAGGGGTATTGGATATGATGCTGCAAAAGATGAATAGGACTTATGGCATCCTATTTATGAGGCATAAAACCCCCTCCTGTGTATTAATGGATATTGGGGTGGAAGAAATACGTCTCTACTTCTTTATGTCTTGATAGTTGAGCTGTGTTTGGCATCAATGGAAAATTATGGAGAGATTTCTTTTAGAAGGTCAGTGTTTAAAGGACTTTTTTGACCTCTAAGTCAATGAAAATAGATTTTTGATTGTTGACCAAGACAACTGTAACATAAGACTTTCAACCTTTAAAACATTCTTATTGAAGTGGAACATACATACAGTTCCTGAGTGCACAGCTTGACAAATCTGTACAAACTGAATGCAACCGAGGAACCAACATCAGATCAAAAAAACGGGATACCAAGCAACCCCCTAGGGTACCTCTAAGCAATCCTCACCTCAAAGTAATTGCTATGCTAATTTCTAGCAGCACAGGGGGATTTGTCCATTTTTACAATGCTTTGAACTTTGTAGAACTGGAATCATTGAGTATATTCTTGTCTAGATTCTTTTATGCCACATTGTATTTGTGAGATTTGCATATATATGCAAAACATATATATATATATATATATATATACACATAGCATATATAGCTGTAAACTTTTTCATTCTCATTTGTGAGCTTCCATTATACAAATTCATCTTTATCCATTCTAACATTTATGAGTATTTAAGCAATTTCCAATTTGGAGATGTTACAAATAAAGCTGCTGTGAACATTTTAGTATGTGGTTTTTGGTGAACAGATGTGTATATTATCCTGGTTGTTATACCTAGGTCATACCTTACGTGTGCATTCAGCTATTTTAGTAGATACTATCAAATAGTTTTACAGTGTAAAGCTATTTAAAGCTTGGCAATCTTAATATTTGTCTTTTTAGTTTAAAAAGCTTGTAGCTTTTAATGAATACCAGTTTATAGTATATCACTGTGGCTCCTGTAAAACTAAACAGCACACTATTTGTAAGATCAGTACTAGGCTGGAGAGCCATTATACTCAACATAATATTGCTGAAAAGGACAACAGTTGGTGGCAATGCCCTTTGTATGGTGCTTGTCCAATGTGCAAAAGCCTCTAGGCTTTATACAATTCTGTTCACAGGTGTCCTGGCAAACATGAAGGGAAGTCTAACTCCTGAGTTTTTTATATTTTGGTTATAGAACTAAACACTGGGAAAGCATATCTGGCACCTTCGTACATTTTAGTCAAGTCTGTTTGCCTATCCATATGCTCTACAAATATTTTCAGAACTCCTAGGATATGTGAAGAAGTATACCATGCAATAGAGTTGCAAAGATGAGTACTACCTGATTCTCAGTAAGGTTCTAGTTTTAAGATATAAGAAAGAATAGGACCAGATAGTGAATTCCAGAAAATAGTAAGGTTGTTTTTGTGCTATTTGCCATGATGTTTTAGATGGGCCATCAATTAGAGTTTATAGACAAAGTGTTGCTGGAAAAGTAAGTCATTTTATCCAGGTGTGGTAGAGCGTACTTATAATCTCAGCCACTCGAGAGATAGAGGCAGCAGGATCAGGAGTTCAAGACTATACCAGGCAAAGTTGGTGAGACCTTATCTCAAAAGCAAAATGCAATTGAATGGCTTAGAGGGGTGGCACAAGAAATAAATTGTTTGCCTAGCATGCACAAGTTCCTGGGCTCAATCTTCATTACAAAGTCAACCATTTTAAACATGTTAAATCAACTAAAATAGTGTGGATACACCCTTTAGGAAGTTCACTGACAAGAAGGGCTTGAATCAGCTAAGTGTGTTTTTAAGGGAAGTAATTGGAATTGAAGTCACCTTGACAGGCTCTCCCCGTCCGACTAGGATACTTTAGGTGATTTCACTGTGTTTCTACATGATAGCCAGTGAGCTAGTAATAAGATTATATTAATCCAGGTTTGATCAGGGAAACAGACCCTGTGCATGATAATGAAATAATGTATTTGTTTTAGGAACTAGAGCTTATACAATTATGGGAGGCAATGGAAAAGGGTACATAAAACACAGTTGGTGAGCAAAGTTCACAACCAGGGCCTGGAGTTTGGCAGCATGGAAGGTGGTAAAGAACAGATGACTCAAGGAAAGCTAAACATAAAATGAGAGGGAAGAGGGACAACATCGGAGGTGGCAAATACTGGAACCCATAGAGACAAAATGGCCTATGTGTCTGTCTCCCATCAAACCCCAAAACTGAAATCCCCTACAGAGGGACTCAATATTCTCCCTTCAGCACCTCACGTACACAACACCCAGGACCAGAACTAAGCAGATCTCAGCAGGAGCTAAGGAATCCGTACTCACAACCTGCCCAGAGCTCTCTGAACCCTCTTTTTCCTAGTTCAGTGGCTGCAGCTGCCTTACTCTGAACCAAATCTCAGGGAGATTTTTTCAATGGACACTCTTACCCAGAACAATTCAGAAACATGTAGTTCCCACTTGACATTGCAAAACTACTGCAAAGATAGCCTATAGCAGAGTCCTGGGGGGAGGGAAGGGGAATGACTATAAAGATAGCATTCTCCTCTCTCTCTCTCTCTCTCTCTATATATATATATATATATATAATTGTGAAAATACTGTACAGAGGGGTTACAATTACATGGGCAAGATAGTGAGTACATTTCTTATCAAGCATTGTAGCCTCCTCCTTTGTTTCCCTTTCCCATCCTTCCCACCCCCACCCCCCAATCCTCCTCTCCTTCCCACCAAAGTTGTAAAGTTCGTTTTTGACATAACGACTTGTACATCTCATTGTTGCAATGGGTCCACCTGTATCCCTATTTAAATGATTTATTTTTTTCCCTTCCCCTCCACAAATTATACAGACATCAAATACAGTGAAAGTAGGGGTTCTTTTATTATGTGGATATGAAAATTGGTTTCTACAGACCTGAGGGATCATTTCTTATCATAGAGGTAGTAAAGGACTTAGTCAGTCGCAAAGGTTTCTATCTGGTTGTTGTCTGAGAAAGAGTATGGGATACAAAGTTAAGACACCCAAGTTTTTGTCATTCAATTTGTTTTGGCCTAAGGAAAGTAAATTAATTAATTTCTGGATTCAGAAGTGAGTGACTGGCATATGAAATAGCCACAGCAACCTGAATATACTCAGTAGCTGGTGGGTAACTGATGAATAAATGAAAAATAGTTTTTCAAGAGCCATCCTTTCACAAATTTGTCCTATGGTTTAAGATAGAGAAAAAAACAACACAAAAGAAAAGCTTGAAACCATGTTCCTGAGTCTCAGAAGTGAGTCATTGGTACAGATCCATAGCTAGAATGAATCTCCAGGGACTTTCTCCCTTTGTAGACATCAGAGTTCTACTCTCTCGGCCACCTATCAACTAGACTTTCTATGTTCTTCTTGTCTCCTCAAGATGGCTTCTACTGACTTGATCCATTCAACATGAGTCAAGTACTACTTGGCTGTAAAATCAAGACTTCAAAAATGTGTGCTAGAGTGCTAGAGTCCTGTGTAACTTATCAAGTCTCGTGTTTTTTTTTGTTTGTTTGTTTTTGTTTTTTTTTCTTTTGCCATCCAGTGAGTTTATTTGTAGATTTATAGGCACTTTCTAGTTACACCAAATGATTATATAGGACTCCAGACATTCACACAGTGAGACCAAAGGAGGATATTCTTAGGAGATGATTGCAAAGGCTCAATAGCTATGTGCATATAATCATATAAAATGATGTTATTTAAATAAACACTAAGAAATAGAAACAAGAAGGGGTTTTGTTATTTTACTTTTTTGTTTTTTCTCCTTTGTCACTGTTTTTGTATTCTATACCTTTTGTCTTTTATGTAAGTTTATCTGTTTGGGTGAGGGTAAGGGGTAACACTGAAATGGTGGGACAAAGGTTGAACAAATGCAACAGTGATACTCACTGGACACCAGGATAAAAATGGACTATAGAACTTGCAGCAGAAAGAAAAAAACGTGGAGAAGCGGGAAGAGGTGACACTGTTCAAAAGAAATGTACTTATTACCTGACTTATGTAACTGTAACCCCTCTTGTACAGCACCTTTATAATAACAGTAAATATTGTTCTAGAAAGAAGCTAGACTACCAAACTTAAACATTTCAGGTCTTGGCTCATTAACTTATAATCAGCATTTAGCGGAAACTTTGCATTCTTTGTTCCATGTGGCATCAGCTGTGGTGGTTCAAATGCCCAGAACTGAAGTCAAACAAAGGCTACCCTCTCTCAGCAATGGTTTTCTCCAGAAGAGCCAAATATGGGTTCTCCGTGTGATCTTGCTGCTTTTCCAGGCCATGATGCCTGCAAATGAGAGTGAGCCTTTTAAAAATATCAAGCAGAATCTGCATTGCCTTTTATAATTTACTAGTCATTTAGTATCATTTCTGCCATAGTCATAGACCTGCTGGATTCCAGGGAAAGGAGCTCATTTCTCAATAAGAGGAATATCATCATTACGTTATAAAGAAAGCTGTTGGATAGAGAATGATCCATACCTGGGAGTTAGTAAGCATAGACCTTGTCAACTAAATGAGCTCTTCTTCAATACCTCAGAGAATATGTACATATGAAAATGTATAAATACACATTTACACACCCATTAAGTATATACTAAGTGGTGGCAATTTTTAGAGTAAATTTGCTTCAATGTTATGTCTAAGGGCAAGGACAGGAAACTAAATGAATCTATCACTTCAAAATAAAAGTACTTCATCTTCATTTTCTCTTGGGGACAGTAAATTGGGCAGTTGAATTTTGGTGCAAACCATTTCCATAGTAACAGACTTAATATGCTAAAGGTAGATTAAACTTCCTTGCGATATTTGAAAAATCTGAATATGTATTATACGGTATTTGAAAGTAGAGTTAATAGCCAAGAACACCATTGCTGCTAAAGAATCTCAGCCCCTAAAACAAGCTCATGCACATACTCTCCCTTCATGCTAAAAAGTGTGAATGTCAAAAATATTACCTATTTTGTTGTTCTCCAATATGGACGGCAATGGGAAGAAATGAATTTTTTTATCACTTGGACTTCTTGGGTTTGTATGAAGTAAGATTTCTTTGCTTTTGCTTTTTGACTGTTCTTAAAAATTATCTGATTCTTTTGATCATTCTTAAAAATGACCCACTGAGTTATGATAAGTTATACAGCATTCTACACATCCACACATCATGAGACCAAAATAAGACACTTTTAGGAGAGAAGCACAAAGGCACAATCCCTATGTGTCTCTTTATAGTTATATAAAATTATATATATGACCATATTTTATATATATATATATATATATATATAAGACTTCAAGATATGGAGGTTTTTTTGAAGATTCGATCTTCTTTTCTTTATGTATGGGAGGGTAGAGGAGGGTACAGAGCTCAAGGAGAAAAGGGTGAAAAGGTGCAGCAGTGGAGCTCATGGGACATTGATGAAAGTGAACTATGCAACTTGTGGGTAGAGACAGGAGGAAAGGATTAGGAGAGAGTGAGGGTACTGAAGACACTATGAAAGAAATGTACTCATTATCTGACTCAAGTAACTGTAATCCCTCTGTATAATAACAATAAAGTAAAAAAAAACACCCAGCAAATAAATTTATCTGACCATTTAAATTCCAGAGGAGCAAAACCTAACAATCATAGGCAGGAGTGAATATAATTATGCCACCCTTTGGAAACTCCAAATATCTCAGCACAGCGGGTATTGAGTATTGACCATCTAAAAGAAACTGGTAGTGTTGAGCAGAATCAGTTTTAAGACTTAATTATGAAGTATATCAAACATACAAAAAGTCCTAAGAAATTATCCATATACCTATGCTATAATTAAAACTTATTGCCATTGGCCATATTGTCCTAAAATCTCTCTTTAAATTTATTTTTATTATTACTGTCTTTAGTTGTATAGAGAAGTAACCATTTAACAACAAAACAATTAATAAACACAATATATCTTGATCAATGTCTCCCCTTTCGAGGTTCTCACCCAACCCTCCCCCACCCCCCTTTCTCTCATTTTTTAAATTTTACTTTATTAGATTCTTGTGTGCATCCCTCTTCTTCTCTCCACTTGTCCACCCATTTCCTCTGGACCGTACCCTACCCCTTTTGAGTATCCTCTTCCGGATGTTTTGTTTTGCTGAACTTTGATTTTTTTGGCTTTCTAAGGAATTGCACTATTTGAGATCTCCCTTGAGCCTACCATATTTCAGCTAATACATTTGCATTCACTTGCTTACCACCCAACCTATTTCCTTGAGTTTGCGAGCTAAATCTTGCTTCCACATAGGAAGCATGCATCTTTTTGCTTTCTAAATAAATAAAAATATTACCTATTCAAGCAAAATTCTAGCTATTATGCCTTTTTCCCTTCCCCTGAATTCAACACAATCCTTAAAATTTATTTATATTAACACTAGGAAAAAATAAACTAGGATGTGTTGAAATTTTAAGAGTTTGAATAGATAGTAACTTATGAATTGGGTAGCTAAAGACTACATGTGCAGTGGCGCTGTGGCTCAAGTGGTAGAGTGCTCGCCTTGAGCTGAAGAGCTGAGGGACAGTACCCAGGCCCAAAGTTCAAGCCCCACAACCAACAAAAAAAAAATGTTCAAATGTTTGGGGCTGGGAAGGTGGCTCAGTGGTAGAGCGCTTGCCTTGCATGCTCAAGGCCCTGGGTTCGATTTCTCAGCACCACATGAGAAAAAAGCCGGAAGTGGCACTGTGGCTCAAGTGTAGAGTGCTAGCCTTGAGCTGAAGAGCTGAGGGACAGCGCCCAGGCCCAGAGTTCAGGCCCCATGACCGGACCCCCCCAAAAAAAAGACTACATGTGCTTCTGAGCTCCCCTGAGCATGAGGAGTGTTTGTTTGTTTTTGGTTCGTCATGGGGCCTGAACTCTGAGCACTGCCCCTCAGCTCTTCAGCTCAAGGCAAGCCCTCTACCACTTGAGCCACAGCACCACTTCCAGCTTTTTTCTTTTTGCTTATGTGGTCCTGAGGAATCGAACTCAGGGCCTGATGCATGCCAGGAAAGCACTCTACCACTGAGCCACCTTCCCAGCCCAAGGAATGGTTTTTAGTAAAAACATGGATGCAAGGTAAAGAGAATATTTGAGCCAGGTGCAGTGGTCCATGCCTACACTCAGAAGGCAGGGGGACTGAGAGCAACTCCAGAACTTCACAGTCTTTGGTTGTTGCAGGATGGAAGCCTGCTGACTGCCCAGGTTGCAGTCTACCCTAAGAAGTGCACAACTTGTACAGAGATTGAGACAGCAAACTCTGGGCTGTGTCAGGCTACCTCACTGATCTTTTGTGACTCAGCCACCAGTTACCAGAACTTCTCATTGACATTTTTAGTTTCAGGGTCTGTATCCCACAGGTTGTGAGAGCAGGAGGGCTATGTGGCGGGCAGCCATTTAGGTTCTTTCTTGTCCTGGCATGCACATAGCCAACTTCTCCCGTTTTTTCCATGATAACTGGATGTTTTGTTCAGTTTGTCGGCTGCAATTTGATAGCCTGAATGATTTTTCAACTTCTGCACGGTCAAAATAAAGGAGCTGAAGTGGCTCTTATGTTTAGGATACAAAGCTGAGCTATCCATTCATTATGAGACAGAGGTGAGGCATGATACATATTCCATCTCTTGTCTCTGTTTAACACATTGCTCTGATTCAAAGAAACCTCTTTCTTACATGCAGAAGCTCTCTCAGAAGAACAAAAAGGGAGTGCACATGCACATTTTACCTTTGAGATGACGTTTACTTACGCAACGACATCTACCAAGTTAAATGTTATATTGACCTTGTGTCACTGTCAACTAATGATATTTTATTTCAATTGCATTTCTGACTAAAGACAAGTGACTTCATACAAATTAAATTCCAAGGAAGCTTTTTAGACCATGTTCAAATAGTAACAGGTTTGATAAATATATTTGTCTAACAAGGATAGGACAAAAAGATCCTTGTTTACTGACATAGTTTATTGTCATTCTCCTGTATACTTCTCATATGGCTGTTTTATAGAACATAAAGTCTAGGTATCCTGTCTGAATCTTAGCTCTTATTTATAGCTTGCTGAAAAGTGGCTTATTGTCATTTATTATTTCTTATTTGATTTATATGGCGTCTTTCCACCAAAGAGCCCATGTATTTATTTATTTATAGAGAGAGAGCACCCATACACTCACATGTTCTCTCTCGCGCTCTCTCTCACACACACACATACACACAAACACACACACACACACACACACAGAGATACACACACAGCCTTAAACTTCATTCAGTATGTGATATACTGAGCATTATAGCACCAACAATCTGCAGGAGAGTTTTCTATTTGTTATTTTTTTTCTACATCTATGTTTTGGGAAATAATTTGCCATACTTTCTTTCACCTTAAGTGTTTATCTTTTGCTTCTAGGTGGATCGAATCATCTTCTGTGTCTTTTTAGAAGTTGACTTCAAAATCTACAAAAAGAAAATGAACGAGTTTTTCCCCATAGGTGAGTAAACTATTCATTTTCATTGAACAAATAGAGGCATCACTGCGCTTATAATTCATTCTTCACGACTGTTGCAACAACAATTCTTCTATGTCAACCATCCCTACAAACTGGAATCATAAATTCTAACAACTAGAGATGACAACAGGAATCCTGGATTATAGGCTACAGTGGCCATGAGGTCACTGTCTTGTCATGAGTGTGTCAGGCCATCCCTCAGCTTTCCATTTCTCACAACAATCAGAGAGGTTGGACCAAGTAACTACTAACCACCATCCATCCACTGGCCCTATATTACATGATCTGTTATTATTTTACCAGCTTGTAAGATTCCTAAGCCTTACGTCTAAATCAACCATGTTAAGTCTCTCCATTGGAAAATGTATCAAATCCATTTATACTTGAAGTTGGAATTCAGACTTCCTGAATTCCATTCCCATTTTGATCAATTTTCTTGTCCCAAATTGTAATGACTTAGTGAAGGTTCTTTCTAGGGATGTCTGACAACAGTAGTCATTCTCCTATTTCACACTTGTTAGGATGTAGGTGAAACTATACTTACTGAAGAACCTTGAGTAATGGATTTACATTGATTTAGTGTGCCATGAGTTGGATTGGGGTAATTTAAATATTTTCCCCCATTCACCCTCTTCTAGCCTATTAAGGCTGAGGCTTGTTTAATGCCTTGTTATTTTTATGGTATCATTAAAGTCACAGAGCCCAAGGTGCTTTCGTTAGCCATGCTAAGAATTGCATTCAGGAAATTTCATGCTACTGTGAGCATTGTTAGTTCCTACCTTTTAGAGCATTTTTTTCCTCCAAAGTTTCCATCTTCATTGGAAGTGGCTTTTCAGGCAGTGGGTAGAAAGGAAATAAAAAGTGTTAGTGCACATTCACCATTTTAATAACTCCATCAGAGTCAAACAAGAGTTTGTTCTGGCCATAGATCAGAGAAGGGCAGGGTGTAGCTGTAGAAAAGGGAAAAAAAAAGATGGAGACATTTTAACTCTTGACTTAATGCCCTAAGCAGAACAAGTTCTTCTGGGTAATTAAAAGTTATTTACCTTAATGTTGTAATTATATTGTAAATTTGCTAAATGTATTTCATTTGAATTCTTACCTAAAGCATTTATCTTAGTTGAAACAACATGAATTTCTGTAAGATTTCTACTGATGAAGAATGGTATAGTGCTTGCAATCTTTCAGCTCTTTTTCCTTCTCTCCCTCTCCATGCTCTCTCCTTTTTTTACCTTCTCTCTTTTTTAGCAGTACAAGGTTTTGTAGCATAAAGAACGATAGCTGTTTAATAAGCAGATGTTGAGATATTGAATGTCATATATTCTCTCAATAATCTGATAGTTTTTATTTATAGCTTGCTGCATAGTATCTTATTGTCATTTATTATTTTTCTGATGCATATCAAACATATTTCTGTCAAAGATCACATGGGCTTATTTGAATGCAGACCCCACCTCCTATGCACACACACACACACATACATTCACACACACAGACATACACAGCCTTGGACTTAACTCAATGAAGTAAATACTATGTTGCTATACCACCATAGCACCAAAAATATATATATGAAGTTTCTATCTTTTGATCTTTGTTACATTTTTTTCCTGTAATTCCTTTGTAACCATAATGAGATGATTAGTGATTGGAGTTCAATCTCTTAGTATTCTCAAAAGGAATTGTTCTTTATAAAAAAAATATGGCTTTTTTACAGTGTGTGATGCAAATATTCTTCTTTCTTGTTGATATCAAATCATAATTTATAAGGGTTTACAAATTTTCAATTCCTTGAGATGTTTGAAAATAATGACATCATATTCATCTTCATGTTTTCTATAATGGGAATTGTTTTCTCCCTAACATGATTAAAAAAATAATACATTAATGCTAAAACAAATCTGTCTACCAGTAGGTATTTCCAGTGATACATAGCCAAAAGTCACACTGCAAATTTTAGAACATTAGACAGTTTTAGGATTCTAGAATATATTAATAACTATGCAAATAAATTGTTTTAAAACTTGCTATTTTAAATGAATCCAAAACTCATCTCAGTGCTTGAGCAAGTAAAGCAGTAATAAAATCATCTTCAATTCTACATCAATGCTTCAAAGCACACCATGTCCATGAAATTATTTCCAGTGCATATTTATAATAGTAAATATATTTTAAACTCAATGTCAAGATCCTCAAAAATTGTGGAATATTTCTGCAATATTGAGGCATCAGCAATTTGTAAATCCTAAATATGCAATATGTAATAAAGATGATGTCTAATGGAATATGTGAACTAACATAGATGATATACATTATCTGTCCTTAATTTAAATTTATGGTTAATTCATAACTGCACCATCTTGGATTGGAATATAATTTTTCTTGGCTTGTCTGAGTGACTTTAGTGTATTATAACCCTTTCCTGTGCAAAACTGATAGTTCAAAAAGTATCATTTTACAAGAAACCAACTTCTTTGTTTGTGGGCCTGTTGATCTTGTATTTGTGAACTTCACATTCCAGAGTCTGGGACAATACATATGAGAATAAACAAAAGTTAAAGTAGAAGAGTTCACATAAAATGAGTGACATATACATAACTACAACCTAAAGTTAGCCATGAGAAAGATCACTTATGGATTGCTTTCAATCAGCCAAACATAGCATTCATTTATTTTTTAAAAATTTATTATTATCATTACATAGTTACACAAAGGAGTTACCATTTAACAAAACAATTTGTGAATACAGTTCATCTTTATGATAACTCTAAGAATGTATTTATTGACCATTTGCTGTAATTTCTGTCCTTACCATTACTTTCTAAGTTGGTCTTAAAGTCTATCTGTCTTGAGAGCAGTCCTAAGCCAAGATAATCTTTCTCTCTTGAAAAGAAAGCCTTGACTAGGCAAAAAAAAAAAGGTTCTCAAGTATGTGATAGCTGATATTCTGTATGCAGTGAGGGCCAGAAGTTTTGGAGTTGAGGTTTGTGGAGGTTTCCAGGCAGCAGTGAGCTAGCCTCACAAGTAGAGCTTGGGTGAGAAAGAGAGTCTGTAGGATACTGCCTTTATTAGGATTCCCAGGCCTTAATTGCCAGGTTGATCAATTGGTTAAAAAACAAAATGCTTAAATAGGGATACAGGTTGACCCATTGTAACAATGACATATACAAGACACTATGTTGAAAAAGAAATTACTATTTGGCGGCGGTGTGGGGAGTGTGGTTGTGGAGGTGGGAGGGAAGGGTTGGTAGGGGAAACCAAAGAAGGAGGCAACAAGGTTTGATAGGAAATGTACTTATTACCTTGTTCATGTAACTGTAACCCCTCTGTACAGTATTTTTACAATAAAAATAAATAAATAAATACCTCCTCAGGTAAAAAAAAAAAAAAAGAATGTATTCACGAACAAGGAACTTACATGACTTTGGTATTGACCATTAATTAAATTTGATCCTAACCATTATCTGCAGTATGTGTTGGGTTTGGGATCACTGGGATTAAGAAGGTTTAAAGTAGGCTAAAGGTAATTGGGCATAACTGGGTTTCAAAACATTTAAATCAGTCCTAAAAATGGCTACCTAAACAATATTGTACAACACCCTGCTTTTTAGATATAGAAAAATGAGAAATGCCTGAAGTCAAAATGTAGCCACTACTTAGGAAGTAACTGGACTTTATTTTAAAATTCAGAATGATATCTATCACTGAACAAATGATAATAGGTTAGTTTTCAGAGAGCATCATTGGAAAATACTGAGATCAACTTCCAAGACATATGCAAAGTATGGGAAAAGTCCCATCCTTAATTTCATCTACTGGCCATCATTTTATGCTTCTTTCATCTAATACCTGTAAATGTCATCAAAGGATTTTTTTCATTAGTAAAATTGGCGCTTCATCATGCACCTTAAAATCAGAGTCTATGCACATTATCTTGGAAATATGGCAGGTGAGTAGATAATGGATAATGAGCAGAATAAAGACTTCATTGTATTACCATAAAGTACGTAGCTACTGTCTATATTTTCTAGGGAGGCAAAAACAAATTCTCATGCAGCAATGGCTTCAGCCACACAAATGTATCCTCTGACAATTCTGGGGTCTAAAAGTCCGATATCATAGTACTGGCCTGGTTCTTTTCGGGGGCTATCTATAAGCTTCGCTTCTGGGCTTATAGATGGCCATCTTTCTCTTTTCATGGGTTCACATGATCTTTCCTCTATGTTGCTTGTGATCTTACTTCTTTGTGTAAGCATATCAATAATATTGGATAAGGACCCACTCTAATTACCTCTTCTTAATTACCTCTTAAAGATTCTATCTCAACAAAAGCAGTTGTGTTCTGAGGTAGTAGGGAATTTGGGGTTGAAGGTATGAACGCTGGACCAGACACACACAGCTTATTTCTGTGCCCATCATACAATAGAAACCACAAAGAATGAAATCAGCAGTGATTTTCCAACTCTTTTACATCTTTTTGTGGGACAAAGCACACTTGACTTCTTCCTTCCAGATGTATTACTTAGAAGCAGAGTATAGTGGTTCTACGGAATTATCATACACTTCAGGTACAAATAATTTATAGTTATAGTGGGCTATTACATTGCCTAAAGCAAATTATATTTCTGTGATTTAACTCAGAGAACAATTTGTTCTTCATATGGAAGGTTTCTATTTTATGCTACGTAAATTTTACCATGCATAGTTTTCATTGAATACAAAAAGGAAAAAAAGTTTCTTAATCTGAAAAATGGAAGTCAATAATTAGTTGACTCTAAATCCTAATAGATTCCTTATATATTCATTCTTCTTCTAGTAGATACCTTATATATTATTTTTTCTCTTAATAATCATAAGAATTGAAAATTTGTTAACTATATCAAAGAATACTAAGCAGATGCCAGTGGCTTATAGCTGTGATCCTAGCTACTCAGGAAGCTGAGATGTGAGGATTAGTGTTTGAAGCCAAATCAGGCAAGAAAGTCCATGAGAGTCCAAATAGCTAGCAGAAAGCCAGAAGTTGCGGTTTAACTCAAGTGGTAGAGTACCAGCCTGGAAAAGCCAAGTGAGAATGAAAGGCCCTAGTATCAACACCAAAATACAAAACAAAGAAACAAAGGAAGAATCCTGCTGTTTGAAGATAGAGCTTTCCCTTCTAGAGAGTTCTCTTCTTTGGGAAAAGCATCCATTTCTTTACTGCAGTGGCTCCCATCTGTGGTAATTTTGCCCTTCTAGAGATAAATGTGAGGAGAAAAGCTACTGGTGGTTAGAGGCCATAGATGTTGCTAAGAATTCTACTACAAACAAGACAGCTCTACAGAGAACAGAATTAACAAGTTTCAAATGTAAATTGTGTGGAGGTTGAAAAGCTTTATCTACTGCATTCAACCTTCTATCACTCAGAACACTGAGACAGTCTTTAACTTTAGATTGGCAAACCCAATTATCTCATATAGGCTTTGATGTCATAATGTTCTGCCCAGACTTCTGCATCTAGCCATATTTGAAACCTGTGCATTTAAGATACAGTTGTTTTGATTTGCATTTCTTTTATAGCTAGGGAGGTTGAACATTTCCTCATGTGTCTATTGGCCATCCTTCTTTCCTCTTAAGAGAAGTTTCTCTGTAAGTCTTTAACCCACGTATTTATTGGGCAGTTGTTTCTTTAAGGATTTGTTGTTGGGGGATTTAATTTTTTGAGTTCCAGGTATATTTTAGATATGAGACCCTTGTCCACTGTATGGCTAGTGAAGATCTTCTCCCAATCCGTGGGCTTTCTATTGATCTTGCTAGCTATGTCCTTCCATGCAGAAGCTCTGCAATTTCATGCAATCCCATTTGTCCAAACTTTCTTTGATTTGTTGTGTTTCTGGGTCTCTATTAAGAAAATTTCGGAAAAAAAAAGAAAAAAAAAGAAAATTTCGGCCTGTGCCAACAAGACCTAGGGTTTCTCCTATTCCATTCTGTAATGTTTTCAGAGTGTCTGCTTTACCTTCGAGGTCTTTGATCCATTTGGAGTTGATTCTGGTGCAGGGTGATATTTAAGGATCTAGCTTTAGTTTTCTACAAGTAGTTAACCAATTTTGCCAGCACCATTTACTGAAGAGGCTGTCTTTCTTTCATTAGATACCACCTCACCCCAGTTAGAATGGCTATAATCAAGAACTCTAATAACAGATGCTGGAGGGGATGAGGACAGGAGGGAACCTTACTGCATTTTTGGTGGGAGTGTAAACTTGTTCAACCACTTTGGAAAGCAGTATGGAGGTTCCTCAAAAGACTCCACATAGAGCTCCCCTATGACCCAGCAATCCCACTTTTGGGCATTTACCTGAATGATTACAAACAAGACCATAGTAAAGCTACCTGCACAACTATGTTTATTGCAGCATTATTTACCATAGCTAAGATATGGAACCAACCCAGATGCCCCTAAGTAGACAAATGGATCAAGAAAATGTGGTATATATACACAATGGAATTCTATGCCTCCCTCAGAAAGAATGATATTGCCCATTTGTTAGGAAATGGAAAGGCTTGGAAAAAATTATATTAAGTGAAGTAAACCAGGTCCAAAGAAACATAGGTCCCTTGGTTTCTCTTATTTGCAATAACTATTATATGTGTGAGACAAGCAGAAATGGTCAGATAAGTTGATGTTAAGCAAAATGAATCCCAAGATAAGGACTCAAATGGTTTTTCTTTCTTGCGATTGTTTCTAACAAATTATAAAATGATTTCTTTGTTGCTTTGTATGTCCTTCGCCCATGGTATAACCCCTGTTTTCACTGTATTTGATGTTAGTATAATTTGTGGAGGGGAAGGGAAAAAACAAATTGTTTAAATAGGGATACAAGTTGACCCATTGCAACAATGAGATGTACATGATGTTATGTTGGCACAAGGGGCAGAGAGGGGGTGACGATGGGAAGGGATAGGAAGGGGAAACAAAGGAGGAGGCAACAATGCTCGATAAGAAATGTACTCATTATCTTGCTCATGTAATTGTAACCCCTCTGTACAGTATTTTCACAATAAAAAAAAGAATACAGTTGTTAATCCATGGCTCACACCTATAATCCTACCTACTCTGAGAATCATGATTCAGAGCCAGCACAGGCAGAAAAATCCACAAGACTCTTATCTCTAGCTAACCTGTAAAAAGCCAGATACAGAGGCTTACCTCAAGTGGTAAGAAGCCAACCATAAGCAAAAACGCTGAGCAAGAGAGCTCATAGTCCTGAGTTCTAGATGTTAGAAACACAATGTTAGCAAGTAATCAAATATCACATTGGCATAGTGGCAGAACCCAGGAATTGAGGCAATTTCATGGAGGACCACTCCAGATGGGGCAAGTTTCATGACAAATGCAGTACTTACAGTGATCTATAACAGATGAATGGCATTGGAGAACAGATGCCAAGTGATATGTAGGCAACAGGAAGAAGGCATTTGGTTCAGAGAAACTGTGAAATAAAGTTCCAGACTTGTGAGTCTCTGAGAAATTTTGACAGTCTTCCTCTTTCAACTGATCAAGGTAAAAAAGGAAGTTTGGGGGTCAAAGAGAAATGTATTTATTCAATACCTATCACTTCAATGCAC
Source organism: Dipodomys ordii (assembly GCF_000151885.1). Lineage (NCBI taxonomy): Eukaryota > Metazoa > Chordata > Mammalia > Rodentia > Heteromyidae > Dipodomys > Dipodomys ordii. Next base: position 1,064,765 of record NW_012267229.1, on the reverse strand, counting down.
TTTAAGTTTTGGATTGTGATTCTGTCCCTGATTGTTGATAGGCAATATCCCAATGTGGTATCTGCCACAGTACAGGGCAGGGGTCGCAGACACAGCTCCCAATCAGGTAAATGATGGTGAAGGAACACATTTTATAAGTAACTCAACTTCTGTGATGAGTGTTTTAAAAAAGCATAAGTTCTTAGTACTTAAAGTACAAGTTTAGTAAAAAAAAATGGATAAGCCAAGAGAAGGAACCATAAACTATATCCTTTCCTACAACCAGAGACAAATTACATTTTGTTATTTATTCTTCTTGTCTGTAGAAACAGAAAGAGCAAACAACCAGAAATTTTGACATACAACTTTGTTTGTTACTTTAAAAATCATGAAGATTTTTTTCTTTATAGTAGGTATTCTTCCATAACATATAAATTTTGTTAGCTTAATGTTTACCCAAAGTTATACTGTGGAACTTTAAAATTAATTTTATAAATTACTCTATAATTGTTTATAAGTCATAATTACAGAAAACTATCTTTATAGATAATAGCATCATTCCTTTTTTAAAAAAACAATACCTTTTTAGAAAGTAGAATTGTTTCTTCAAAATGTATAGACAATCAACCAGGCACTGGTGGGTTTCACTTATAATCCTAGCTACTCAAGAATCTGAGAACTGAGGAATATTATTCAAAGCCAGCCCTAGCAGAAAGGTCTCTAAGACTCTTATCTTCAATCAACCAGCAAAAGGCTACAAGCAGTAGAGCACCCAGCATCAAGCAGAAAAAGCTGAGTGCATGAAGCCTTGAGTTCAAGCTCCAGTACCAACATTTCAAATATATATACAAATATATATGCATATGTATACACAAACATACACATATACAACCAAAATACTTTTGTCCAATATATATATATATATGTATACTTATGTATACATACATATTTATATAAATACACACACACATACACACACTATATATATATACATATATATGTGTGTGTATACATATATATATATATATATATATATATATATATATATACTTTTGCCAACTAGGTCACTGTTTTTGTAACATTGTGTTCTGAAAAACTGTAGCCGTTTCCATTTACAGAGATGAAAATTTGAACAGCCCTTCCTATCATTAAGCCACCTGAGCTTCCATATCCATAAACAGCATGTGAGAATCTACTTTTCTTCAGCTCTTCTCAATTAATCACATTCTCAAGTTTTCTTATCACTTTTATACAAGGAATATAGTAATTAGTGAGCAATAATATACATTTCTTTTATTACAAATATGATTTTTGCTTTCTTTTCAGTTCCTTGATCTCCAATTTTCTTTTATGAAACTGCTAATCAGTGGGACACCAGTGTCTCATGCCTGTAATCCTAGCTACTAAGGAGGCTGAGTCCTGAGGATCACAGTTCAAAGCCAGCCTGGGCAGGAAAGTCCATGAGACTCTTATCACTAATTAACCACCAAAAAACTGGAAGTGGTGCTGTGGCTCCACTTCACCTTGAAGTGAAGAGCTCAGGGTCAGGGCCCAGGACCAGAGTTCAAGCCCTATGACAAAAGCAAAAATGAAACAAACAAACAAAAACCTGCTAATCGGGGCTGGGAAGGTGGTTCAGTGGTAGTGCTTGCCTTGTATGCATGAGGCCCTGGGTTCAATTCCTCAGCACCACATAAGCAGAAAAAGCCAGAAGTGGCACTGTGGCTCAAGTGGTAGAGCACTGGCCTTGAACTGAAGAGCTGAGAGACAACACCCAGGCCCAGAGTTCAGTTCCCACAATTGGCAAAAAAACAAACAAACAAACAAAAACCTGCTAATCACATTATGTTATATTTTTATTATTGTACATTTTTACTTGTTGATTTGTAAGAAATTTTTAAAAGACTGTCTTACAACAAAGTTGTCTACCTCCTAAACACCAGAACCTTGAATATGTTAGTTTATATTGAAAGAGAAAATATCACTGTTAATGGAATTAGGGTTGTAACTCACTTTAAGACAGAGGTATTATCACAGACTTAATAGCTAGGACCAGTATAATTATTGGTCAGGTAAAATTGGAAGAAGAAGAAGAGATTAAAGAGAATTCAAACAGATGCCGATTTTGAAGATGGAGGAAAAGAATTATGAGCTAAGAAATATGAATGACCCCTAAAAGTTAGAGAAACAACACAAAGGAATCTTCATGGAGCTTCCAGAGCCAAAAATAGAGCCTTTTTATGGGTTGATTTTAGTCTAATTGGATCCTTTGGAGACTTCCAGCCTATAAATCTATAAGATAATAAGTTTATCTCTAGTTATAAGCTAATAAATGAAAATTTGTTCTAGCATTGAAACCTAGATGCCTGCAATCTTTCAATAAGCATATGAAACAACAAGAAAAAAACTATCAGGTGTGGATTACATTCTTTCCCCCAAAAAGGCATATCCAGTGTGTAGAAAAACTGCAGGGTAAATGAATTCAGAATTTTCCTTAATTGTGAATACTCATGGAGACACGGTGCGTTTGTGCACATTTAATGCGCGGCTCACATTGATGTTTAGAATTCTACAAGACATGCTCTCTGTAATGTGACATAAATGAGTTTACTGCCTTCTTAGGAAATGGGTGCTAACCATTTCCACTTGATGGGCCTCAAAAGCTGCAAACACATTTTGCCTTCAATGAAAATCCAGTGAAGTGTTGCTGTATCCAAGCAACCTGAATGCGGGAACAAGCACCAGGCAGAGACAGAAAGCAATCTGTCCCTTCAAAGGGGCGAGTGTGCAGTGAGTGTAGCAAATGCTGATAAACAGCAGAACAAATAAGGACCTGGGAACACGAGCCTTGACTAAGTAGAGTTTCATCTCATTAGGAAGTTCTGGCAAAACAGACACTACTAAATGCTACTTGGTGATGGGAGGCTAGCATAGGCATCTTTACAGAAAACCTGGCAGGGTGCTTTTGGAAGATCATTCCAGCATTCTGTGTAGACTGATTTCTGTTCTGTAGTTGGAAACATTGAAGCAAATGAAGGAGAAAGAAATTTCCTTGGGGGAATAGTCTATGAATGAAATAATTGCTAGGAAGGCACAGAAGCAACAATGAGGATAAAAATAAACACAAGGTATTGAAAACCCTCTGACTTCCGTTGGTGCAGGAACCTGACTTCTACTTGAAGCCATGTCTTTAAAAAGTTTCTGTTTCAAGGCTCATGCCCTTAATCCTAACTCCTCAGGTAGCTGAGGTCTGAGGATCGTCGTTGGAAGACAGCCCAGGCAGAAAAGTCAGTGAGACTCCTTTCTCCAATTAACTACCAGAAAGCCAGAAGAATAGTTGTGGCTTTAGTGGTAGAGTGCTAGCAATGAGCAAAAGAAGCTCAGACACACACACACACACACACACACACACACACACACACACACACAGAGTCTCTCCATCACTGGCTTTCTGCTTAGTCTGCAACTTGGTGAGGTTATTAGACCTCATGGGGCTGACCTTGGTTACTGATACCAGTCAGCATGTACTTGATCACATGAGTTCACAAGACCATTTGGAGTCCTTATCATACTTGAATAAACATCCTTTATCCTGAGAATGCTCTGTCTTCCACTTTTCCTTCTACTGATCTGTGTCTAGTCCATCTCGCTCTGTATAGCCATCTGCGCACCATCTCTCTCCAGCTGGGAATCTCTCAGACATCTTTAACTCAACACATGCACAATGAAACTCAAAGTCTATCCCTCTAGTTCCCAGTGCTTGTCTTCCTCAGTCATATAACTAAGTAATTTGTTTCTATCATGTGCCCAGCTGACCAAATCAGAAGTAGTAGAACTGTGCTGTTTTCTAAGCAAATACGTTTTGTTGATTGATAGATTAAAAAATAAAAGACATCTGAGTGTTCATCTTAGCCAAAAAAAAAACACTGGGAAGAAAAAGCCTTTTTGCTTTTGTTTATCTGTTTTTAAAAGTTTTCTTCCAGTCCTATCAATTGCCTTGAAGAGTGCACGTTGCTGTCTGTTAGATTCTCTGGGTCCAGGTATTCAACTTCATGGTGGAAGTCAGGTTCTGTGAGAAATTTACCTAATCAGTCACTCTCACAAGAGTTTCTGCTTGCCAGATCTCAGAGAAACTGTAAGGATTCCAACATCTTTCCTAATATGAAGATATCCTCATTAGCATTATTTCTGTAAAGCAAATTATTTCTCTGCAAAGCAAATTGTTCCCAGGAGTCATTGGTAATGAAATATCAAAAGGATGAGGAGCCCACCAGAATATTATCCAAAAAATTATACTTTAAGAAAGAAGACTTGTAAGTACTGACAAAAAAAATACACAAAAATAAAATCCTGCATGAGGATTATAGAACTGTCCACCCATGTGTGAAGACATCTCTAAAAGTTTGACAAGAGTAATCAAGATATCTGCTCAGTTTCTATCTTTTTATTCCCTCTGAGGTAGAAGGGATACTTCATGGCTTCTGTGGGGAACTCCCCACCCCCTTTTCAGTGCAATGGTGGACATCTTTGCAATTATTCTTCATCCATGTACACATCTCTGAGCAATCTAAGAATCTTGGCCCCAGCCTGTGACGCACACCATCCATCTAGCTATATAAAAGGCAGCTTATAACATCCTGCGAGAGGCATAGCTATTCTTCAGACCCACCTTGGCCACTCCCCATCACCCTAGTGTTAATGAGACATCACAACTTTGCTCAGCTTAGGTATTCCAAAAGATGAATATCTACTTTTTGAAAGATTGTCCTCCAGTACATCAGTATCAGTCCTATAAACCAGTGGTCCTAAAGTTGTAAGTCTTTAGTGTGCATTCCCATTGACTGTTGGGCCGATCAAAAACAGACTTCCTCTCCAAAGCTTTGGGCTCCACACATCTTGAATAGCACCTGAGAAGTTGAGTTTCTCATGTTTTCAAATGATAATGGTGCTGTTGATCTAGAAACCACACTTTGAGAACTTCTGCTGCATTTTAATTTTTCACCAATACTAAGATTTGAAATCAGGGCCTGTGATTATTAGGCAGGTGCTCTGTTGCTTACTGTAGATCATTTTTCCAGCCTTTTTTGTGGTCTTGCTGGTTTTTGCCTAGGGCCAGCCTTGCACCATAATCCTCCTCCTATACCTGTGGTGTAGCTTGGATTGTAGACATGGACCACTACATCTGACTTATTTTGGCTAAGATAGAATCTTACTAACTTATTGTCCAGGATGGCCTTGAACTAAAAATATTGATCTGAAGACCCTGAGATTATATATAGGCCTGATCTACCCCACCAGCAAACTCTTCTGTTTAGAGGGATTTTGTGTGTTTTTGTTATTTGACTTTCCCCAAATATTGTATTAATTACAATAGTACAAGGGAAGGGAATAAGCCAGATCTCAAGTCATTCCAAAGCCTAGAATGTCTGATTTCTGAGTGTGGCCTGTTCATTATTGGGAAACAAGATGCTTCTCAGAAGATAGTTATAATGATTTAGACCAAAAATCATATTAACTATGTCTTCCACAGAAGAAAGTGAAATAGATATTATAGATCTCCAATTCAGAAATTTCCTTATAGAATTGCCCTAAATTGATTTCTCAGGAGCAACTCGTTGGTTTTCACATAATTTTTTTAATCAAACTCAGAACATATTTGTAAATTTTATCTAGAACATAACAGAATGTTCTGACAGAGAGGGATGTGGTGAATAAAACAACACCTTTTATGAAATTAATATCGAAAAGTCTCTTCCTTTAAGGAGAAATGTATTTTTAGCCTGTGGGTGGTCTACAACCAGAAGAGAAAGGGATTTTTTCCCCTAGCATGCTCATTCCTTAACACCCAGAATTATAAAACCTGATACAACACTCACTATTTTTTTCTTTTTTTGGTCCGGTCGTGGGGCCTGAACTCTGGGCCTGGGCGCTGTCCCTCAGCTCTTCAGTTCAAGGCTAGTGCTCTACCACTTGAGCCACAGTGCCACTTCTGGCTTTTTTCTTTTTGCTTATGTGGTGCTGAGGAATTGAACCCAGGGCCTCATGCATGCAAGGCAAGTGCTCTACCACTGAGCCACCTTCCCAGCCCCAACACTCACTATTTTGAAATGGTATTTATATCACTTTGACTAGAAACCTTTGGTTCCATTGTTGTCCTCTCAGAATATGATGCTTAAAGAACTGTTTAAGGGTAGCAGCCAGCCCCATGCCAGTGCTCTATCAGTCTCAGCCACTTCCAAATTTTGAATGTCGTAATTGTCATCTTCTATTTCCATAGACCATCATCTGTTTTTATATGTTGTCTTTGGGGTTCCTGATTTTTTTTTTAAATTTTTATTGTTGTTGTTGTTTTTACCAGTCCTGGGACTTGAACTCAAGGCCTGGGCACTGTCCCTGAGTTGCTTTTGCTCAAGGCTAGCAAAAGTGCCACTTACAGCTTTCTCTGTTTATATAGTACCAAAGTATTGAACCCAGGGCTTCATGCATGCTAGGCAAGCACTCTACCACTAGGCCATATCAGGAACCCTTGGGTTACTCATTTTGATAAGGAAAAAAAAAACTGTGTAGAAATAGGTCACATAAATATGATTCAAGTACATTATATAGAATACTGTACTGTTGAATTACAGTGGAGTTGATTCACATGAAATGGCATGTTAGGTGCTTTACGGACCAAAAATACTTTGTTGGTTCTAATACACATAATACCAAAATATGAAGGCATGTATAAATTCTCAGTTAATTCTTCTCATAAAAAATGTTTGTTTGTTTGTTTTCTGGTCCTGGAGCTTGAACTCTGGGCTTGGGCACTGTGCCAGGACTCCTTTAGCTTAAGAGTGGCACTCTACCTCTTGAGCTACTTCCAGATTTTTCTGTGATTAGAGATAAATACCTTACCGATTTTCTTCCCTAGGCTGCTTTTGAGCCATAATCCTCAGATCTCAGCCTTCTAAGTAGCTAGGACAGGTGTAAATCACTGGTACCTGGCTAAATGATTTTTTTTTTTAACATTGTGTCTGACTTCTCTGCCTAAAGTTGTTTACTTGCTTTAATTTTCCTGAATAGGTTTAGTACTTCAACAAGGGATATTAATGAGGATTTTCTTTCTTTTGGCTAGTTCTAGTTAATATTTTTTCAGAATATACATACAAAAACATGAACACATATATACTTATATATGGAAAATCATTTATTATAAAGAATTGCTCATGAAATGATGGAGACTGACAAGTCCTATAATCTTCAGGCAAGGTAGAGATCTGGGAAAGAACTCACGGTTCAGGTCAAATCTAAGACTAATAGAACCAATCATATAGTTCCATTCTGAATATTTGCAAGCTTGAGACCCAGAAAGAACCAATATTTAAGTCTGAATTCAAAGTTAGAAACAAACAAACAAACAAACCAATATATATATATATATATATATATATATATATATATATATATATGCATGAGAGCATTTAAGCAGAAGGCTCCACATTCATATTGGGAGGCTCAGCCTTTCTGTTTTATCCAGGTCTTCTCTTTCGTGCCTAATCCTTAGTCACAGTGAGAAAGGTAATCTGTTTATTAGGTCTTCCTGTTCACATGTTAATCTCTTCCAGAAATACCTCACAGAAACACACACAAAAATGTAGGGTCATTTTGTGGCCCATTCACATTGATTACTAAAACTAACCATCATACCTGGCATTAGAAGGCCTTCAGCTGGATAAAGTCACTTGAAATGGAGTATTTCACATAGCTTCTCATATTAGCCATCAAATTAACTTTTTTTTCATTAAAAACTACTTGTCTGTTCACATCCATGCATTTTCACAGACCTCTTTCCCTTTGTTTGAGTACAATAACCCCCATCTTGTTCTGAGTCCCTCAAAGAAGAAAGTCTTCAAACAAGGATTCAAGGGGAACTAGTTTCTTTGATAAACAAGCCTGGGACACAAGACTAGAGGAGTGTAGTGAGAAAGAGAAGATGATAGGAAGACAATAGGTTAACTATTCAACCATTTATCTCGGGACTTCAGAGGCCCAATGGAGAGAAGGGCTTTGGGAGATAGCCAGGAACAACTCCAGATGTTTGTAAATGAATATCAAAAGCCAGGGCGTTGGAATACTGACTCGCAAATGTTATCAGCCATTTCTGAGAGGCTGATTGTTGGTTATTAAAACCCTAGTATTTCCTTCAGTTGTATCTAGCAACTCTAGAAGCTCTCAGGCAAAGAAGTTAGAGTTCAGAAATCTGGCTGACAATGAGTCAGAATTAGATTATCAAAAGCACAGTGACCTAGGTCATTATCATTTCATAATGTGTTTGATGATTAAGATATTTTTAGATGAGAAGTAGTAATCTTCCTATATTTAGACACAATATACTTCTTTAAAAGACGGAGATAAAGAGAGAGAGAATTAGATTGTAAGAACTAGAGGTGTGACTCAAGGGACAGAGCACTTGCCTAGCAAGTGAAAAGCCCTGAGTTCAAACCCTAATACCAAAAAACAAAACAAAATCCACAATAATACGAGTAGAGTGGAACAAATACAGAAATAAGGCAGAACTTGGCTGACTAGTGTTTTTGTACATTTGGGCTGCCAGACACAAGGAGACTTTATCAGAAACAAACTTATTTCTCCCTGTCTGCAGGCTGGAAATCCCAGGTTAAAGCTGCAGTACTTGTATTGTCTGCCAAGGGTCCAGGTCCCTATAGAGATCTATATTCTCCCCATTTCTTCACGCAGAACAAGGGCAAGGACTGGCTCTTCATCTTTTTGCAGGCCACTAATCCCATCCATGAAGGTTCCACCTTTGTGATCTAATCACCTCTCAAAGCCTTCACCTCCTACTGTCATCACTTAGAGGGGCAAGGTTGGACAACTGAAATTAAGGGATCCATCGTCACATCACAGTGCCAAATACGGAGACCATTCAAGGAACGAGTTGACAATATAAGTTCAAAACCTCAAGCATACCATCTATAGTGCATAGGAATTGCAGATCCCCTGATCTGTTGGTCCATTTGCAAGTGATCATTAATGGAGATGAGAGCAATCAAATGGGAATGATATGACTAAGAGGGGCTTTGAAAGCACATGGTTAAAGGTTTAGATTTATGGACCTAATAGCAGAGCAGTACTTTTCATGGCATTGTACAGAGATGTGATAAGTTTATGTGTCTGGCATATTTCTCTACATTTCTCCATTACTGGAGATGAGTATTGCATACCTGTGATTTAAAACTTGAATAGTTGAAATGACTGATGTGACTTACTGAAGTAAGTAAAACAAATTACTGCACACATAGCTTGTTATAAATATGTAATTATTGGGCTGAGAAGGTGGCTCAGTGGTAGAGCGCTTGCCTTGCATGCTTGAGGCCCTGGGTTCGATTCCTCAGCACCACATAAGCAAAAAGAAAAAAGCCGGAAGTGGCGCTGTGGCTCAAGTGGTAGAGCACTAGCCTTGAGCTGAAGAGCTGAGGGACAGTGCCCAGGCCCAGAGTTCAGGCCCCACGACCGGACCCAAAAAAAAAATATGTAATTTTTTCCTAGAAAAGAAATGTAAACTTTTGGTGTTAATTTCTTCTCTGACATGGACACTTTCCTTCTAGCTCAGCATAATACAGAAAACAGAAATATATGCTGTCCCTTCTTTTATGTAATTATGTTATTCAGCTCAATTGGAAAATTTTGGTGTTCTCAGCTTTTATTTATTTTTTATTATTTATTTATTTTTATTATTTATTTATTTTGTTCTTAGCTTTTATAGAAATTTATCTTTTCCTGTTTCTCATAGATGATAATGATGGAGAAGAAGATGTTGACATGAAAGAAGATTCAGGTACTAAATTTAAGATTTTATTATTTTTCATATATAATGTATATGTACTATATATGTATATATTCTACATATGTATATACTATATATACTACGGTCTTCTGAAGAAAGAAATACATGATCAATATAATAAGGAAGTAGTTGTATTAGTGAGCAAATAATCTCATTATAACCCAGCATAAAGTTAGACTGGGCTTCCTGACAGCTAAGGTAAAAATGGAACCGGATGCTATAGTTAAAAGTTGTGTAATAAATCATTTCCACAGTTGTTACTTAAAACAACCTCTTATTCCCATACATTCTGTATGAAGTACAGACTACCAAACTGAAATAACTTGACTATCCTGTTCCATGAAGTCTGAGGCTTACCAAGAAGTCTCCACAGCCAGGGCTAGTCATATGAAAACTTGTTCATTCATTTGCCTAGCTGGTGATTGATTCCAGCCATCATCAGCTGAAACTTGTTGAGACAATTTTACAAAACACTACCATGTGGCTTCTTTCAATAGCCTGAGACTCATTATAGCCTGCTGACCCACTGAGTTTTCCTCACAAGAATTAATGAACCTTAGAAGCTGTACCCTTTTTAATATCTAAGCTTTTAAGTCCCATAATGTCACTTTCACAGAACAAGTCACTCAGATTCAGGGGAAAGAATTGTCTCTTGATAAGGAGTAGTTTTGCAGAGTCTGCGTGGTCTAAAATGTAGGGGTGGTCATTTTTGGAAAGTATACTTTCGCATAGCATGTAATTTTTTCTCACTGTCAGAGAGGAAGCTGTATGCTAACTCCTAAAGAAAGATTAGAATTTATAAGGGAAATCTAATGGTTTAAAAGCATGGACACTGGTCTAATGTAACCAGTGAATATGTTCTTAAAAATGAATTCATTAATCAATAGGCCTGAATTCAACTAACTAAACTATTTATTGGCCTTAAGCAAGTGTCTTTTTCTGTGAAGCTCATTTTCTATTTCTGGAGGCAATAATTCCCATCAATTGTTTTGCTTAGGGTGTTGAATAAGTAAGGTACCTTATCTTGAATATTTCTCATATCACTTTTCCCACAGTACAGATTCAGTACATTACTGCTTTTCTTGCTTCTCTTCTTCCTCTCCTCTATGCTCCTCTTCTCTTCTCTCTGTCTCTCTCATTCCAGTTGGTATTGGGAGGAAATACAGCTTCATTCAGATTTCATACTGGAACATGCTGGTCTCCAGTTTAAACAAGCCTCCTAAGACCACTAACTGCCATTGTATCTCTGTCCTCATCATCTCTTCTCTTGTAGATAGGAAAGCTAGAGACATTTTTGAGAATGTAAGTTTTAAGGATGCACTAGTGCTGGATTACTTGAGTGAAACAACCTGCCAAATATTGTCAAATGGTAGTGGAAAACAACTTGAATACCTAAGACAAATGGATGCTGGGAACTTTGACTCTCTGGATATGTGAGCCATGATGCAAAGAGCTAACTGATTTCTGGGGTGTGAACACATCTACCATGTTCTTTTTCAAATGGGTGATGGTAAAATTAGTTGTACTGGCTCAGATGAGTCTCAAAACCTCTCTTAAGTCAGCACACCAGGCTTTAATTGAACATGCCTTGTGCCAATTTCTTGCTATGCATAAGTTAATGGAATACATAAAACAGATATCTGGGGCAAATTATCATCAAGTCTTACAAGGGATTTCTTCTTAACTAGTAGATATAGAATTTGAATACAGATTTATTTGGCCCCCAGGGCAAAGTCTTAACTTTTTTGCTCCAGACCTATATAGTAAACAGAGGTAGATAATGAATCTCAGAGGAGAGTTAGAAAAAGTCATCCTGAAGGTGAAGCTCTGTCCCATGTGAGATGAAAGGAAGTGGCCTTCATCTTCTTTAATCAGATGGTAACTATTTTCCTGAGTATTTTTATGTACAGGGCCATGCATTGTTGGAATTGGCTCCAACCTAAGCTAGCAAGGGCATAAAATCAACAACTATCTATAGCCACTCAACACAACAGTGGTGAAGGCACGCTTGTGTTCCTCAAGGGGGAAAAGCCATGTTCATGGCAAAGCTCCAGGTTCTACCCTTTGCCAGAAAGAGAAGCTATCTAAATATATATATATATATATATATATATATGTGTGTGTGTGTATAATATTATATATATAATAAAATATAATACTAACAAGTATGGAGTGCTTTGATAGGAAGCAGGAACAACTCACCCTTCAGTAACCTAGTCCAAGAGGAAATACTATTCCTATAAAGCCACACAGAGAAACCTGGATACAGTAGCCATATGTATCAGTGACTGAATACTCCAGGACCAGGCCTATAGTTGTCATGAAATAATACAATACTCCTGTCCTAGAAGACTTCATAATTAACATGAATTCATGCTCACAACTGTTCAAAAATGAAGTATGAGCATTTAGGGGGTGTTCAAATATCTGTAAATGTAGGCAAATGGATGTATTTGAAAATCTCACACATTCACTATGAATTTCCATTCAGGTGGAAAGTCAAGAACTAGAAATGTAATTTGCTAAAACTAAATGCTGGTTTGGAATTGAATTTTCAGCACTGGAAATTCTCTGCTGGCACCCCCATTTTAGACAATGCATTTCAAGGACATGAAAGGCTTAGAGTCTTCTCCAAGTGAGATTGCAAATGTTGCTTTGCCCACTTTATGAATCTTTTTGAGCCTGGTATTTGTGCTCAGTGAGCTATTCCAAATACCTCATTTCTGTTTTGGGTGAACCCATTCCAAAGGTCAGCATACATCTCACACCTGGTGACAGAAGTTGGGAGGGGGTGGCTAATGTAGTCACTGGCAAAAATTTCTCACCCTGGCCATGGTAATGACCTTAGATGTGACTGACTTGCAACCATAGAACATCTAGCCTACTGCCCCAATCCTTTGTAGTCTATAATGCCAAGGTTTTTAATAGAACATCTATCAAATGTGGTAGGTTTTTTTTTCTGTTCCTTTCCTAATAAATGAGAAAAGAGAACCGAGTCGTCATAGCTCCATAGTATAATTTTAGAATCTTGGCACAAGAGAGCAGCTGCTAAGAGAGTGAGAATTAGACACAGGCCCCATTATATCTTAGTCTTCAAGAAAGGCCTGGGTGAAGCAAAAATAAAAATGGGTTTTTAAATGAAATTCTCATGGTACTGCTAGGCACCAAGGGTACAAAGAAAGCACAAGTGCCCTTTCTCATGGAGCTTATAGTCAAAGAATTGGGGAAAGAGGTAACAGACACTCAAGAAACACAGTGGAGATATTGCTCAAGTGGTAGTGTACTTGTCTAGCAAGTTTAAGTCCCTAAGTTCAAATCCCAGTACCACTGAAAAAGAAGAGAGACGAAAAGGAAGAAGAAAAGGAAGTGAAAGAAAAAGATGAGGAAGAGGAGGAGGAGGAGGAGGAGAGGAAAAAATTAACAAGAGAGCAAGATAATTTCAGGTACAAATAATATATTTGAAAGAGAATTCCTAAGCTAGGCACTGGTGGCTCATGCCTGTAATCCTAGCTACTCAGAAGTTCTGGCTGGTGTTCTGTTTGAAATGCTTGAGATAGGGACTGAGCGAAGAAGGGAAGGCATTAAGACAGAGAGAAGAGAGACACACTTAAATCCCAGCCCAGAAGGGACAATGGCGGAAGCGTGGCTACAGAACTCAGGAAACATAAAGTCATATGGAGAAGGACTGTGGACAAGGACTATAATCTTATCCTGAAGCACATGATTGGCCCATGAAAGCTACTAAGGTCTAGGAAGTAAATTCTCTTAGCTGTCCATTGGTTGAATTTGATAGGAAACCAGAGAACCAAGAAGTTTCTTAATGCAGTTCAGAGATTCTAGTTGCCCGGGGCACAGTAAGGAAGTGTTGAAGGATGAGGAATAGATCTGAAGGGACAAAGAAGGTATCCATTCCCAAACAAAATTGAGATTCCATGTAAGTAGGTGAAGACATAAGCCCTGAACTCAATAGAAATGTTAGACCGCATATTTAAAGTATGCTATATCAGAATGGGATGAATTTAGAGACACTTTCTACAAACTGTCTTCATCATTTTACTTACTAAACCCATTGGATAGAGTTGGAAGAATACTGAAAAATGAGAAACACAATAGTTGAATTAGGAATATAAGTGATTACTTCCAATTTGAATTACTAAAGAAGGCTGTTAAATAAAGGCAGGATAATTTCAAGCCACACCCCCATCCTTTCAATAAGTGACATTTATGTCCAGCTTTGAAGCTGAACAAAATGAGATGCACAATGACAGCTGTCAATCCATGGAGTTTTGAATTAAACTCTGTTGGAAAAATAATCATAATGATGTGCAGTTCTCTTATGGAAGATCTTTAAACAAAAAAGCACTGTGTCCAATTAAACTGTTGTGTGAATTACTAAATGTCTACAAGACCTGCTGTAGCCTAAGCCTTAAGTATAAGTCTAAGGAAGTTGGAAAAACACAGGTCCCTTGCCAAAGTTTAACTCCAGCATGGTGACATATGTATCTGTAATTAAGATTCAGTGAGTGGGTAGATTTACTGAGAGGAAAACGTATTTAAACTTTAACACACTTTTGAACTTTGCTGGTAAATATTTAAATAAAAATGTATGAAATCTTTGTGTTTCCAGAGGAGTTAGAACACAAAGGCCTCTCTCCACCCCTCAAGAAGAGCAAAGCAAAGAAACCAGAATGTTCCAAAGACTCCAGTGAAGGTAAACCTTACCCTTCTTCTCCTTTAGATTGTGCAATTTGATTTTTAAGTTATATGTAAATGTTCATGTCCAGATATTTCTAAGTGTTCAAAACTTACAGGGCAATTCTGTTATCTTTTCTAAATATGTTTGCTCTCCTCTGCATGGGAAGATGGAAAATTAGATGTGGAGTTTGGAGTTGTTTTTGTCATTGTAAAAGAAAAAAATGGCTGGGCACTGGTGTCCCACACCTGTAATCCTAGCTACTCAGGAGGCTGAAATCTGAGGATCGTGGTTCAAAGCTAGCCTGGACAGGAAAGCCCATGACACTCTTATCTCCAATAAATCACCAGAAAACCAGAAGCAGCACTGTGGCTCAAGTTGGAGAGCACTCTCCTTGAGCTGAAGAGCTCAGGGCCAGTGCCCAGACAAAAACAAACAAACAAACAAAAAAACAAGGAAAGAAAAAAATGAAAATTAAAACCCCCCATTTCCTCACTATGATGTATTAGCCACCTCTGCAAAGAGAAAAGTTGAGGATAATGCTTTTAAGTTGAATGTTCCAAAGCTATGTAAAGCTGCTAGTCAAGATCTATGACTGAGTACCAGGCAGCCTGTAGCCATTATCATATTGCCGTAATTGTTCTCACAGACACATTCTTAGTCTTTTCAGAATCATCCCTCAGTAATGGATGCCACAAATGTTTCCTGTCTTATATGGTCTCTTCTGTCTTCTACAAGCCCATGCATTTTTGCACTGAATGGCTTCTTCTAGTTGGGCTCAGGTTTACAAAGAAAATATGTTGTCTCTCTTTTACAGCACTGGCCTACCATACAAGGTCATTCTGATTTTCTTTGTCATTGTGATTTTCTTCTAAAGTAGGCATGGGTTACTTTTTCTTCACATGAATCTCAAAACTAAGCATATGGGTTAACATATGAAATATATCTACATCTTCTACTTTCTCCTGTGAAACTCCATCAATTGCTTAGTGAAATGAAGAGAATAGTGATACTGATGCTGCCAGTTTGGGTCTTGAGGGAGAGGAGGATGCTTAGATAGAAGTAGACATGCAATTTATAGGAGAGCAAGTCTGTGGATGATGAGGAGAGAAGCAAGAGAGGGTGAAAGGAGGAATGGAGGAAGGTTACCTAAACTTTGATTTGCTATGAAGTCTGAGGAAATCTGGAGAGGCCTAGCCAGCAGTGACCATCAGGGTACTCTGCATTGGGCAGGAATAACTGGGCTTTGTTCTCCTCCTTTGTTCAGTCACTAGCTACAAGAAGCTTGGACCTTCCTATGAGGGGATACTACAGTGGATTGCCTAAGTATGGCCATTACTAACCTCTTTCCTGGCATCAGGCTCTTGCTTGGGAAGAGACCCCATAACTGCACAATCTCTGTGTGAGTTGAGCAATGAATAATGGCAGTGCTTTCACCCCTACCCCCAACCCCAGGTCGGAATCAACTGAGAAGGCTGAGATTCAAGAAAGGTAGAGATCAGATAATTAGTTTTATTCCTGAGTGGAACAGGAGCATCAGGTTACCCATCCCTTACATATGCATTCTCATGGTGGATTTAAGTTCTGAATATGAAATTCTCATGATTTCATCATGAGCAAATGCAGTTGTCCTTGGCTGTATGGACAAAGGCTGCCCCTGTACTCTTTATGTGAAAATCAGACCTGGACATGACTTCTATATATATGTTCTTTTCCATTTCGGCAATGCTGGAGTATGAACTCAGGGCCGTGCCTTTGCCAGGCAGGCGCCTTACCTCTTGAGCTATGCTTCTGACTCTTTAGTGCCTTTGTTATTTTTTTGAAAGAGGGTCTCTCTTGTATGCTTAAGTCAGCCTGTGAAGTGGCTGATGATGCTTTTCATGGAGCTAAAATGAACATTCAGCACCTGAAAGTCTCCCATCTATGTGTAGGCTGGCCTCAAACCACCATATTCCCTCTCTTCATTTCCTGAGAAGCTAGGATGACAAGCATGCGCCAATGGCACCTGGCTAGCACATGCCTTCTCTGTAGGCAGATGAGAGAGAAATGGAGTTCTAATGACTCCTTAACTCATTAGTGGTAGGAAGAAATCGGGAAGGGTACAGCAGAGTGGGTGGGTTCCCCCACCCATGAAAGAAACAAGAGAAGAACATTTCCTTTTGTAAAAAGTGTTTGTCATTCCCTTAGTGATGACTATTATACTTATTACCATAATTAGGAATGTGGTAGAGTTACCACTGTCCTAATTCATTGAAATGATTAAAAAAATATAAAGGCTTAGAGAATAACACTTAGAATCATGAAGAAGGCAATCAGTATCTGGTGCTTATAGTAGTCAGTGAATGAGACCATCTTGCCATACTTAGGTCATCCAATCTATGAAAGCCATGCTTGGGAAATGAGTTGGTAGCAAGAGAACAATTATTTATACCCCTAAAGAAGTTGAATGATTCCCATCCAATGAATGACCTTTTTGAAGTTTGCTTTCTAGAGTCTTGAGTCTGTTGCTCCTACTGAGCATTACAAAGCAAAGTAATAAACCACACAGCACCTCTCCCTTCCTCCTTCTCTCCCTCCCTCTCCCTCTCTCCCTCCTCCCTCTCTCTCTCAATTAAGGAAAGACATACCAAAGCTTCTTATGAAATAAGTTGCTTTGTTTAGGAACATCTTCCTCTAGTTCTAATATGAAACAGTCACCAGTCACGCAACTTCACAAATAGGTGATCTGAGAACTGGCTCTGAGTCACAAGTCTGCGATGAAAATGTAATAACTATGGATTTGTTCCCAGGGACATCCTGACAATGGCATCATAGTGAAATGTAAACATTAGTCACTCTCCGGAAGTGTGGGAATGTGGGGATTGTGCCTTTGTTCCTAAGACAGCTTCAAAGACAAGTAGAACGTGCTAGAGAACAGAATGAGGGGAGCCCAACCTGACAGGAAGTGCCAGGTGACTCCATGATGTGGTGCTTATTATTTATCAATGTTTCTATTTTGACAAAACATCCTATGTACCCTGAATTGATACATTCGGCTGTTTCATGCTGTTTTGTTTCCTGTCATAATGCAGAAAGTTACAATCATCCTTTCCTCCTGGGAATGCAAATAGAATCATTGTATCTCTGGGCAGAAGGGGACATGGTAATGTGGATCATGACCCTTCTCTCTAGATCTTACTCTCATTTTAGAACTATCAATCTTTCCTAGCTTGGTTATCTCTCCCAAGCTTTTTTAGTAAGAGAAGCTTCTGGCGGTTTGTATTTATAGATCCCTCAGCTTATCACTCTGTCACTTAGCCCCATCTTTCCTCTCTCTTCCCTTACAGTTCTCTGCCCTGCCTCCCACCTCACAGTGACTAGTAGTTATCTTATTTTCCTGTGTTTTTGGTGAGGTTTTGACCATATTGCATTACTTTCTGAGGAGGTTGGTCATGGAGCTTGAACTCTGGGCCTGAGTGCTGTCCCTCAGCTCTAACTCAAGGCCAGTGCTTGAGCCACAGCACCACTTCTGGTTTTCTGGTGGTTTATTGGAGATAAGAGTCTCGCAGCCTTTCCTGCCTGGGCTGGCTTTGAACTACAATCCTCAGATCTCAGCCTGCCGAGTAGCTAGTATTTCAGGTATGAGCCACCGGCGCCCGGCTATGTTGCATTATTTTTATTACGTGTTTTCTCTCTCTGATGCCTTTTGGTTATTTTTCAAGTTTATCATTCCATTTGTTTTCTATCCAACTCTATTTAAACCTATGTTTAGTTCTTCAACTTAACTTCTAACGTCAATCATTATAGCATTCCCTTTCTACAAGATTTATTTCTCTCCTTTCCAAATATCTAGTCATGCTTTTGTTTGAATAGCTTCAAAAGTAATCTGTAGCTGAAATTTTAACATTTCTAGTCTGTGCCAGTCTGATTCTGCACTTAAATTTTCTGTAAAGTCATTCTTATGTTTACTTCTTATGCATTTTTTTCTTTCGATGATCAGTTTCCTTGAATATTCATATGTGGGAGCTTTCTGAAGTTAATTTTAAGAGCTTATTTATCTACACTTGGTTTTCTGCAACATCCCAAATATATATATATATATATATATATATATATATATATATTTGGCTGAGAAATTTGTTTGTTGTTTCTTGTGATCCTTAAACTCGTGTTAGTTCAATATGTATGGTTGGTAAGCCTCAACTAAATCTTTGTTGTTTTCCTTTTTTTTCTCTCCAAAAAAAATACTACAACTGGTATAGGAAAATTACTGTGGCATCCACTAAGCCCAGGACCCTCCCATCTGTTTCTCCTTCAAACCTAAACTCTGGCTAATAGTTGTCAGAGTTTTCTTGAATCTAGATCATCTGTATTGGCTGGGAATTTGTTAGAAATACAAATTATTGGGCCTAATCCTAGACCAAGTGAATAGATGCCCAAGAACCTTTTACTGATAGCCCTTTGTATAACTCAGGTGGCTGCTCAAGTGTGAGAACCACTGTTCTATGTCTAAACCGTCCAAGTTTGGCAAATGTCCCAAAGAAAACACCCATTTTAGGGCTTGCTTATAATTCTTAATTAAGGATTTAGGAACTATTTCTGGTTTCTAATTATTTCCTTTGCAAAAGCACTAGTCCATCCTTATCAAGTAGATACATACATACATATATAGGTATTACATACTTAGAAGTATGCACATATAGACATACATTTACATATATACATGCATAACAATGTGCAGACACAGCATACATACATATATCTTAAATTGACCTCAAGAATTAACCCAAATGATTAGGAAAGTGGCAAAGTCAGATTTTGTACCCTTTTTTAAATCCCTATTTTTATTTATAATTGTATATATATATATATATATATATATATATATATATATAAATGCATTTATAAACAAAACCACCTTTTTATCTTTAAAATCCAAAACAGATTTTCTGCTACTAAGTTCAGAAGCATGTTTAGGACAATTTTCTCCATACATACATCTCCACAGCTCTCAGTGTCTTTGGGAAATGAATGGAAGTTCTCCATCACATTTTTTTTTGTGGGCTGTGGGGCCTGAACTCTGGGCCTGGGTGCTGCCTTAGCTATTCAGCTCAAGGCTAGCACACTACCACTTGAGCTACAGTGCTTCTGGCTTTTTCTGTTTATGTGGTGCTAGGGAATTGAACCCAGGGCCTCATGCATGTGAAACAAGCACTCTACCATGGAGCCACTTTCCCAGCCCATCATCACATTTTTACAGAAAGCACAGGTACCTCAGCTCTCACTCTACAAGAGCCAACCCAGAGCATTATTTGGCCAGCATGCATGGGATGCTCTTACAATGCTAAATCAAGCAGCCCTCTACTATGCTATAAAATATTAATGATTCTCTTTACTTAGATGCAATTATATGTGGACACATTTTGGAACATACAAAGCACTGTACAAAGTGTCAAGGCTATCATGTTAGTAGTAGAGGTATTAATAATTTCCTAACTGAAATATTTTTTGTGAATTCATAAGCCATTTGTGGAATGTACCTCATATTTCCTCAGAGGCAGAATTTTCTCTCTGACCTATTATTCTTCTCTGCATATTAAAGTATCCTGTGACATGCTGTTTTGTGAGTGGCTGGACAGAAGGGACATTCTATCTTTCAGAATGCCATGCAGCAGTTCATGCATTATATTCATAAGCATGATCTTTAATTTAATTTTTTTGACAAGTGCAGTGAGGGGTAAAATCAGGCAGTCATAATTTTGACTTTGCCATCACTCAAAAAAACTTAGTGATTGACCAGTTTTTAAGGAAAAAGAGCAGGAATGAGGTAAACAGGTCTTCTCATGTAGAAAAGCTTTATTTTATCCTGTAGATCTTAAAATGCCAGGAGTTTAAGCAAAATATAAATGTTTATGGTGGGAAAAGGATTTAATAAATGCCTATACCACCATCTTGCTTTAATGCCAATTCTCCTTGATTTGGGGTCATTCTGAATTTTCCTCTGTCACAGGTTATCAGAAGAAAACAGCACTTCATTTTATTTCTAGTTGTTACCCTTTGCATGGACCCCTGGTCATGACCACAGAATCTCATAGCAGACTAGGGTTTCAAATGGGACTTGGAGAATGTGCGGTGGCATTTTCCATAGAGAGAAGAGGTGGACTTACCTGAGCAGAGTAACCACAGGTCCTCTTGGACGAACGACAGTTCCAGCTTGTGGCTGTTGTCATTGTCATTTATTGACTATGTATGCCTAAACTCTTAAAGTGTCCTAGTTTGGGAGATAATGTTCATAATTCCTTCTACCCATAAACCGTTTCATGAGAATATGGACAGAACACTCATTGCCTCCTTCTCCTAACATTCATTTTTCTTATATGTTAAATGGAAGAAAAAGTCCTTCTTGGTGGCAACACAGAGAGATTAAACAAATGGTATATTTTAACCATCCAGGACATTCACTAAACGCAAGAGACAGTGAGTCAAACAAAGTATATTGAATCTGAAACAGAGTAAAAGCTTCCTGCCACCAAAAAAGGTATTCATTTCATATAACAATACTTGAGATCCCCTTTAATATGAACACGATATTAAAACACATTGACTCAACCTCCTATCTTGCTAGGTTTTTCTCTCCTATTTTTTTCAGGTTCGCACAAGTGAGCTCTGCTGAACTCCCATCTCAGCCCCTCTTCTACAAACTACATTAATTCTGCACTAAATCCAACACAGACCTTTTTCCCAGGCTATCTCCTCTTTATCTTCAAATCAAGATGCCCCCAGAAACTAGTCTATCCCTAACATTCACAGAACTATACACTTCAATCCTTCCTCAGTTTCCACTGACTCTAAAATGTCTTAGAGGGCATCAGACTAAGTTGGAGAATAAGGAAGAAAGTGGGGTCTGGGTATAGGCTATCAGATCAGAGATTAACACAGGCATTTCTTGTCCAGCCCCAGTGGTCTCCTGAGATCTACTTATATAAGATACTAGGAACAAAGCTCTCTCTGCTGAGGCTAGGTCTTGCTCTTACTGCTTATGGTCTTGTATCCCTAGGTGAGTAGTTCTCAAAATACAGTTGATGGAATCCCATAAGAGGATCCTCTGAAGCCCTCCCAGGGCATCTGCAAGACCAAAATGACTTTCATAAAAAGCCATGCTTCCAGAAGTCTCTCTATTCACCTATAATATAGTAAGAGGTAAGGGATGGTACGGTAGAGATGTCCCACAGCATCCTAACTCCAAACATTTAAACATAGTCCCCAACCACCTGGATGTAGTCTCTTTCAATATTCAATCTATATACAATCATAGTTGCCCTTTATCTGTGGTTTTGCTTTTTTGAATTTCCATTCACTCAGGTCAACCACAGTTCAGACATCTTCAGTGTCTGAGTCCCTTGTCAATATCAAATTGTGTTATTCTACCAAACCATCATATTCATGAAAAGTAACTCTTTATGAGTGCTTTCCATCATGCCTAATAAATATTTGCATCTTTATTGCAAAAACTCTGAGCCATGCCTTTACTAGCCAAGAAGACTTCTGAGAACATCTAGGTTAGGCCTATGCTTTTGCAGATAGAAAAAAAAAAAAGCTTTCTTTGCAAACTCATCCAAAATGTTCTAGGAGACTCATGAAAAATGACACTAAGTGAGCTATTAAAAAAGCCAAAGGATGGGCTGGGAAGGTGGCTCAGTGGTAGAGCGCTTGCCTTGCATGCTCGAGGCCCTGGGTTCGATTCCTCAGCACCACATAAGCAAAAAAAGAAAAAAACCGGAAGTGGCGCTCTGGCTCAAGTGGTAGAGTGCTAGCCTTGAGCTGAAGAGCTGAGGGACAGTGCCCAGGCCCAGAGTTCAGGCCCCACGACCGGACCAAAAAAAAATAAAAATAAAAAAAAAGCCAAAGGAAAAGATCAGTTCAATAGAGAATATACGGTGGACCTCTTTATAATAATTGTAAAGGGTGTGTGTGTGTGTGTGTGTGTGTGTGTGTGTGTGTGTGTGATATTCAGTCTGTACCTGCTTCTCCATTGTTCTACTTTGGTCTAGAACTGAGGGTAAAGAATGACTCATCCCTATGTATTCACCTATGTTTCATTGAAAATTAAGTTCTTGAGGTCACAAGGGCTATGTATTTACAATGATTTTTGTTTTTCCCAACACTAAAACTATGCTGAAAATATTAGGTACTAATTTTTCAACAAACAAGGCTTTGTTTTATCTTGTCTTGAGAGGGGGAGGGGGAGAGAGGGAAAGGGAGAGGGAGAGAGAGATTGCTTTTTGAACAGTATTAGGTTTTCACATTTGGATTTTGCCATTGTATTTCAAACTTTCAATTTTCTACTAGAGCAGAATTGTGCTTTCCTACTATACCAGTGAGGGCCTTAAAACTCTCCACCGACACTAGAATTGCCTGGATGTGCGCCACCTTCTCCTAATGTCTAGCTCAAGCATGCCTGTTCCTTCCTGACTCTGGCACTCTGGGGCCATCAGAGGCACTGAGGAAATGATTTCATCTCCAGGGAGCACCCAGCCTGAGGAATGGTACACAGCAAACCAGGGTACTGAATTCTCCCCGGGAAAAACTGGTAGCAGATCCACTTGAGTCATTTCTCAATTCTCCATCCAGAGAACTCCCCACTGGCTTGTGATAATCTCCGTTGCTGACAGGAGACACATAGTTGGGGAGGAAAGCATTGGAGGGGCAAGAGACTGGCTTCTGGATGTAGGGTGAAGATGGGATGGTTTAGCTGAGGTCTTGGTAGACAGGCACAAAGTATTCCTCTTGGAAACCCTCTTTTCTTTTCTTTCTTTCTTTTTTTTGTCAGTTATGAGGCTTGAACTTGCCTGGGCTCTACCACTTGAGCCACAGTACCACTTTTGGTTTTCTGGTGGTTAATTGGAAATGAGAATCTCAGGGATTTCCCTGCCCTGGCTGACTTTGAACCATGATCCTCAGATCTCAGCCTCCTGAGTAGCTCGGATTACAGGCATGAGCCATCAGCGCCAGTCAGGAAACCTTAATGCCCTTGTCTAATGTAGCCACTGTGGGGAGTACTGAGTATCTGGAATCCTGTACTAAGTCCCAATGCTCTTCCACATCAGAAGGTGCATGGTAACTGCATGTATGGCATCTTTGGAGTACCTACCACTACTTTTGTCTTTTCTATTAATATGAACACAATCTCAAACTTACAGCAATTTACAAGTGCAGTAACATACAAAGAAAAACATACAAATAAAAAAATTGAAAATGGACTGCCAATCTGATGTCAGTCATCCTCAAATATTTTAACAGAGCATTTTCAACAACCATAGGATTTGTTCAACAAGAGCACAATAAAGACCAAAAATAACACAAACTGTGATTACTACCATTCCTTTTTTTATCTCAAGTGAAGTTTTAGCAATTTTCCCAACAAAACAATACAATGTAAAACAAACAAACAAACAAACCCAAGTATCCCATTTTGTTCTCATCTTCCCTAATCAACTCTATTCTAAAGCAGTTTGTCTGCTTTGTTTTGACTTTAGCATTTTTTTTTTGCTGGAACCAGAGCTAGAATGCAGAATCTCATGTTTGCTTAGCATGGCTGATCATTCTTGGCATTTTAGCTTTTGAGCCATATTCTAAGACTGGCTTGTTTTGCTAGCTAAGTGGAGATGAACACTCTCAGATTTTTCTTCTCAGGGTGGTTTCAAACTGGACCTCCAGATCACAGTCTTCTTGAGTAGCTAGGGTTACAGGCATGAGTCACTGGTGCCCAGTTGATTAATTGACATTCTTCAAAATTGTGTAATTTTGCTATTATACTATAGAATGTTTCTAGTTTGGGTTTGTCTATGCAACTTTATGCACTTTTGAATTTTCTTGGCATGCTATGAGGAATGCATGATTTCAATGTATTTTATGAAGATTGTGCATATTTTCATTGTAAGATTAAAGTCAGTGATTAAGAGGTTTCTCAGTTGAAAGTGAGTCTCTTGTCTCTGCTTTTAATTGATGAATATCTTTTAGGAAGATACTTCCTATTTATTTATTTATCTACTTATGTTTTCCATGGATTTTCATGATTTCCTCTTTTACTCAAGTCACCATAATAGGGTTCTCAGCCTGGCATCCATTCACCATTTTTCTCAAGAAACTTTTATTCTTTTTAGTGGAAAATCATGTTTAGAAATCATTTCTGGGTAGTTGGTGTATGAATCACTATTTGGGAAACATTAGCTAAACTATTACTAGCTGATCTTGATATTAAATGCAGGGAAATAGCTCACAAAAATAACAACTTCTCCAGGACTTTCTCTAATTGTCAGAATCTTTTCCTATGGAACTTCCATTACAGTAAGACCAAGGCAGCAAGTTGCCCTAGTCTGGCTAAACCTTATAGAGTACAGACCAAAGTGGTACTAAGTGTAAACAAAGGAATATAGCAAAACCTGTCTGGGACTTAGGGTTTCCAAAAGGCTTTATCCAAGATACATTGTGTTTCTAAACTGATTCATTGAATTGAAACCCTTTTGTACAATTACTTCAAAGTAATTTTTTAAAGTCTGTCCATTCTGTCAATGTTGTTAAATTTTACTGGTTTGTATAATACCAAATCATCAAAGTAGCAAAGAGATAATACATATATGTAGACATAGACTGAACTATTATATAGAGAGATGTATATTACACACACACACACACACACACACACACACACACATACACACACACATATCCTTTCTCATACAGGTAAGACAATGATCATTTCCATACTGGCAAAGTCGATTGGGATGTGTATTCATTTTACTATTTTTTTTGGTTGGCTACTCCATTGAGTAGATAATTTCCCAGATCATCCATCACATTTGCCATCTGTTTCTGATCTACAGGGGACATGTTAGGAAGGCTTTCAGTGAGATTTATGTGCACCATTCCTTTACCTTTTCCCCTTTCAGATAACTCTTTCATCTATTTTGTGCCTTGAGACTCTCCTCTGGGGACCAGAAGCTTTGGGTTGTTCAATCAGTATTTCTCCATTGTTTTTCATTGTCCCATTTTGTAAGGAAGATTTTCCTTTTTATATGTCTGTGTTCCTTATTGTCTCCTCAGAGACAAAACATTAGCACCATAAACACAGTATATGTCTGTGTACTTTGGAGGGTACAGTGCCTTATGTTTGCTAAGTAGTCTGTGTATGTTTCCCTGACAACAAACATATGTTTGTCTCCTATTAAGAAGTCACAGGGCCACGTGCCAGTGGCTCACACCTGTAATCCTAGCTACTCAGGAGGCTGAGATCTGAGGATCCTGGTTCAAAGCCAGCCCGGGCAGGAAAGTCAGTGAGACCCTTATCTACAACAAACCACAAGAAAACTGAAATTGGCACTGTGGCTCACGTGGTAGAGCACTTACCTTGAGCTGAAGAGCTGAGGGACAGTGCCCAGGCCCAGAGTTCAAGCCCCATGACCAACAAAAAAAATAATAAATAATAAATGAAAGTAGTCATAGGCTATACCAGTGGAAGGTCATTGGAGGAGATTGGATGGTGGAAGTGAGGAAAGATTGAAATTCTCTTCAACCTTGGAGCCAGACAGCAATAGCTGTCCTTCTCAGTACCTAGACCTTACAGGTGTCCCTCTCCATCTCTATCTATTGCTTGGTTTTTGTCTATTAAGTTCTCAGGACTGATGGTAGTAATGTCTTCCCCTCATTGCTAGTCCTGGTAATCTTTATTGTCCTTAACTGGTTTTGAGCACAACATTTTGAAGTTTTCTTCATTAAATTCTTCACACCCTCTTTTAATGTAGCTTGACTTACCACTGGGGACATGAGTCTTTCAGTCTTATTTCAAACACATTTTGTGTTTATTCCTTCTGTTCCCCTTTCTGGAGTCTTGGTCCTCTTGTATTCCTTGTACTCAGCAGAAATGTTTCTTCTTCAAATATGCACCTTATATTGGTTGCTTGGTTCTTTTCATCTCTCTTTTGTTCCTCTCTGTTGCATTTTCATTGTGATCATATGAATTTATGTTTGGACATAAAGCCACAGCATTTTAAGCCTTTACTTGCTTAAAATTTCTCTCTCAACTGGAAACACACCCAAATCACCATAGCAGGCAAGCTTTTGAGTACTTTTTTCACATAGGTTAGCAAAAGCAGACACCTTCTGTTCCAGGTTTAGCTCTATAGATAACTTACAAATTCCCCTAAAACTTGTTTGCCTAAAATACTGACATTTATTTTGTTTATACATCTACAATCTGGTAAGCGACCAGCAAGTTCGTTGGTTGGTTTCTGATCTAATCAGAATCAGTTTACATAGCTCTGAAATTAGATAACAGAGTAAGTTCCCTCCTTCACTTATTCTTGGGCCATAGGCTGGAAAGATTGGACACTATAGTAATTGGACGTTCTCGAACCTCTCTGGAGCTTGATATAGTCTCTCCCTGTGATCTGTCAGTACAGGGCATCTCAGGCTGTCTGACTTATTAACCTTTACTCACAGCTCCCTTGGTGCTTATTGCAAGAGAAAGAGCTGGTAGACATCTACATTACTTTTTGTCTTTCCTTCAAAAGTCAACCATTATCATTTTGACTATATTCTATCAGTTGTAGTTAATTTAACCCTCCAGGTTCAAGGGAAGAGAACATAGATCATACTTCTTCAACTTGGATAAAGCCCTGAAAATGATGAATATATGAAATTGCACATACAACAAAACATCAAAACACGTGGGACAAGATATGCATTGGTACACCTATTTGGGGAAAATATAATATGCTCTGGCATCTGCTACCCATCCATATATTAGTATATAACTTAGCTTTTAAAATACTGTGGAATAAGATTCAGGGAAAAAATACTGGAGACTCTTCATGGAATATAAACAGAAATAGAAAGGCATGGTTTTGCAAGTCCATAGGTTCAGCATTCAAGACTGAAGAGATAGAAGATTGTGTAGAAATAAGGATATCACAGCTCTTGGATGCCTGTCTACTAACTGACTTTACTGAGTGGCTGGTCTCTGTCAACTGAAGCATGGTCAATTCCTCCTGTTTTATGAAAGGTTGGAATTCAGTTGTCCCATCATAGATTCACCAACTTGTGTTTCCTGCTTAAAGGCACTCTCCCACAAAATCTGCTGACTCTAAATTCCATTGCTTTTGCTGAGAGGACAGTCACACGCTGCTGTCTGTACAGCTCTACTAAATCAAATGTGAGCTGCAAGTCCTCAATGGCACCAAGCATTATTTCAAGAGTTATTCTTCCTTTGTGTATGAAAAAATTTGCATTTTGGATGTATGCCATTGAGCAGTAATAGGAAATAAGGGGTTGGACAGCAGCCAAGTTAGAAGAATATATACACACATATATAACTGCTTCTGTTCTTTTTCTCTAAGAGACAGCTTTGATGGTAGATGAGGGCATAAGAACACTAGATCCAAAGGACAGGGGAATATAAATGAAATGGGAGATCAAGTAAAAGACAATCCCAGAATTGTCACTGAAGCTCTCTTTGGAAAGTAACTTCCTATGTAATGATGCACTTGGAAGGTATTTTCTAACAGTGGTCACAACAGAGGTTGGCCTGGTTGAACTCCTGAACTGATGAGCATATTGAATTGTATATCTTAGTCTCTGTGAATTTTTAACTTAATAATTTCTATTTGCCATATATGTTACTGATGTGCAAATAAGTAGGAGAAGCACATGCAATCTACCATAATGGATTGTGTAGCCCAAGGCTTTTTTATTTGTAGGTAGAAAAGCATTTCAAACTTTTTAAATTCTATATCTGAAAAATCCAGGTGGTATTGGGTCAGATAATTAAACACTTGCATCAGAACTGAATTTATCTTGCCATCTCTGTATTCTGTCTCTCTCTGTGTTGGCTCAGATGCTCTCCTTGTCTGGGGTAAAGGTATCTTCAAACACTATATCATTTCATTAACACCAGTGAAAAATTACATAACTCTTTCTCAAAAACTCTGGTGAATGATTGAACTTGAGTTTTGTTGTGTCTGGTTGGCCAGATTTGATCAACTATCTACTACTGAAACAGTCACTGTGGCCAGGGTCATGCAATAGACTGCCTAGGCCTAGGTCACATGGCCAAGTGTAAGATTCAGAAGGACAAAGGGGAAGACACAGTCAACTGTGCTTGAAACTCTGGACTATAAGTGCCAGCTGTGTATCTGACCAGATAAAAACAAAGAGACCCTTATCCAAGGGATAAATGCCTTATATCTATTGTCAGTAAATACTAGCTGATGACTGAATCTTTGTGTCTTATGGATATTTTTCACAGCAGGTAAGAGTTCAGAGGATGGGATATTATCGCTAGTCATAAAGCGTGTGATTGATACCCCACTCCTTCCATTCTTGCTTCATTGCTATGACAGAACAAGGGAAATTTTCAAAGGAACACTGACAGTACTTAAAGATCCTCACTTGAAGATAGGAAGTATGGAGAAAAAGGACAGGAAAACACACCCAGCTAGAGATAAATGCAAAGAGTTGCAAAGACACTCTCACAAGTAAAAGCAAATGAAGCAAGAAGGTGTATAAAATGAAAGTCAGTGTGTTTGGAGAAATGAGAAGGCACCTGGGGGAGAAATAAGACAAAACAAATGAGAAGCATGTTTCCAGGCTGAGATACCTGGAGTAAATCTACAGAAAATGACTGGAGAAAAGGGAGCCAATGGGTAAGAAAAGAGCTTACAGGACTCAACAGTTGACCTAAAGAAAGCGCATGGGGAGGCAATGCGAAATTGTGGACTTCTAAAATTTGGTCATTCACTTTTCCAAATGTCATTCTGTATTTCCAAGCTGTTTGACAGTAGGTAAGAGGAATGCCAGAAGTAGTGTTTGTGAGTGAGTTCATTTTCAATGGCCACCCCAGGCAAAGGCGAAATTTGAGCATCTGTTTACTCAGAAAAAAAAAAAATGGATGGTGTGACAACCCTGTCTTTAGAAGTCTGATGTTTATAAATTGGCAGCCACACAGAATTGTTTCCCTCTCGGTGTTGTATTGCTACCGGATTTCCTCCTCTACTGCTCATTAAATTAGAGTATGGAGGACCTCCTTGTCTGTGTAACTTGATCATTACCACAAAATGTTTCTGTAACTAGTACCCTCAGGGAGTGCCTGGCAGATCAGCGTCCTCTGGGTGCCTTTTAGAAAAACAGATCTTAGAAGTAATGTGAAGAGCCACTTTATGGGTTTTAGACCTGATTTTGAAACTCAGACAATAAACTGGAGGAGTCTGAATCTTGAAGATTCCCTATCCTACTTATTCATGAACACTGTGGAGTGTCAGACTTCCAGATATTAACTTTGATATGGACAGGTTTGAAGCAGTCTGGTTTCTTCGACCACAAATTTAAGAATCGGTGCAATGTGACCAAAACATTACATCTCTCCTCTACCCCAAGATACCTTTAGAGGGTAATTGGAATGCAAGCAGCCTGTTTAGTGGACAGGAAATGTAAAGCAAATAATGAAATGAAAATATATAATTGAAATGTAATTCTGAATAAAATTTAATTATATGACAATGAATCTTTTCACCCAAATAGTTCAAGAAGTTTCCTGGTCCAAAATGAACTGGAGGGACACTGTTCTGTGTGTCATGATACAAAGGCACAGGCTACCAGATGAGGGTTTGAATTCCAACTCTGCCATTTTTGGCTTGAAACGTTGCTAACTTCCTCTAAGCCTTAGTATTTTCATCTATAAAATAGGAATAGCAACCCTTACTCTCCAGAGTTTGTTCAAGCAGTAGTTATAAGATATAGAGAAGAACAAGGAAACTAAAATATGATATCACTGTTATTATTATCGCCATGACTTCTTCCTAGATAAAAGAAATCCATGTTTTCCTCTTTCCTCCCCAGGAAAGATTCAAGAAAATAGATACTTGAAAAATAACCTAGGTTTAGAGTTTAAAACTGACTCAACCCAGCAAAATTATATCTGTGGCAGAAGGAAGTCTTGCTAAGTTTATAAAAAAAATTTACAAATATGGTCAAATTATTATTTCCCTGTTAAGCATAGTTCTTTCCTACAATATTTATTTATGACTTTTATTTTCCTCTGTGTAGAGATTCTTGGCCATCTAACTAACTGTTGCTTTCCCTTCAGTAAATCTGCCATTATTTTTCCAACAGGTTCCAGCCAAAAGACTCATAAGCCCTTATGAGCTAACAGTGAAGTTTCAGCTAAGGAAAGAAATAAAAAAGCCAGTTTCCTGAACATTATAACACATATAAGTTTGGAATGTACTTGTTTGTTTGTGTCTTTCTTCTTTGGTTTATAGACCACTCATTGCTCTTTCTGTTGAAAAACTGTCAATTATGACTGGCTGTTGACCACTTTTTCATCTCTAGGGTAATGAATTTCTACTATAAAATTTCTATGGTGGTCAAAGCAGACACTGTGTTATATGCCGAGCACAAATACAGCCATAAAATCTCAAATATATTTACCTGTAAAAGTGAAAGGGCTTACAGTATTTTAGAGAAATGATACTTTTAACAGTAGGCACTCAGCAAATATTTGTAGGTAGCAAAATGAATGAATAAATGAATAAGGAAGTGGGTAAAAGGACTTTAACATGACTATAAATTGATTGTCTTAAATGATCTTCCTTCCTGGGGAGGGGTAAGGTGGAAGTTAAGTTAAGCTAAATTATTGTTCAAAGAATTCTTTTGGGGGCTAAAATGGTAGTGCATGTGGTGAGAAAAGACAACACCCTAAAGCAGCTTCTGATAGCTGCAGTTACCAGAATCTCATCAAGTCTCTTTCTTTTCCAAGGTTGGTGATCCTATGTGTAATTTAGGATTTAAAGCCTTCCTTTACTGAAGTGGGGAATATTCACCCAGAATATCAGATCTGTGGTTATTTGACAGCAGCTCAATCTAGCTCACAGCAATTTCTTTGCACTAGCAAAGATTTTCAGGAGGTAAAGGCTTAGCAGGCCAGTCCAAACTAAAAATGAATTTGTCAGGGTATTTTCTGAATGATGGAAAAGAGGCGAGATATCTAAATATGAGCATTGTCTTAGGATAGGATTGAGGTTATCCATTTTATTGTTTTGTCTTTAAATCATTGTACAAAGGAATTTGAATTCAATGTGCCCACTTATGGGCATAATTTATCTTGATCAGTGTCACCCCTTCAATTGCTCTCCTCCATCTCTCTCAACTCCCTTCATCCACTCAAGATACCTGGTTTTATTTTCACATATGTATATTGAATATTCTGACTGTATTGGTCCATTCTTCCTCTCTTCATTTATTTGCTCTTCCTCCCCTTCATCTATCCTCCTTTCAAATATATGTTTCAGCTTCCTGGTATTCATTTTGTTAAAATTTAAGTTTAGGGGGCTGGGAAGTTGGCTCAGTGCTAGAGTGCTTACCTCATATGCATGAGGCCCTGGGTTCAATTCCTCAGTACCACATAAGCAGAATAAAACTGGAAGTGGCTCTGTGGCTCAAGTGCTAGCCTTGAGCTAGCCTTGAGCTGAAGCGGTGAAGGACAGCACCCAGACCCAGAATTCAGCCCCATGACTGACAAAAAAATGAAATTAAAATAAAAAAATTTAAGTTCATTGTTAGAGGGATTTACACCATTGCAATTCTTTCTAGCATATGCCATACTTCAATCAATATTTATGCATACATATATTCATATTTATATATGCATATGAACTGTATGTGTTTTCATACATGTTTATGACTTAGATCTTACTTCCACATATGAAAGAAAACCTGGAGACTAGGTTTAAATCCTCATTTGACCCCTGAGAATGTGAAGACATTTCTTAACCTCTTAAGAGCCTTGCATACTTGATCTTTAAAAAAGTTGAAGCAAGGACAGTATCCATCTCACGGAATTTTAGATGAGGATAAAATAGTATAATATATGTAAAGCATTTAGCTGAAGGCCTAAGTAATATTGCTACTTCTGACATCAAATGTGCATATTTTTTTAGCACATTAAACAAATTCTTAACTCCTTGGATACCAGCTGGATATTCTACAGTTCAATTCATTAACAGTAAGCACCCAGAGTTACCATTAGAGCCTACAGATTCAGGCCTCACAAGAGAGCCCCCACTTCAGATATGATTTTAAGACTAGGCCACCTGTACCTCTGACAGACTGGCTATGCAGTCAAGGGAATTCTTACACAACTTTCTCTTTAAGTTTAATTATCTGCTATGGTGATTTATAAAAACGAAGGGAGAACAGTGTATTTAGTATTACCTGT
Source organism: Dipodomys ordii (assembly GCF_000151885.1). Classification (NCBI taxonomy): domain Eukaryota; kingdom Metazoa; phylum Chordata; class Mammalia; order Rodentia; family Heteromyidae; genus Dipodomys; species Dipodomys ordii. The sequence continues at coordinate 1,031,999 of NW_012267229.1, read as the reverse complement.
GTATTATAAAGGCTACACATGAATGGCCAGATGAAACAGTTATGGGATAGGTCTTGGAAGAATTATAAACATCTGTCCTGTAGAACGCTGGAGCTTCTGTCTCCAGTTAGAAGATGCACCTTCTGGCATGTGGATGAACTCACCAATCTGGAAACTCTCTGAATCATGTTGTTTAATATTTTTATGGCTGTTCCCCTTCCACAGGCATGACAGATATCATTGCTAGTCATCACTGATAAACTCAGTTTCTTACTCCCTGTTACCTCCCCTGAGGTCAGAGGTAAAACTGAAAGTTTCAACTCTTTTATTGCATGGTGTGTTTCTTGGTGACCAGCTCCCATCTTGACACTGCCAGAGTCCAGACCAACCGTCATGCCATTGGGTGCCAAGGGTCCAAAGTAATCATATCTGAAATCTTTCTTACACAAGTCTCATCCCTGGAAAAGCGATATCATATCAAAAGTTGTGTTTCTCATTGTGTGTGGCTCAAGTTGTGTGGCTCATTGAAATAAAGCAATAAGGGATATGGGATTGCAGGGAAGTGGGAAGTGGTGATTTCCGCTGGCAAGGATGTCCCAAAGAGCAAAGAGCACAGGACAAGGAAAACAGGCAAAAAGGGGAGAAGAGGGACTGGTGATGAAGTCAAGAAGGAAGGTAAGTGCAGAGGGACAAACAGGAAAAAGGAAAATGCCATGCGTGAATAGCCTAGCTTGGCAGAAGCTCATTCTCTGTAGACAAGATGGGAGTTCCTTAACAGAAACCTATTCTGTGGGCTTAGAATGTAAAAATTAGGTTTTCATAAAAGGTGGAGGATTCCTATGGGTTAAACTGAACATGAAGAGATCCAGTCTGTGAAGATTAACAGGAGGATGCCTTAAAAATGCATTAAAATGGACTCCACTCTTTCTGGGTTCTTCAGATTCATGATTGATTAGAAGGTGCAACATAAACCCCTGGAATCTACTCATCCTAGTATCCCCACAGCTTCACCCCCTGCTTTCCCAGACCCTGTCTCTCAAGGGAGGCTGACTCTGGATACTTCCTGCCTGTCCGAGGATACTTCCTGCCTGGCTCTAGACACTTCCTGCCTGTGTGTTATTTCAGGACCTCAGTCGTGTTTCCATAGGCCGATGGTGCCCTCGTGACTTGGCAACTGACTTCCCTCACAGCCAGAAACCCTTGAGAATGAGAGCACGCTCCAAAAGGCAGTGGCAGTCCTTGTGTGATCTAACTGTAAGAGTGACATGCCATCGTTCCAGCTGTATTCTGTTCATGAGAACCAAGTCCCTGAAGGCAGCGCAAAGTTATGGGGAGGGGAGCTGGAGAGCTCCATCTCCTGAAGAGAATTAGTATCTAAGAATTTGTAGCATGTTTTTAAAGCCGCCATTATCCCCAACAAGGTTCTAGTTTTTTTTCTGTTCCAAGACTTCCTGCATCCTGGCTGTGTGTCTGCCCTTGGATTCATTGAGATTTCATCAAATGTAAAATCCTCTATTCAGCTCAAAAAGCCTTTCCAACACCATCTGAAGTCTTGGAATCAGTGAAAGCATGGGATGTTGATGTTTTGTAGAAAGTTCTATCACTGGTGGGCAGAAGGTGGCTGAAGATGATCTTAATAGCTGATTGAAAAGATCCTGAGTCACATAGGTAGACAATCTTCCCTGGACAAGTTCAAATGTACAGTTTCCTAGGCTGAGTCATCTTTTGCTGTTTCAGTAGCTTTCTCTGAAACAGGTGTCAGCACAACTTCTGAAAAAGAAAGAATAAGAGCAACAGCCTTCACAGGTCCTGCGTAATCTCTGTTGCATATTGCGTATTTTTATTTTTTATTACAATTGTGCAGGCTCTATGCACAAAAACAAACCTTCTGACTGTGGTTTGCTGACCGTGGCTCCTAAATAAACAGAGAAATGATTAGTGTATCCTTGGAAATATTTTAGATGTGCTTCTCCCTATCAAAAGGCCACTGTAAAGGAGTCTCCTTTCTGCATCTCTCAAATTTTCTAAAGGGATCTAATTTATCTTACTCTAGGTAAAGAGATGGGAGTCATATTTTCAGGATGGGTACCTTTTATCTAGGTTTCCTCTGATGCCTTCTGGGTGATAGAAACAAGTTCAAAAATTAAGTCACTAAAATGACTAATGTGATCCTGTCAGAGAAGAGTTATAGGCCTGCAGGGTGATGGTCTCTCAGAGAACTCATTTTACATGTCTATCCATCAAGGGAATAACAATAACCTCCTCTAACACAGAGTGAAGAATAGATGCACAGCCAGTACGTGTGCTTTTTTGCTCAATAAATGTTGGCACCAAAAAAAAAAACTTGGTTTAACAGTGGGAATTTACATCAGATTTAGCCTTTAATGGGGGGATAGTCTACTCTTGTAATGTGGCTGTTATATCTTCACTGTTTTTCTCTAACATTAGCACACTTTTCAATGACACCAAATTCACACACAAGCCACTAGAATCTAAATCTTACATAGGAATTCTTGTTTTTGTTTTGTTTTACTTTTGTACTACTTTTAGGGTTTGAACTCTGGGCCTTGAGTGCTCACTTGGCTAGGGCGGGTGCTCACGGCTGCCACTATACATACCACTTATACAATGCTACCAGCTTGGGGTTTTACTGGTTAATTGGAGACACAGTTTCACAGATGTTTCTGCCTGGGCTGGTTTCAAACCTTGAGTCTCAACATCTCGGTCTCCTGAGTAGTTAAAATGGTAGCGGTGAGCCACCAATGCTTGGCCATGAGAATTCTAATAACCATCTACATTTTAATTTTACAAAGGCATTACAAAAATGTGTTACCTACCCCCATGTAACAACAAATGTGCTAATATATATAAATATATATAGTGTTTGATTAATGAATCAATAATAAAAAAGATGAAAAAGAAGAGGAAGCTAAAGGAAGAAAACAAAGGCACTGCACCATACTTAACATTCCATAGCCCCTTTTAAAGAGTATTGTATTATTTTACTCCCATACTCAAACCTGTAGCACTCCAACATTGTAATTTGAGGTGCCACATAAAAGCCACACAGAGAAAACTAGCATGCTATTGCAAGAGCAGGAAATTTTGACTAAATAATAGTAAATTAAAATTAATAATTAATAAATTAAAGGTCCAGTGAACCAGGTATACATCTGTGTTTCCTGATCATTATAACTGTCTTTCTTTTACCCTCTTGAAGTTTGCTATATAAGACTCATTACTAGCGATAATTTAAACCGACCAGCATTGTAACTTGATTATCTTTAATTTGGCAGACATGGAAGGACCATCTTTCATTTTTAAGACGTAATGTTTTCTCCTGTAATCATTTGTTCTTGTAAATAATTCACATAATAAATTTATGAGCTACTTATTAAGAAAAATTACCCACTTGCCCATTCCTTTGAACAATTTGAAAACATATGTACATATTTTAATAGTAGTTATGTGATGGCAAAACTTTTTCTCATCCTTCTCTTGGTTTTCATTGACATTCCCACTCACAAAGTAGCACCCATCATGATACTGTTATTTGGAAGTCTTCATCAGGAAGTCTTACTCATTCAAGACTAAGACTATTTGATACCCCTAGATGCAACACATTTTCTAGACAGGTCCATAAAATGGAGAAATTGGTTCCACTAAGTCCAAGATCATCTGACATTAATAATGGGATCTGAGAGAGATAGAGTAATTCATTCTCCTAAACAAACTGCCAAGAAGATAGAAAGTCTTACAAACCCTTCTCAAATTGTGGCTATAGGATTGTTCTCCTGTGGTCTTATTGGTAGTGCTCTATCACGCCCCTGCCATCGAACTGTTTCTGTCTGTAGTTCCCTGTGGTATCCATTGCCTCCTCAAAGGTTTCCATCTCTTTAAGGGACAGTTCCCAGGATCCATGAGAGGAAACAAGTCCAAAAAGAATGATAGCCTTTTTGAGTGAATACCACTATTTGCAGAGATTTCCATTTTTATTGACCACAAGCCGGTACAACATATTTTTAACAAAACCAATTTCTGTGGAAAGGAGACAACTGAGATTCCATTCCAATTATCCCCCCCCAAAAAAATAAAGTGCATTAGATAAGTGCAGACTTCTGAAAATTGACTGATTTGGCAGAGAGAACAAAGAACATGCCAGGATACTCTTTAGCTGGGCATTCATCCCTTGTTTCATATGTATAGAATTATCTACACTGGCAATGCACAATTGCCAGGAGCCTGCTCTGCTACCAGGAGAGAGAAACAGATGTTCCTATTTGTCTTTTGATGTGGCTTCTCATATTTACAGTGATGTCTAAAATAGCATCACCAGTCATTCTCAACACTTTTGTTTTTCCTTGAATCTGTTTTCTTAAATCTATTGACTAATTTTTCCTAGTTCTCTACTCTTCTAACTAATTGCTATGCATAGTGTGGTTGGGAGGTAGAATAATCAGCTAGCATGCAGAGACCCTGAAATCAATCCCTGGCACCAGATAAAAAATAAAGTGCCTAGCACCAGTGTTCCATGCCTATAAACTTAGCTACTCTGGAGGCTGAAATCTGAAAATCATGGTTCAAAGCCCACCTGGGCAGGAAAGTCCTTGAGACTCTTTTTCCTATTAACTACCAGAAAACCAGAAGGGGAACTGTCACTCCAGTGTTCCAATGCCTGGGACAGAACCTGGGAAAGGGCCCAAGCTCTGAGTTCAAGTTCCACAATCAACAACAAGAACAAAAAATGTGGTATCCTCTCAAGCAGCAGGTATTTAAGCAGGTATTTCCCTGACACAGACAAAAAGGATACAGAATGAACACCCAAAACAAAATATTGAGGATTTTATTTGTCCAAAGTGAGTAAATAATACCTCAATACGACTCCTTTTGGAATGTTTCTGCTGGAACATTTTAGGTAAGTTTAAGGCCAAGGTAAATTTAGCCTTCCCTACTCAGAATAGTAATTATAGAATTATTGTCATAGGTAGGAGATAATTAGTGTTATCAGTAGTCTTGGGAAAGGTGGCAGATGTACTACTAAAGACAACTAAGTTGAAAATGATAGCTGGTTCTCAAAGCGTAGCCTGGTAGCAAAGAAATCTTGAGGATATTGGAGACATGTCAGAGGAGGAGGAATCTCCTCAAGTTTGGATATCACACAATGTGTACAGTTGTCCTTCTGCTAAGGCTGGCCCTGAGGCCTTACAATAGGATAGATTCCTATTTGTGACAGAAAGAGAACAGATATTGGAAACAACTGTCTCAGGCCATCAGTCAAAATGTGCAACCCAGACAAAACCCACAAAAGGAAAAGGAAAATAAATTCCAATGAGAACTATCTACCGTAGCATACCCATACAGAAGCACCCATCACGTGTACTTTTAAAACATTTTATATCATTTTCAAGATACTATTTTAGAGGCAATTTTACTGAGCTATTTTTTCCCTCCATCTATTTTGCTTCACTTCCTCTCTGCTAAAACATCTCTATTGCATTTCTCGTGATCCTTGTAAGCCCGCATATCACCCTTTCTTCCTAGGCTCCCCAACCTCCAGTTTTCCCAGCCATCTAGCTGGAGTGGAATTTACAACCTAGTGATGAACAGCTTGTATGTGACAGGCAAATAGCCAAACTCAACTCTCTTGTTTTCACTCCCTTCTAGCTATGGAAACTTTAGAGAGTGACTAAAACTAAACCAGTATCTTTGTCTATAAAACTGAATTCTTAGTATTATTCTACTACTTAGGATAATATTATTTGTTCTACTCAGGATAATATTATTCTATCATTATACTTTTGAGACCACTATAGATGTTAGTTGTGGAAAATTCATTAGAAGTTGACACCAGCTCTTATCCTTCAGCCTTCATCCAACTATTCACCAAAGTCATTTATTTGATTGAACGCCTCCTAGATGCATCCTGTTCTCTCACCTTCCACCTTTGAACCTCAGACCCCTGTCATCTCTCCTCTGGAGTATTTGAATAAATCACAAGTAGCTTTCTTATAGGAGCTCTTCCTGTCCTAATTGCTGAATGCCTACTCACTAAGCAACCACATAAGAGAACGCTTCAGTGGCTTTCTCCCACCGTTCTGCAAAAAAGCATGAATCCCTTTCTAATATGGCCACTTGTTTTTGTTTTCCTGTTTCATCCCTGTCTTTACTTCCTCTGTAATCAGTGCTCTAGCCCCACTAAATTAACATCACTACTTATCCATACTCCAGTCATTTCTGGGTCTTGTTTCCTCCCTCCTAGAACATTCCCCCTCCCCTCAATTCATCCTTCTTCATTTCTCTGAAAAGTCCCCATGTAGGCCCCTCCGGTGGCACTCACTGTTTGCATTCCTGCTAAACTAGCCTTTCCCAAGTCTTCCAATGATGCAAAGATCTTTCCTACTGAAGGGCTTCACCTGGAACACTCATCCCTCTTGCTCTTTTTAACCTCATGAATTCCTACTGATTAATTTCACTTCCAAAGTAACATGTCAGCCTAAATGCCACTTCCATAGGGAAGCCCTCTCTGATGATCTTGTTAGGAGCCAAATCAGCAACCTGCATTTCCCTTCATTAGCATTTGGCATGATTGGGGATAATATGTTTGTGTCATTTTGGGTTTTTTTTAGGTTAAATGTGCTTAGATTAGATTCCTCCTAAAGCACCCCCTAAGATAAGGAATCAAGGAGAAGTTGTTGATTTGGAAAGTGGCCCTCGGAGACACTAGTATCGTAGTAGTGAATGAGACAGGCAAGTGAAAGAAACAAAAACAGGTCCTTGAAGGAGATTGTCTTATAAGCAGTTGGAACTTTGCTCTTCAGGTGGACTTAGGGAGAAAGAATAGACCTGCATTAGTATTGTCAGCCTGAAGAGGCATGAATGCTGGGTAAAGGTTATTAATACACTATCCCTACTCATCATTGGTTGAGGGTTGCTTCTACTCCTCCACACTTCAGTACTGGCTGAACAAACATGCTACAGAGATGAGAAAGAGGCCTCAGACCACTTCTGCTGTGGTCACCCAGCAGAAGTTACTGTCCACAAAAGGGAAATAGGTGCCAAGAAATAATAGAGAGGGTAGAATGTAATACTCATTAATCACACTGGCCTATCAGTACCACAACATCTTCCTCACCATCTCTAGAATAATTCTGTCTGGTGGAAATATAATGTAGTCACAAATAACACACAAAATTTTAAATTCTTGAAAAGAAAAAGATGGTATATAACCTGTAATCCTAGTGCTTGGAAGGTGGAGGTACTCAGTTGTCTCCACCAGCAGGCTCTGAGAAGATGGGTTCTCATCTCGTGTTTACTGCACTCAGTATCGAGCCTAGCACAGAGGAAGCCTCTGCAAAGTTTTGTTCAAAGATATTCATCACATTGTAAAATAAGGACATAAAGTTAGAATCTTCAGTGATTTGTTTTCCAAAAGGTACACTTTAAAACATTGATTTTATGAAAACTCTTAACTTCCCCTTCCTAAGAAATACTGCTCTCGTCACAAAGGCTTACTCCATGTATGGTCACAAAACATTCAGAAATTGGCAGAAAAGCAATATAGTAATGAATGCACTAATAACTCCAGTGGAACATTCAAAGCCATGTTTAATGAATGAAAATAAATGATAGTATGGTTTCTATTCTTACCAGTTAATACTCTAGATCCTCTCCCAGCGGTTCTCAAAATGCAGTAACAAGACCTGCAGCCAAAACAGAAACCTCACCTGGGAATTTATTAGAAACTCAAAGGTTCAGGCCTCACCCATCTCTGCTGACCCAGAACTCAGCAATCTGTACTATAACAAGCCTGCCCAGGGCTTCTGACCCACGGTGACATTTGAGAGCTACTGCTCTAAACACAGTAACTTCTAAGGGTCTCCTCTAAAAGAGCAGCATGAGATTGTAGAGGAGATATCTTCCTGTAAGTACAATTACACACACACTCACATTAGGTATTTGCTCTGTCTGAAGGTGTGTGAATTTTTCTACCTGAAAATCACAGGTGAACTCCATAGCCCGTGGTTGGTTGGTTTGTTTGTTTTGTTTTATCAGCAGATTCAAATAACCAAGGATATTCAGGGGAAAAAATTGCCTACACTGAACATGTACAAGCTTTTTCCCTTGTCATTATTCCCTAAACAGTACATACAACAACTATTTACATAGTCTTTATATTGGATTAGGTATTATAAGTAAGTCATCTAGATAGGCATAAAAGTACACAGGAGGATGTGTATAGATTTGCATAAATGCTATGCCATTTACATACAGAAATTTGAGTATTCATGAATTTAAGTATCCAAAGTGTTGGGGAGAGGTCCTAAGAAATAATTCCTTGTAGATACCATTAAGTATTGTACTTTTATGTAAAATAGAGGGAATGCTGAATTTTATTATAGTAAAATGCCAAATAGGCATTCAATTTTTTTAAATAGTTAAATAAAGTCATTATAATTCTAAAATGTTTACATAGTGATAATTCCATACAGAGAACACTATTTTTTATGCATTTCACAGTCAACTTGTAGTGGATGTTGAGACTACAAGATGTTACTAGGAGATTGCATTGTCATAAAAAAATTCATATTACATCACAGAAACACACTCCAATGGTTTTCATCCTAAACTTCAAATTCCCAATTATTAATGTTTTTATGTTCAGTGTCTAAAATAGCAAGTCTCAACCCAGAAGGAGCAAATATCTTTTTAAACGGAAGTAACAAAACCCTAAAAATAAAGGGTTTTTTCTTCCCAGGATAACATGGGTCTGCCCCACCCCGCACACTCTCTCTCTCTCTCTCTCACACACACACACACACACACATATATATATATAATATTATATATATTATGAATATATATACAATATATATAATTTAGTATATACATACACTAAATTGTTCCCACTATATATATATAAATATATATAAATTTTTGTGCCTACTATGTATATATATACATATATATATGTGTATATATACATACATATATATATATTTGTTCCCCAGAGAAGAAACAAATTAGGTTGTACAAAATGAAAAGAAATTTTGCTTTGAGAGTTTCCCCATATGGATACTTGCCCTGTACATCTTCCCAAAGACCCTATTGGACAATGACAAGAGGAGGGTTGTAGAGCACTTACTCAGATATTCCATGTTTCACTCAGCTAAGAATCTCACATTTTCATATCTGTATATATGAGGTTAACATTATAAATTTTCTGAAAAATCATCTCCAGCTTTAATTTCATCTTATTTTTGCTGGCAGACATCTCATAAAACCATTCCTTATCTTTTGTCAACTCCCAAAAGGAGAGGCTTTTGTCTTCCAAAGAACCAAATTGTTCCCTCTCCTGCATCTTAAACTTTGTAGGTACACAACAGACATTAATTGATGACAAATACATCTAACAGCTTTTAAATTTATTCATGGGATCATTCTTCTATTTAAAGAACATCTTTATATACTTTCCATTCTTCAGCAAAAGAAAAAAAAAGCAAAAGACTATTTCCTCTTGCCAGCTCTGTATTTAACATCTGCAACAGAGCACAATGTGTGCCTGTTTTAAACAAATGTGTAGGCACACTGGTTATCTTGATTTAGGAACATTAGTGACAATATAGAGAATTATAGTTTCTAGCAGGAAATTTAACCTTAGGGCTCAAAGTTAATGGAAAATGCTATTGTTCTTTGGGAGGAGTAAGGAAATGCCGTTGTAATAGTATTATGCTAACCTAGCTTTGGCCATAATTTTCCTAGCTATAGGGTTGATACTAGGTTGTGTGCATACCTTGAGTGGCTGTAATCTATGGTCAATTCACTAACATAGGCCAGCCAGAAGAATTAGCTGTATGCATCAGCACAATTTGACTTCTAAACTCACTTACATATGAAGGATTTGGAAGAGTTTGAAAAAGTTGTTTCATTCCCTTTTTTCTGGTTTCTTTTTTTTTAAATACCATATTAATATATTTCTTACTATTACCATTTCTTAATGGTTATTGGTTGTGTGTAACATGCTTTGTATCTCTACAAAGTGTCATAACTTCCCCCAGGAAAGCCTATGCTAAAGAATACTGCAAAGTACTTGGAAATCCTTGGATTAAAACTAACTGTATCAGAGTAAAACTATTTGTATTAACATACCATATGCTAACCCATATGTTATCTATTAAGGGAATATGTGTGATATTGAAAATAGGTATCCAGTGCATTAGCTTGTCCTATTTTTATAGTTTGTACCACAGGTATGCCAGGGTCAAAACTTCAATGTTTAAATGCCCCAAACTTCAGCCTATCCACAGATATTTGATGAGCTCCTTAGTGAGTATTTGGCACTATATCATTACAGCTGCATGTGAGAGCCACGAGCTTCCTATCCTCAAGCACATGTCACACTTGGGTTTCTCATGACAGACCCATATGCTTGAAAATAACAGGTCTCACTATTTTCCATGCCTTCCTTCCACTTGAATAAACTTGGCTGTGTGAGACATGCTAATCCTGCAAGGGCTGAGGTCATTGTCTCTTGGGCTCTATACTGAATGAAGACCAACCCTTAGTCTTGCTCTATAAAGGACTGTTAATACTTGCTTCAGCTGGTAGGACAGCATAACACTGTCTCTCAAAACTTGTATGGGTGCCCCACCATTTCCCCCAGGAGATTCTAAGTCATTACTCTGAAGAACTGTATTTTAAACAAATTTTATTAAAACAAAAAACAAAAAAAAAAAAACAAACAGCAGTGATCTGCAGAAAGGACTCCTTTTTGCCCATATCTGTAGTATTAGGTATATTGCATAGAAGGCCTAGGCTCTTAGATCTGGACCATCTCACTTAAAAAATTCTATGAGATTTATAGACATCAAATTTCATAAGTATTTGAACATCTTGACTGACATAGAAGATTTTTTATTTCAATTCAAGAACTAGCCAGGCATGTCCACATAAGACAAGAACATATTTTATTACATCACCAATACTTACTATATACCTCATATCAAACTCTTAAGGGGTTCATCGTAACATGTGCTAGTTGTATGAGTATGTAAGTGTCTGGCATGAAAGAAGTCTTAGCCAGCAGCATCTATTATTTATGTGGTAGCTGTTTATATGTGACACTTTTTTTATCCTGCACTAAATGACGTGGGTTTTTCATGAATATAATGAGGCAGCATTAACATAACTCTTAGAAATGTTGCTAAGTGTAATCCATTAAAATAGATCAGTGAAGGACACTTTTAGAACAAAACAAAGATTCTTCCCTCTTTCCATTCTTTCGCTCTTTCTTCTTTCCCTCCCTTTTTCTTCTCTTTTCCCCTACTTCCTTCCCTCTTTCCTTCCTTCCTTCCTTCCATCTTTCCTTCCTTCCTTGCTTCCTTCCTTCTACCTTGAAGCAAAGGTAAAGATAGTAGGTGCTCATAAAGAAGGAAGAGGATATTGTGGGGAAGATGACAGAGGAGAAGCTGGGAAATAAACAAGCTCTCGCATAAAAACCAGTTTTAGTGTTCCAATGAATAGTCCAAGGCTAAAGAGTCAAACCAAGTGTGTCATCATAGTACAGAGTTTGGCCAGAGAACATTTCAGGCAGCTTGGTTAAAGAGACAGATTCCTGTCCTCACCAGTGTCTATGGATGTGGCACCAGCAGCTGCTGTCTTGGCCACCATATCAGCAGAGAGAGCTTGGGACAAAGGCACCAGAGGCAGTGTGTGAGTGGATTCTACACACTGCCAGCAAGAACTGACAAGGAGCAGAAATCTTCATCCTGCTGACCACAGACATTTGCAGACTGTGGACAGCCTGGAAACCAAGAGAAAGGAGTAAGTACCCCCCACAACACATCCTCACTCCTCCATGAGAAGAATTCCATCTTTGATACTGACAAAGACCAGACCAGAGCAGCTAGCACATAACTCAGGCCTTTGAAGAAGACAACAGGATCCATTCAACAGGTCAAAGGAACCTGACTGGCTTGGTTCAGCTCCACCCAGGGGAAAGTTGTCCTCAGGCAGAGGAATTTCTGCCCACAGAAGAGTGACTTTCTTCACTGTGTATAAACACAGCCAGAGGCTGTGCCACCACACTGCAGCACAGGCAGCAGACCCAACTCCAGAGGGTAAAAGGAAACAATTGGAAGCTCAGTAAACATAAATCCTGTGAATGGCTCCAGGCTGGGCTCTGTGAGTGTCTCAGGAGCTAGCCCCTCAGGGAAAAGCAACTGATTGCTGACAGGCCTCAACCCTACCTACAACCTAGCCTATTACATCAACTCCAAGCTAGAGGAAACAGCCATCTCCTTTTGTGATACTCAAAGCAGGTCTGGCACTTTCCCGAAATAGCCTGGGAGGAGAGTCATAAAGTCCCTGGTAAGGCAGAAAGTCATTCTGCCTGCTCAAACAAACTGATTTAAGAAACCAATCAAGCCACAAGAAACCAAACATGACAAGCAAACCAGTGATTCCACCAGGAGAGACACAAGATTCCCCCCACCCCCCGAAAAAAAATTGAACAACTCTTTTTTATACCTAATTTTTTAAATTAAAAAATGTTTTCTATTCTTTTCATTTTTATTTTAGTTTTTGTAATTCTTCTTGTACACTTTTGCCTGTTGGTCATTTTTATTTTTTTGCTTTACTTATCTGCTGTTCTGTTCATCCCCAGATATATACCAGTCTTCGATTAGACCTTATTCTTCATTGTGTGCATACTTCATTTAGATATCAATACTCAATATCAATTTAGATATCAAATACTCAATTCACAAACTTTTTAGCCTTAATGCCTTTAATTGTAGTATTACTTCTTTATACTTATATAAATTATAAGTGTTTCATTTTTTTTCCTTTTTTTCTTTTTTTGGCCAGTTGTGGGGCTTTCATTTTTAATTTTTTTTTCCTTGTTCCTTTTTCTGTAGGTCTCATCTCCTTTCCTTTGATCATTTTCCTCTCTCTGAATTTAGGTCTTGGTTTTATTACCTCTCTCCCTTTCCCTCCCCATATTTCTCTAATCTTATTTTTGCCTCACAATTCTCCCTAAACCTATTCATTTCTGGTCTGCTGACTCCTTCTTTGATTTTCTTAGTCCAGTAATCCATACTTGTTTGTTGTTGAACTAGATTGTATCTGTACTCATTTTGACTTTGTCAAACAGTCTGTGTAACTATAGGGCTCTGGTTGATGCTTGCCTTAAAATAGTGTTCTACCACAGAATTTGTTTGGCTATCATACCCAAATAGACAGAACAAGTCAAAGAAATATAAGACAAATGGCAAGTCCAGATATCTCAACTCCCACTCATGATAATCAAGCAACAGAGCAGATAATGAATAATCCAGACGAGAGTTCCCAAAATGATCTACGAACACTACTGGTAAACAGGCTGAATGAAAATATTGAAAGTCTGCAAAGGACTTTCTGTGAGCATGATAGGGAAATATGTGAGCATGATGAGGCTAACCAAAATTAATACAGGAATTTTGTGAGTGTGAAGAGGCTAATCAAAGATTAATAGAGGAATTGAGAGAGTGGGATGAGAATAAACAAAGATTAATAGATACATTCATGGAATCCAAAAACAGAAACCTGGAGGACCCAATGTAGGCCACAAAGGGAATGCTGAATGAATACCAACAGAATGAAAGGGAGTACAATGAAACTATAACCAATCAACTAAGGAATGTGAGAGTGAACACTGAAAACCAAATTAAAGAGGTAAAGAACTCCATACAAGATTTAAAACAAAGCTCCCACAAAGAATTTTAAGGCATCAAATCTGACCAATTAGAAGGAAAGGAAATAAGAAACAAAGTAGAAAGTTTTAACAGTAGGTTAGACCATGCAGAAGATTGAATCTCTGGGATTAAAGACAGCCTAGACATTATAGAGAAAGAACAGATGAGTATTCAAGACAAATCCAAAAAATATGATTGATCAACTCAACATTTAAAAGATACCATCAGAAGGCCTGATTTAAGGCTAATGGATGTAGAGGAGGGCCTAGAAGCAGACCTAAATGTTTAGGAAATTTATTTAACAGTATCCTAGCAGAGAACTTCTCAAACACACAAAAAGATAGGTCCATTCATATACAAGAAGCCTTTAGAACCCCAAATAGACCAGACCAGAACAGAACATCCCACTGTCAAATTGTAATCCATACAGGATCTATTGAGACCAAGGAAAGGATCCTTAAAGCTGTCAGGAAGAAAAGATCAATCACCTATAAAGGGAAACCAATCAGAATAACTTCAGATTTCTCAGCGGAGACAATGAAAGCAAGATGAGCCTGGAATGATGTATGCCATGCCCTAAAAACAAACAACTATCAACCAAATATACTATACCCAGCTAAACTCCCCTTCATAATGGGAGGACAAATAAAAACTTCCACAGCAAAGAAAAATTGAAACAATATATCCATCAAATCAGCCCTACAAAAGATACTTAAAGATGTCCTACATGTAGAAAACCAAGAAGAGCACATAAAGGCCAAGAAACAGCCCTGAAATAGAGAATCCAAGAATCATAGGGAGGATCTAGGTGGCAGAGCCCACAAGAAGGTGGATAACATGACAGGAAGTACCAAATACCTCTCAGTCCTAATTCTCAATATTCATGGACTTAACTCTCCAATTAAGCAACATAGATTGTCTAGTTGGATAAAAAAGCAAAATCTTCTTTATCTACTACCTTCAAGAGACACACCTTGCTCACAAAAACAAACATTCTGAAAGTGAAAAGCTGGAATAAAATGTGCCAAGGAAATGACGTCAATAAACAGACAGGAGTCGCAATACTTATATCAGATAAAATAGACTTCAAATTAAAATTAGGGAGAAAAGAAAGTCATTACATACTAATTAAGGGATCTCTCCTTCAGGAGGATATTACAATTCTAAATATCTATTCACCAAACAACGGAGCACCCAAATTTATCCACAAAACACTACTTTCCCTCAAATCTCACATAGATCCAAAGACATTGTTGGGGACTTTAACACACCACTACCTGCACTAGCTAGATCAACGCAACAAAAACTCAGCCAAGAAACTTCAGATGTAAACAACTGCATAGATTAACTAGACTTAATATATATCTACCAAATATTTCACCCAACAGCATCAAAATACATGTTCTTCTCAGCAGCACATGGAACATTCTCCAAAATAGATCACACTAGACAAAAATAGACCACAAATAGACAAAGAAAATTTGTCCAATTTCAGAAACATTGAAATTATGCCCTGCATTTTGTCTCAGACCACAAGGAATAAAATTAGAATTCAACACCAAAAGCCACCAAAGAAAGTCCTGTAACACATGGAGGCCGAACCACCACACTGTTGAACCACCCGTGGGTAATGGAAGAGATTAGAAAGGAAATTGAAGTGTTTATTATATTTAACAAAAATGAACACACAAATTACCAGCTCCTCTGGGACACAAGAAGATAGTACTCAGAAGCAACTTTATAGCTCTGAGTTCCTACACCAACAAATTGGAGAGATCTGAAACCAACAATTTAATGAGGCACCTGAGGCTCCTTAAGCAGCAAGCTAAACCCCAATCCAGTAGACAGAAACAGAAATTTAAATCAGAATTAAATGAATTAAAGTCCAAAAAATCCAGAGAAAGAATCAACAAAACAAAGAGTTGGTTCTTTGAAAAAATTAATAAAATTAACAGACTCTTAACAAATCTTATCAGAAAAAGTAGAGAACACACCCGAATAAACAAACTCAGAGATGAGAATGGAAACATCACCACAGAAACAACCAAGATTCAGAATATTATAAGGGAATGTTTCTCAAACTTTTATGCTAATAAGTTTGAGAATCTGGAAGAACTGGATGAATTTCTAGCAAATATTGACATGCCCATACTGAACCAAGATGATTTAAATCAACTTAGCAGACCCATATCAAGCATCGAAATAGAAACAGCAATAAGAGACCTCCCACCCAAGAAAAGCCCAGGACAGGATGGATTTACAGCAGAATTCTACAAGGCCTTCAAAGCAGAACTTACACCAATATTACTCCAACTCTTCAATGAAATTGAAAGTGAAAGTTTACTACCAAACTTCTATGGCTTCTATTAAGCCATCATCACCCTCATCCCAAAACCAGACTCTTCAAAGAAAGAGAACTATTAACCCATTTCTTTGATGAACATCAATGCAAAATGTCTCAACAAAATTTTGGCCAAATGACTTCAACAACTCATCAAAATAAAATCATATACCACAATCAAACAGGATGCAAAGCTGGTTCAATATACACAAATCAAAAATATAATTCATCACATCAACAAGAGCAAAGATAAGAACCACATGATTATCTCAATACATGCAGAAAAGTATTTGACAAGATCCAACACCCCTTTATGATGAAGGCTCTGGAAAAACTAGGAATCCATGGAACATTCTTCTATATAATAAAGGCTGTGTATGACAAACCTAGAGCCAGCATTATACTTAATGGCGAAAAGCTAAAGCCATTTCCTCTAAACTCAAGAATGAGACAAAGATGTCCACTCTCTCCACTTCTCTTCAATTTAGTATTAGAATGCCTAGCTACAGCAATAAGAAAAGATACAAACATAAAGGGGATCCAAATAAAGAAACATTAAGTAAAACTCTCCATCTTTGCAGATGATATGAGCTTGTATTTAAAGCGCTCCATGGACTCCATTCCCATTACTCAAGATGATCCAAAACTTTGGCAAAGTAGTAGGGCATAAAACTAACCCTCAAAAATCAATGGCTTTCCTATATGCCAATAATGAGAAGAGTGCGGCTGAAATCAGGAAAGCAACTGCTTTCTTAATAGCCCCACCAAAAAAACAAAACAAAACAAAACAAAAAACCTAAGAGTTAACTGAAGATGTGAAGGACCTCCATGACAAAAACTTTAAAACCTTGAAAAAGGAAAGTAAAGCAGAACTAAGGAAGTGGAAAAACCTCCCATGCTCCTGTATAGGAGGATTAACTTCAAAAAACGGCAATACTGCCAAAGGCCATCTACAAATTCAATGAAATACCTATCAATATCCCACCTCATTCTTCAATGAAATAGAAGAAGCAATCCAAAAATTCATATGGGACAATAAAAGATCCCAAATAGCAAACACACTCCTTAGCAGAAAGAATGTGCTGGAGGAATATCAATACCAAATTTCAAACTCTACTACAAAACCATAGTAATCAAAACAGCTTGGTTCTGGCACAAGAACAGACCTGAAGACCACTGGAATAGAACTGAAGACCCACTAATGAACCCATAGACCCATTGCCACGTATTCTTTGATAAGGGAGCTAAAAATATAGAATGGAAGAAAGACAGCCTTTTCAGTAAAAGGTGTTGGTAAAATTGGTTAAATACTTGTAGAAAACTAAAGCTATATCCTTGTATATCACCCTGTACCAGAATCAACTCCAAATGGATCAAAGACCTTGAAGTCAAAGCAGACACCTGAAAATATTACAGGAAGAATAAGAGAAAGTCTAAGTGACCTTGGTACAGGCCAAAATTTTCTTAATAAAGACCCAGAAACACAACAAATCAAAGAAAGGATGGACAAATGGGATTGCATGAAACTGCAGAGCTTCTGCATGGCAAAGAACATAGCTAGCAAAATCAATAGAAAGCCCACAGACTGGGAGAGGATCTTCACTAGCCATGCAATGGACAATGGTCTCATATCTAAAATATACTTAGAACTCAAAAATTTAAATCCCCCAACAACAAATCCTTAAAGAAACAACCACCCCATCAACACGAGGGCTAAAGACTTAAAGAGAAACTTCTCTGAAGAGGAAAGAAGGATGGCTGATAGACATATGAAGAAATGCTCCACTTCTTTAGCCATAAAAGAAATGCAAATTAAAACAACCATGAGATTCCACCTCACCCCAGTTAGAATGGCTATAAAAAAGAACTCTAATAACAACAGATGCTGGAGGGGATGTGGCCAGAAGGGAACCCTACTGCATTGTTGGTGGGAGTGTAAACTTGTTCAACCACTTTGGAAAGCAGTATGGAGCTCCATTCCTCAAAAGACTCCACATAGAGTTTCCCCTATGACCCAGCAATCCCACTTCAGAGCATTTACCCAAACAATCACAAACAAGGCAATACCAAAGCTACCAGCACAATTATGTTTATCACAGCATTATTCACCATAGCTAAGATATTGAACCAACCCAGATTCCCCTCAGTAGATGAATGGATCAATGTGTGTGTGTGTGCGTGTTTGTGTGTGTGTGTGCGTGTGTGAATTCTATGGCTCCAACAGAAAGAATTGCACTGCCCCATTTGTTAGGAAAGGGAAAAATTTGGAAAAATTTTATTAAGTGAAGCCAGGCCCAAAGAAACATAGCTCCTATAGTTTCCCTTATTTTCAATAACTAGTATATGTCTAGGACAAGCAGAAAAACTCAATAGCTATTTACATATGGCCATATAAGATGATGCTAATCAAAATGAACCCCAAGATAGGGACTCAAGAGATTTTATCTTTCTTCTTGTTGTTTTTAATGTAATTATAATGTACTATGTGTTTTTTTTGTTTTTCCTGTATGTTCTTCCTCCATGGTATAACCCCTGTTTTCAGTGTATTTGATGTTGGTGCCCTGCATCTTGTATATACATTTTTCTAATTTGGGGAGGGGAAGGGAAATAAAAAGCTGAGATAAAAATACAGGTTGACCCATTTTAACAATGAGATGTACAAGACACTATGTTGTAAATGAACTTTACAACTTTGGGGGTGGGGTGGGGTGGAATAGAGGAGTTGGAGAGGTAGGTAGAGTAGGGATGGTAGGGGGAAAACAAAGGAGGAGGTAACATTGCTCCATAGGAAATGTACTCATTTCCTTACTCATGTAACTGTAACTCCTCTGTACAGTATCTATACAGTAAAAAGTATATCTATTAAAAAATATAAAGAAGGAAGATAGACCAAACACCCAGCATCAAACTTGGGCCAAGTCAGAAGACATGTCATTTCAGATGGAAGAAAACCAAAAACTAAGATTAACAATGATATGCTGTGTGCCCCTAGGTTTATTTAAAAGATCTCCTTGGAAACTTGAGTTGATCTGTGGCTTGGGTATTAGGAACACCATCCATGTTTATCTCTTGGATCTTGATGGTTGTATCATGGTTGTGGGACAAAAATGTCCTTATTTGCCAATAATATACACACAAATATTCAGTTGATAGAATGGTTATATTTACAACCTTCCAATTTGCTGTTGCTTAAGAGCATTCCAGATTTTAAAAAGTTATGTAACTATGTAAGGATATATTATAATGTAAACATTGATTTATGTTAAATAGCACTTTGGAAAGCAGTATGGTGGTTCCTCAAAAGACTCCACATAGAGCTCCCCTATGACCCAGCAATCCCACTTTTGGGCATTTAACCAAATGATCACAAACAAGACCACACTAAAGCTACCAGCACGACTATGTTTATTGCAGCATTATTTAACATAGCTAAGATTTGGACCCACCCAGATGCCCCTCAGTAGATGAATGGATCAAGAAAATGTGGTATATATACACAATGGAATTTTTTCCTCCATCAGAAAAAAAATGACATTGCCACATTTGTTAGGAAATGGAAAAAATTATATGAAGTGAAGTAAGCCAGGCCCAAAGAAACATAGGTCCCATGGTTTCCCTTATTTGCAATATCTAGTATATGTCTGAGTCAAGCAGAAAAGGTCAGATAAGGTGATGTTAGGAAAATGAACCCTAAGATATGTATTCAAATGTTTTTTTTCTTTCATGTGATTGTTTCTAATGCATTTATAAGATTATTTCTTTGTTGCTTTGTATGTCCTCCCCCATAGTATAACCCCTGCTTTCATTGTATTTGATGTTGTTATACTTCGTGGAGGGGAAGGGGAAAAAAACAAGTCGTTTAATAAGGATACAGGTGGACCTGTTGCAACAATGAGAAGTACAAGTTGTTATGTCAAAAACGAACTTTACAACTTTGGTGGGGGGGCGGGGAGGATTGGGTGGGGAGGCGGAGAGAGGATGGGAAGGGATGGGAAGGGGAAACAAAGGAGGAGGCTACAATGCTTGATAAGAAATGTACTCATTATCTTGCCCATGTAATGGTAACCCCTCTGTACAGTATTTTCACAATAAAAAATAAAAAAGTTATGTAACTATGTAAGGATATATTATAATGTAAACATTGATTTATGTTAAATAGTAATATTATGTAAATATTAATTTCATAATAAGGTATCATACACATAAAAATAACTTCAGTGTTAAAAGCAAAAATTAAGATTTAAGACTCACAACTACCTGGCAAAAGAGCTTGATTCTGTCTTCTT
Source organism: Dipodomys ordii (assembly GCF_000151885.1). Taxonomy (NCBI): domain Eukaryota; kingdom Metazoa; phylum Chordata; class Mammalia; order Rodentia; family Heteromyidae; genus Dipodomys; species Dipodomys ordii. The sequence continues at coordinate 1,011,663 of NW_012267229.1, read as the reverse complement.
TGTTTTATATGTTAATTCAATAAAGTTGCAGATTACAGCTTAGTTCTTCCGCTCTTATTAAGTATCATTTTCCACATTTTTTCCTATTCCAGAATCTAACCATCTACCTCAGACAACAAATATATTTCCAAGAAGGCAGTAACCAATTGGTATGGTACCAGAGCTCTCTGCTCTGGTTACCTGTGGAATCTGAGTCACATTACATAACATCTCAGGATTTCAGTTTTCTAACTCATGAATGTGTATAATAATACCTATCGCATAAGCTGTTATGTAAATTAAATTCAATAGTATACTCAAAGCATTTAGGAACTGAGCAGACTAAATTCAGTATTCAATAAAGGCCAGCTGTATATTCCTCCACTAGTATATTCCTTCCACTTATATGAATTTTCCTTGCAGCAAGACTCTCTTATTTCTATTAAAAATTTGAAATATTCTTGCAAACTACACATGCTCAATAAATATAGATAAAAAGATTAAAGAGTAAGGATCAATAACTATATAATTAAATAAAACATAATTATTATATCTATGGCAGGGCATACTCTTTAGGAGCATTTCTCTCTTATGTAAACTAATTTGTTTTTCAAATGCGTGTTTCTGGAGGATTTTAAAATGTGTGAAATAAAAATATAGATGAAGGAATACAAAATTAAAATCAAAATGCCTTACATACAAGAGTGGAACATTGAAAGTTAACTTGGAGCTATTTTAACCTGAGAAAAATAGATGTGTCATCTGTATTGGTTAGCTATTACTACTTCCATGCAACAATAATACTGTGTAACAAATCATCCCCAAATTCAGTTTCATATTATTTATTTATTTTCATTCTCGGGTGTCCACAAGTCCTCAGTGACTCACCTGATGTAAGCTAAATGAAGTGATTCTGTTTCAGAGCTGTGTATTACCTGACTCTGGTTTGAGTTCCAATCTGTCCTATGTATCTCTCATCCTTCTTTAGCTAGCAGCTACAGGAGCATCTTCTTGTGGCAAATGCCAGAATCACAAGAAATAAATCCTTTTATGCAGCACATGTAAGACTTTTGCTTGAATTGCATCCACCAGCATTTCCTTGTCCTATTCAGGTCACATGATCAAGGCCAACATCACTGAGGTATGTTTTCTGACCACAGCAGAGCACTGAAATTAATAATCCGGTTATAAGGAAATAAAGATTTGGGACCAAAATCCTATTTGCAAACAACTATGTTTGAATTGTCTGTGCTCTGTCTGTGTCTAGAAATCTTGAGTTCCTTGTAAGAAAAGCCACAGTATACCAGCAGGAAGTGCACACCAAATCACTTTCCCAGTAGCAGCTGGGTACTTAATCTGATTTACTTCTCTTTTCTCTTCCTATCTCCATAGGCAGTTCACAAAAGAAACGACAAATACAGTGATAGAAATTCATGGCCATAATTTTGGGATTTTGCCCTTGCAAACCTCTCCCATATGGAATTAAACAAGGGCTGAATTCTTATTGCAGTCCAACCACTAGTATATTCCTTCCACTTATATGAATTTGCCTTGCAGCAAGAGTCTCTTATTTCTATAAAAAATTTGAAATATTCTTGCAAATTACACAGGCTCGATAAATATAGATTGAAAGATTAGGGAGTCAGAATCAATACTGGAGAATGAGAAGGAAATAGTAGAATTCTTGCAAGTTATTGTGCTGCTTGTGGCATGAGAACGTAAAGTGTTCTATCACCCTCAATAAAAATACTGTGGAAATTTACTCTCTGAAATAAATACATGATTCCAAAGATATATTAACTAAGAGTATAGCTGTTTACAATCTAGCCTGTGTGTGACATTTTTAAGCTAACAATATTAGCCTGGCACTTCCCTGTATGTATTGTTTTACATTTATTGTAAGCCTGTTAAAATACCTTCTAAAAACATCACATTTATATGCCCTACTCTACTTAGCTTTTATTGTTTATATGCTTCCTTTGCAAACAGCTAGACAGACAAGGTTGATTAAAAAGAAGAAAGCCTGTCCTTATCAAACACTTAAGGGTAACTGAGTAATGTGATTTTCTTTTTCTACTAGTGGAAGTCCACTGTTTCGCTAAGAACTGCAAGCATTTAAAGTGAATGGAAAGTTTTAAGCCAGCCAAGCTGTCCTTCTGAGAGTGAAATGCGTGCTAATCTAATTGCCCACCCATACCTATGCGCTTTGAAAGCAAGACTTCTACGCTGGCTCCCCCTGCTGGGTTAAAAATATGCTGTCTTGGAAATTGATGAAACCAATATACCAAACCTTTTCATTTGAAGGCTTGTTGTTCAAATGGCAAATGCAGCCTGCATCAAGAATGCATTTACTCCATGACAAACATGCCAAGTGTTTCTTGAGTTTGCTTTCTAAGGACAGAAATACTGAAAGCAGAAAACTGTCCAATTGAGACCCAAAGCAGAGAACAAGAGCTTGCTCCCTGGATGTTTGTGCTAGTGAATGGGATAAGCATGCATGTGGGCAGAGGGGAAAAATTAGGACTGTAGGTTAGATGAGCCATCAAATTCAATTTTATTATTAGAACATGAGATTTCAGGGTCTGATTGTGAATTTAACTTTGTATGCATTTAAACCCGTTGGAACCAATTCATGGCATTCTTGCGATTTAATTTTCTCTTCTCCTGCTTATTTTCCTTTGCTCACAAGTAAGTTCTCTGTCCCCACTCTGTGAGTAACCAGCCTAATTTTAAAGGTGGCCGGTCACCTGTAGACTGCTGTGAAATCTGTGTTATGAAATCTGTCAGGACGAACTGGCAGATTTTCCCTGCTTGATTTAGCCCATTTGGTGGGAGGAAAGAAGGTTATGTTGGCTGTTTTTGGCCTGTGATCCCATAGTAGTTTGGCCTTGATAAAGGATCAAGAACAGCCATGATGATTATCTCCTGCCTAGAGCAAAAGCCAATGTTGTCACCAACATGGAAAACATCAACAGAGAAAATATCAGATAACTATGTGCTACTTACACATATTCTAGTTACAATACAGAATTTAATAGCATACAGCCTCGCCCCAGGTTCTCATATGAAAATTATACCACATCTCTCATGTCAGATTGTTCCAATGGGGACAGTGCACAATTTTATGAATTCTTTGACCGTATTCCTATATTCAATATATTATTCAGGTCTTCAATAGATTGTTTCTCAGGTCTTCTTTGTATAATGCTTCTCCATTGTTTCTGAGGTTTTGGTTTTGGTTCTGTTACTAGAAGCTCTGACCAGGGAGGATTCTCCATTCTCTTACCTTCTGCCTTCAGATTCAGTAGGTGGCAAGTCAAAACAAGATGAGGGTCTCCCATCTGGACCTGCTTGTGGATAAGGAATTAAAAAGATTGTTCTTCTGTTCCTGTGGCGTTGGGTGAGGTTGTCCCTCTACTGGCATATCATACTGGCAGCTGGCTTAGAAGATGCTCCCATTATATGTCTGGCATATCAGGACTTAGTCCCATGCCCTTCTTTCTGTCTCTCCAGAGGAAGCTAGCTGTGACTTCTTTATAGCTACGGCTGGCTCTCCTAAAAGAGGAAGGAGGAGCTGTTGTTCATTCCTCCAGGGACCCCTGGGAAATTCTATAGCAGCATCTTTACTACATTCCACTGGTCTAAACAAGTTACAGCAATTGTAACTTCAAGCAGAAGGGAGCTCAATTCTACTTTATTATCACATAGACTGATCATTTCTGCTTTTAATACAACATATATATGTATGCCAGTCTTGGGGCTGGAACTCGGGGCCTAGGTGCTGTCCCTGAGCTTTTTTTTGCTCAAGACTAGTGCTCTACCACTTGCGTCATAGCTCTACTTCTGCTTGTTGCTGGTTAACTGGATATGTGTCTCATGAGTGGGAGAAGGGCTGGGTACAGGAGGGCTGGGAAAGGATGTTGAAAGGGGTGACACTGGTCAGGATATATTGTATTCACAAATTGATTTGTTAAAGGGAAACTCCTTTGCACAACTACTTAAAGATGAGGAAATGATTGGGATGGCTTTGAATGTCAATCCTCTGATCTCAGCTTCCTGAGAATAAGTTTTCTATATTTAAACATTGTTGTATACTATTTTCTATCTTTAACTGCTTGTTTTACACTTTTCCCATGTTCTTATACGAATTTATGATTTTTATTTCCTTTATTGCCAGTATTGAGCTACACAACCAGGCTTTTACTTACCTTTAAAAAGTTTGATGGGTTTTTTTCTGCACATAAATCCACTGACATATTATGTATCTTAAGAAAAAGTATAGATAGTGCTAGTATGCAAACTCTACTATAACTACCCATCTATTTTTCATAGAGTTGTCTAGTAGAGCAACCTAACAAGTTCAAGACAAAATATTTCATAGTATAGTTAGGTTAGATTGTCATGTACTAGTTAAGTGAAAATAGATTTTTTTGCAATATATGTCAGACAGGAAAATAAAGAGCATAGAAACTCTGTCAACCAAGCTTTCTTTGACTCAAGTCAAAGGAAAATAGCAGATTGGAAATTAAATCTGTATTGCATGTTGGGAAATGCTGAGCACAGAGAGAGAAAGAGAAATGGAGAGGAGGGGAGGGAATGTTAGCAGGACTGCTGAGTGAATTTTGTTTACTGCAGTTCAACATTTCCTCTAGCAAATCATGTGCGAAGGGATGATTATAAATGCACCTATTTATGTAGGTAATTTTTCTGTTTCATGCCTCTGATTCATCTCTCTGCCTTCCTTTATGGGGAGTCATGCTACATTGGTTGCAATTAATTTCAGTGCTGCATATTAACCATAAAGAGATATTTCATAAATTGACTTGATGTATTTTCCCCCTCTGGTTTTCTTGAAAGATGAGAATGGTCCAGAGGAAAAGCAAAGTGCGGAAGAAATAGAAGGGCAGAGCCAAGAAGCAGGTGGGCTCAGATTTCTTTTGAGGAGTCTCCTAAGCCTCATCCACAGAGGTGAACAATAACTTTACTCAATGCTATTGTCTGAAAATGCATATGCCTTTTCACCTGATTAACTCCAGTGTTCATTCGGGTTTCCAATTTTGTTGACTGTGCTCCCAACTAGAATGGTACATTCTCCCTTTTGTGTCCCACTCACTGATTCCATTTTTTTTTTCTTCCCGGTTAATAACAGTTTGTTTGATAATGCTGTATGCAGGGTAGGTAGGAATTAGAAGTTGCCAAATTGGAATTTGGGTGAAATGTGTTTTTTTCTTTTTTCTTTCCTTTTTTTTTTTGTCAGTTGTGGGGCCTGAACTCTGAGCCTGGGCACTCTCCCTCAGGTCTTCAGGTCAAGGCTAGCACTCTACCACTTGAGCCACAGCGCCACTTCTGGCTTTTTCTGCTTATGTGGTGCTGAGGAATAGAACCCAGGGCCTCATGCATGTGAAGCAAGCATTCTACCACTGAGCCACCTTTCCAGCCCCGGAATAAAATTTTAAGAAAATGAAAAAGAGGCTTTCCTTGCATAATGACTAGAATATAATATATATATATATTATATTATATACACACGCACATATATATATATATATGTATTACACTCCTACATTAAAATGTAAAGAGCCATGCTTTGAGTTCTTTCTCTACATGTTTATAGGAGATGGTGCTACAAAGCCTGAATGCTTCCTTCTTCCCAAGTGAGGGAGACCTAAAACCTTGACATCACTTCTGTTCACTAAAGGACAGATATGGCAATTCAATGTTTATAGAGCCTACATTGGCAGATCATAAATTAAACAATTTTTCAATAAAATAGCATAGCACTTAAGGCTCAAAAGGTCCTGAACTCACCGATTTACTACCTCTCCCCACCCCAATTCTGTACTCAGGCATCCTCTATCAAAGAATAACAGTTATTCCTTTACCAGCATAACAGCCAAAATAAAAATATCCTTTTTCCTTTCAATATCCAAGTGATTCTCTCTCATTTTAATGAGCCCACATAGGGGCATTTTTATAATAGTGATCGCTATCTTAATGTGAGCCAGGCACACCTTAGACCATATGCTGAACTTTTGGAATTAAATCCAGGTAGGATGATAAGTTTTTCACTGAGAAATTCCTACGTTGACCTTGGAACTTTCGCAAGGAAACTAGTAGAAGCTTTGACTATTAATTTGGATGATGGGATTGAGGAAGACCAATAAGAGAAAGCACTGAAGCCAGGCATCATGGACCTTCTGTGCCTGTTCCTGGGACTGCTGACTTCCTCTGCTGAAACACAGTCTTCCCAATGAAATGAATTTCTGACATAGCAAACTCTTCTTACCTAACCCTCCCCACCCCAGCCCACACATCATTATGCTCTATAGAAGATGAGTCTTATGTGAAAAGCTGTCACTATTTTTACAGTTTGGGGCTGACAAGGATTAGTCAACAAACTGCTGACAGCTTAGGCCATTCTCTGACTACTGAAATCTCATGGGTTTTATCCACTCACTGCTGTGTTGAGCAACTTGATTTTCTCCTAGCCTTGTTTGTTTTTATGTTTGTGCTCTCTCTCTCTTTCCCTCCCTTTCTCTCTCTCTCTTTCTCTCTCTCTCTTTCTCTCCCTCCCTTTCTCCCTCTTTCTTTTCTCCCTCTCTCACTTTTCCCTCTTCACATCTACCCTCTCTCATTCTTCCCTCTCCTTCCTCAGCCCCCATCCCTTCTTCTCTCAGTCACACAAACACGTGTGCCACATGTACAAACACACACTCCACAAAAACACATTTTCCTTTGTTCTATTCATTCATCCATCCCCTAATCATTTGCCCACCAGTAGTTTCCTTTAGATTTGTGACTGGCTGGCTTACAAAAAATTAGAGTAGTAGCCAGGCACTGGTGGCTCATGCCTGTAATCCTAGCTACTCAGGAGGATGAGATCTGAGGATCTCAGTTCAAAGCCAGCCTGGGAAAGAAAGTCCATGAGGCTCTTGACTTCTAATTAAGCATTTGAAAAACTATTGAAAGTGGAGCTGTGGCTCAAGTGGTAAAGTGCTGACCTTGAGCAAAGAAAGCACAGGACAGTGCCCAGACCCTGAGTTCAAGCACTAGGACCAGCAAAAAAGAGAGATAGAAAGAGAGAAGAGGAGGAGGTATGAAGACAGTAGAGAGAGAGAGGAAGAGAGAAGAGAGAAGTGAGAGAATGAATGAACTATAATTCTTCTTCTTCTTCACATCTTGTATCTTGTCCCGTTACTATTCCACTAAGGACATCTCTTAATGTGAAGAAGAGTCCTTACTGCATTCTTGAGTAGCTCTTCTTGCTTTTCCACCTGAACCAATTGGTTAGCATTAAGTACAGCAGTGGGATTCATTTATGATCTTGGCCAATTTCACTACATATCACTATGTTCACTCTGTTTATTCTATTTCCAACCAATTCAGACTGTTGAGAAATTGATGATATGGTTCTGGTTGTTAAAGTCCTTCTGACTTGCTGTTATCTTTCTAACATTAAAATATCTTCTTTTCACTCAACATAATTTTCAGTGCCAGTTTTAATTACAACTGTTCAGACTTCTTCCATAGGATAGAAAAAATGCTATCACAAAATAGTGTAAGTCACAAGTTTTGGTGATTGTTACTGTCACACCAGGTCACAAATATGTAAACCGTTTATCAAGAAGTAAATAACAGACATGTATTGAGGGTTTACTGTGTCCTAATACAGTTTGTACACTGGAAATATAGCAGTAAGTAATGACAGAATGTTTCCTCAAAAGTCATACTTTAATGAGAGGACCCAAACAATACACAAATATCAGATACTGATAAATACTTTGTAGAGAAATGAGATACTATAGGAGAAACACCTAGACAGCAATTTCTATTGGCTAGATTTGGTGAGGACTTATGGAAGACGTGATAGTTAAAATAGGATCTGAAACATAAGATGGTGAAAGAGAATTCTAGGTAGCGGAAGCAGATTATGAAAAGCCCTAAGGCTAGTTTGGAATTAATGTTGGAGTCAAACAGCTTGACTATCAGAGTGGACTCAGGATAGAATGGTATAAGATTTGGTAAGAGATAACAGGACCAGATTATGCCTAATGGTATTTGATTTGACTTTATTAGAACCGTAAAGAAAAGTTGAGGGAAGCTGTTAAGCATCACATCAAACAATCTGTGTTCAAAATAAAACTCACTTTGCCTATGAGTGAAATGTGTATGAAGAGGTGAAGGAGAACCAGTTAGAAACCTACTATAGGAAGTGAATAACTGAGGTCTCTAGAGATGGGGCACAAAAGACAGAAGTATGTCACATGAAGGAGGCATGTGCTGATGGACTGGATAGAACACTATAGATGTTTAACTCTAGTGACTGTGCAAATGACAGTTCTGTTTACTGACAGGGCATGGTTTTATTGCAAAAGTTAATAGTTCATCTCAAAATACATTTGAGAGGATGTTTAGATAGCCATATGGGGTTTCAGGAAGTCAGTTCAAATCCAGGGTTTAGTAGCCTATGCCTATAAGTGCTACTGCACTGGAGCTGGAGATTGGAGGGATAGAGATTTGAAGCCAGCCGAGGCAAGAAGTTCATGAGACCCTCATGTCCACCAAAGAAAATGGAAACAGGAAGAACTAGGGGCCTGGTTTCAGTTGTAGAATTCCTGCCAAATACAAGACCTTGAGTTCAAGTCCTAGTATTATATTTTTAAAAAGTGTAAGAAAAAGGAGGAGGAGGAGGAGGAGGAGGGGGAGGGGGAGGAGAGGCGGCGGCGGCCACAGTAGCAGTGGAGGCGGCAGCAGAGGCAACCAGTTAGTTGTAGATATATATGTACAGAGCTCCAGAGGTAAGGACTGCAGATAGAGCCTTAGGAGTCATTGTTATATATTTACAATCATGGCATAGGATGAAATTCACTAAGTAGAATATGTAAATAATGACAACAATGGGAATGTGTCATCAGGATATCTAGGGTACCACAACAAGAAAGCTTAAAACTGAGAAGCCAGAAAGATTTTTTTTAATTAAAAAAAATAAAAATAAAAAGGAAGTGATCATTGGCTTCCCAAAGGGAGTTCATTGGCGTATTTAATAAGGGCATTCTAGAAGAACTAGAGGAGAAGCCAATTCGTCTGGATCAAAAGAAGCTTTTGAAGTGAGGAAGTGGAGAATAACTGTAACTTCTTTTTGGCAACTTTTCTGTAAAAGGAGGATAGATGTTGTGACATCAGGAGAAGGTTAATAGTTCACCATTTTCATTTTAATTGAAGATTATCACAGAGCAAAAGAATATGAGTCATTATCTCCAATTATCCCCCTCCTGAAATTTTTTTTCTCTGTTCCAATAGAAATGTAAATCTAAAAGAAATAGTCATATATAGGTTTCTCAGATGCCAGGTATGCATTCCAATGATTTTTAATAATCCTTCATATCTTAAATTTACTGTCTGAATGCTAGTAGTTAATTATCTACCATCCTAGAGGCCAAACTTGAGTACCCACTCAGATGAGGCTAATTGGTATTGAGGGTTCTCCAAGTCCTTGGTCTCCACTCCAGAGTGCTAGATGATAGTTTCATGAGTGAAAGCCTAGCTACTCAGGAGGCTGAGATTTGGGAATTGTGGCTCAAAGCCAGCAGAGGCAGGAAAATCTACAAGACTCTTATTTCCAATTAATTACAAATCCCCCACCAAAAAAGGCATACATGTTGGTGTGCCTTCTGTGGTAGAGTGTCATCCTTGAGCAAAATTCATAGGCCCTGAAACATGCCTCCTTTACTAGCACACACAAGAAAGAAAATCTCCATATTACCCTTGGTGACAGCCACTGGGTCACTCTGTGCAGCTGCACTACCATCCAGGCATAATGGTAGGCCATTATGGTAAGCCCACACCGAAAGGGACTGTGTAGACATGTCTAGGAATACATTGATATAGCATCCTTCACATTCCATTACTAAGAAAAATAATGTCTCATTCTTTGAGAAGCAAAACTCACTATGGTTATTAGTATATTATTACCAACAAATAGTATTCTTCACAGAAATACTTCCTTTTCTATTTCATTAATAGTTCATTAATCTATGTCAAAACTGAAGAGTTCTGTTTCATTATATTTTAGAAAATGATTACAACTCTTTTACTTCTTCAACCATGATTCAGTGCAGTACAGCATGAAGGGAGCTCACAAGTGCTTTGGTGGAGTGTAAAGGGAGGGACCGGGGGACAAGAGAGCCACAGCTGGATGATATTAACTGAGGCTATGTTTCTTTTCTTTAATTTTCCAGATGGTGTCAGCACCCCCCCTGTGCCCAGCCCTGCTTCTGAAGATGCAGTTGAAGATTGTAAAGATGAAGGTAGGAGGCCACTTATTACATATAAAAATCAGAACTCTTCAAAGTAGACTATCTGGGTTTTGTTTATTTGGAAAACTGAAACAGTGAGCCTGTCTCACTCTCCTTAAACTTCTCTGTTTCCAAAACACAGATCCCACCCACTCTGTTGCATTCCATATTTAGCTTCCCCCAGAATTTACATAGCCATCAACATTTGTTCCTCTAAAATTAACTGGTTATGAAATAAGAAGATGATCAGAGAAATTATAGTTAGGGATGTTTATTTGAAACAATTGTATTAGTTCTACTGTTTATAGCTACATACAAGAAAGGGTGACTTTGAGGACCACCTACTAGAGATATTTCAGGAAAGAAATGTTTGAAAGGCATTTTTAGAAGTCCATGTTTGGCAAGAGCATCAGTCTCTATTCTGAAGACAATTACTAAGAGAAAAAAATTGCCAGTTTAAGTATCCCAAGAAGGAAAAAAATAAAGAAAAATTTCATTTCTAGGAGAAATTTTAAGGAATAAGAAGGAAAAGATAGATGTAAGGATACTTATGTTTAAAACGTTGTCTAAAGGGGAAAGCTCCTTTCCCTCTTATTGAAGTGACAAGTTCCCATATAATGGTAGCTAGTAAAAATATTCTGTGATTGGCAGACTAGTACAAATGGACAGCGATCTGGTAAGCCATGCAATCTGCTTGGAACTTGAAGATACATATGATGAATGCATTTATTTAATTTGATATGGTATGCAACAGGTACATTTCTGTTATTGATATTACTCCTTAAGTCAGTATTTAGAAAATCAAGTAGTCTTGAAATTTTAGTAGTGAAATACTTGCCTCATTATTTTCACTTCTTGTTTTGTGATCATTTGTTTTATTGTTTTGTTTTTCTAAATCAATGGTCTTGGCCAGTGAGGGGAGTGTCAGAATGAGAAGAAAGGGGCAGCGCAGTTGGACTATAAATCCTGGCTTTGCCACTGGCAATTTAGGTAACTTTGGAAAAATAATGCAAGCCATTAACAAGGAGTTAGCAAAAAGTGACAAATAGTTCGCATTTCAAATTCCTCCTCTGGGAGCCAGGTCCCAGTGGCTCATGCCTGTAATCCTAACTACTCAGGAGGCTGAGATCTGAGGATTGCGGTTCAAAGCCAGCTGGGGAAGGAAAGCGCCTGAGACTTTTATCTCTAATACACCACTAGAAAATCGGAAGTGGTACTGTGGCTCAAGTGGTAGAGCACTCGCCTTGAGCTGAAGAGCTCAGGGACAGTGCCCAGGCCCAGAGTTCAAGCCCCATAACCGACATGGGGGAAAAATGGGGACAATCGTAGTGTCACCCTCACAGGCTATAATAATACAAGCCAGTGACTTAGCTTCTCACCTGCTGCTTGTATGGAATGGAATTCCAAAAGGACAGACTGAGATGGAGGTGAGAAAACAGACAAAGCTTTTTCAATCAACCACTGAAATCATAAAAGTAAAGGAACAGAACTGGCTAGAGGGGGGAGTTAGCATTCGATATATTCTCAGAAGAGATCCCAGCTGATTATAAGGAAATCTGAAGTTGGAGAGGGCTTCTGAGATGGGACAAGAGAATCAGGACATACCCCATGGAGAGTGCATCTCGTACTAGGTACCCGAGAAAGGGGTGGCCTCATCCAGAGGTACCTTTTCATTCCCCAAAGAGATCTGGGTGATCCAACATAGCCTCCGCCTGTTGTCACTTTTGGTGGTAGGCTTCAAAACCACACATTTAAAAATGTAATTTGTGTTAAATAACCACAGGCTTTGCTTACAACTCAAGGTTATTTTAGGTCAAAATAAAACCACTCGTGTCAAGATAAAAATGTGGAAAGTGGCATGCATTTTAAACCAAAAAGTTTGAACATTCCAAATATTTAGCTTATGATAAAAAAAAATCTTTAAGTATTATAAAGTCAAAAGGCAGAGTTTAACAAATAAGACAGAGTCTAACTTGAAAACTTGAAGCTGTGATTTTTCCCATTGAGTTGTTTAGTGTAGATATCACACCTTTGTAAAAACACAGTGTTTGTGATATTTCTCAATGTTTTTAGGATGTGACACCATTAATTGCTCATGCTAGGAACAGTTCATTTCTTGAAATACTTTCAGGAATTTTTCTTAAAATAAAAATTTTAATGGTGGTAACTCTCATCAAAATGTCATATGTCACAAAATGTCATGCCTTCACAAGATTAAATGTGAAGTTATAGGGGTCTTTCCTTAAATATTGATATTGATTAACGTATTTACTTGGGAAAAATCAAGTGTTTGAGATCCACATCCACCTACAATACGTTTCACTTTAAAATATAGCATATGATATGATTTATGCCTTTTCCCATTAGAAATAGCATGCATATAACATCACTCTTTCTAATTGATTATCAATTCAAATCTTAGATCAAGTATCTAATGCTTATGAAACTGTCATTTTGACTGATAGATGCATAGCTTAGAATTTTTAGAAAGAATATTCCATTGAAATTCTACAAGATTGAGGTCAAGTTGGGGTTAAAGCAAAGTCATAAGTGTGGAGGATTCATTTCAAACATTCTCCATTATTAGCTTTCATGCAGAAATATCTCTCCTCAGTGACACCAAGGCTATTTTAAAGCTAGGAGTTAAAAGCTAGCTTATGGAAATGCTTATTACACTCTCTGGTTTAAGTGGCAGAACCTCTTTTGCTGATCACAGCTCCTGAAAGAGTCTGTGTTCTCTTGACTTTGTTTTGAGACTTTGCTTCTAACTCTGAGCATCTTCTTAAGCTTTGGAATCACTCTATTCTAGGCTGGATTTGTTTTTCTTTCCAACGTAACTTCCATGGAATTTGAGATTATTTTGGGTGTTTCTAGTGATGCTCATCAGTTGGCTGGCTTTACATCTGTTAAAACTTGGATTGCTACTGGAAATTAGTGTCTTCTGGGATTGAAAAGGAGCCAGCAAAATAAGAGATGTCTCTTTGGGGTGGAGAGACAATGAAACAGTTATGAGAAGGTTGGAAAGTTTTGAGAGGAAGTGTTATAATCCAGATGTTTACATTCAAATATTCTAGACATATTTGACACTTAGAACCGAGAACAGATATTTGCTGCCCAATTACCCATACATAGCTAGTAACTATGCAAACTGCTAGCAGGAGTCATAACTGATAATTGTATGAACCTGGAGCTAGATTGTCTGTCGTCCAGATACTGAAGACACCAGTTCCTAATGAGTCATTCTAGCTGTCAGGTGTGCAGGAGTTGAGTTGAGAGAGATATGAGGAGGGCAAATGCTTCGGAACAATTTATCCTCGTGGGGGTGGGTGAATGCCAAGGATGTGATAAATAGACTTGAACTGAAATGAACTCAAAGGTGGAAGAGGTCTGGGGAAAACCCAATATGTACGTTGATAGGCCTTCTGATGTTGTTAAAGGCATTCTTTGTCTTCTGGTAAAAATACTCTTTATTTAATGGGTTTTTTATACTTTATATCCTCAAAGATAAACCCTAGACTATCAGTGTGAAAGCTATTTTAACAAATACATAAGCAATCATATGTGAGGCCATCTAAACACAGGAGTAAAATGCATAAGGCTGTCTGATAACCTCATTGAAACTTCTGCAAAGTTATTGCTTTTGAAGTTGTAATTTATCACCTTAAGTAAGGATAATGCTGTATTCTAGTTGTCTAAACACCTTTAATAGCTCATCTTCATCTACTTCCAAGGCCAAGGCCCTGTACTGGAGGGGGGCAGAAGGGGAGTGGGGGAATGTGCTGTTTCAACATATCCAGATTCACCAGTCTTATTATTTAATCAGTACCTAATTTGAATTTGAAGGTCAACTAGACCAAATCATAGGCTCATTAATATTGAAAGCAAAATCAATTAATACTCAGGTGCACACCAGAGCTCATACTCTTTGGAACTCTATGTAAGTCACATCATTGCTATTTGGCATTTATGAAGTAGGGTGTCAACTGGCAAAGGATTTAGTTGCAGACTTGCATTTAGTTTCAGACTTCCTGGAGATCAAAATTACTGTAAAAAAGGGGGAAAGCTAGAGTAAGTGTTAGCCTTGATAAAAGGAGCGAAGGAGAAAGGAGGAACTACAGCAAGTCCAGTGGTGCCATTCCTTAGTTTCCCCCTTAGTTGTGTGACCCAATCACAACAGAGAGAGAGATTGACCTTGATCTGTACTGACAGACTGAATACAATTTATGACCTCTTGGAATACCTCAGCCTTCAGTGTAGAATGAAAGTGAGACCCTCCAGTAGTTCAGTGAAGGAGAAGAAATTACGACATTAAGAAAATAGTATCCCCTGAATCCACTGCTTTACATTTGTGGACAATGTAGTCCTCATTTCTCAAAAAGGGAACCTGAGACTCAAGGTGAGAGAAAACAGAGAGGGAAAAAGAGAACAACTTATGAATGGAAATTCTCATGAACTTGAGGCAATATTTTTTGAAAGAGTAACACTTATTTTCACAAAAGTAATACATACTGATTGTAAAAATATCTTTAAACATAGAAAAATATAAAAGGCAGAATTATATAATGATTTTACCTTTAGGGACTGAATTGCAAAAATAAATAGATAAATAAATAACAATAAGTCTACCCTGTTATTTCATTCTACTATAGGCCATGAATATTCTCCCCTGTCTTTAAGTATGCCTTAGAAACATAGTTTTCATTGGAGGCATAATATTTCATTATCTGGTTGTCCCACAATTTACATAACAGTGTCCTGATGTTACATTATTTAGTTATTTACAGTTTTCTCTCTATTATAAATAGGGGAATGTAAGGCAGGCATTTTAGATAGATCTTCATGTCTAATCAGTTCCTCAGGATAAATTCCTGATTCTTTCGTTGAATTATGAGGTAAGAGATGAAAATATTTTTTAATTGCATAAATTTTCTCATTGTAAAAGTAATGCATATTTACAACAAGAATATGCAGAAGAATAAATGAAAATTATCAGCTATGCCTCCAATCCACAGAAATAAGACTTTATAACATACTAGATATAAACTTCGAGTACTTTTTGCCAGGCAGCCATAAATTACATATATGGAGGATTTTTCCTAAGGGCTTTCTGCAATGTAAACAAATTTGAACCATCTTCTCAATGTAAAAATAGATGCTGAAATTTTTCCCATGGTTTTGGATAGTCCAATATTATTTAATTGTATTTTCCAATAAATGCATGTTCATCTATTTATGTAGTCTCCATTTTGAATAGTTTCTTCAGCTACAATTTTAAAGTCTATGCTTTCTAGAAGCATTCTTTTACTTTGTAAACATTAGGAAGCTCTAATAAATGGAAATTCATATTTTTGGTTTTCCCCCCACAATGAATAGGATTTATTGCTTTTACTGACTCTTTAAATAATAAATTCCATTGTATACCATTCAAATAATGCAAGAATGAAAAACCATCTTTTTCAATCACCCCACTCAAAGATAATTACCATTTGTATCTGGGATACCATTCTTTAGTATACTTCTATGGACATGAATATCTATGTTATAAATAGAAATATATACACAATACATAGACATATGATAAACATACATATGTAAATTGTGGTAGTAGTATGATTTCTTCTTTATTGCGTATTAACTTTTTACCTAATTCTTTAGAAAGTAAGCAAAAGACTGATAATGTAGTCTATAGTTCCATTTTCACAATCTAAATTCTACTTGTAGTCAACCCAACTGTGTGACTGTGGGAAAATTATTTAAGTCTGACTGTGCTTAAGTTTTATCCTATGTAAAATAAAGACATTAATAGCACCTACTTCAAAGAATATTAAGGTTTAAAATGAATTTAAGGCATTTCAAGATATATGTGGTACCCAGAATGGAGGGTCAAAAGCTTTAACCATTATTAAATATATATGTTTGTACACATATGGAAAATATGCTTACTTTAAAAAATATTGTATCATATTATACATAGTTTTCTGAATCTTGTTTTGTTATAAGCAATAAACTCTTGTGGAAATCCCTCTATGTGGCTTTGCATTGACATAATTCAGCTACTTTACAGCTCACATGGTATTCTATAGTTCAGATACATCATAATTTATTCAATGATTCTCTTTGTGAAGAACAAGCACTTTCTTTCCATTTTATTGTTCCACAAACAATGCTCAATAGCCATTCTTGTCTATATATCCTTACATACTGGCACTTTTGTTTGTGTGGGAAAGATTCCAAAAATGTGATCTTGGCATTAAGAAGTATGTGTTTTTAGTAGATATTGCCAAAATTGCCTTCTACAAAAGCTATAACAGCTCATATTTGTATCAGCAATCATTATTTTGTTTTTTCTTAATTTTTCCCCTTCAGTGGGTCTCAAGTATTATTATTTTTTGAGCCAGTACTCGGTTACCTCAATTTGGCAGGTAACTGAGGCCCCCAAAATTTAAATACCTGTCCACTAACCCCAAAGATAGAAACAATATACGAAGATCAAATCTGTTTAAACTCAAAGCCTATGCCGTTTCCATCCATCATGCTGCATTTTGAATCATGGTTTGGGAGCCAGGAATGCTTTTCCCCTGGGATAATGTAGGGGGAGGAATGCAACTAGGTCCAGAACAGTCAAGCAGAACATGGACATGCTGATTCTTGTGCAAGACAAAGAGGGCAAAGCAACTGAGGCAAGAAGGAACACAGTCTGGAGGCCACTACATGTACTACATCATGACCTTGACTCTATCCTGGGATCACGGTTATGATGACATGTAATGAAATGGATGCACAGAAACCTTTAACTGCTCTACACACTGGGCATGAAGCCCAACTACCTTCTAATACATATCTATGCCTCCTTATTCTCAGAAGGTATGCTAGTCACTTATTTGTCATATCCTGGAAGCCCCTAGCACAGACATGCTACCATCACTCTGTCATGTCTACTTTGTTTTTCTTTCTGTATATTAAAATCCTGATCCATTTACAAAGCTCACCTCAAGTCTTTTACACTGATCCTTTACTTTGTTGCTTGCTTCCTTCCTTCCTTCTTTCCTTTCCTCCCTCCCTCCTTCCCTATATCCCTCCCTCCCTCCTTCCCTCCCTCACTCCTTCCCTCACTCCTTCCCTCCCTGCCTTTTTTCCTTCCTTCCCTGCCTCCCTCCCTCCCTCTCTTGCTTCCCTTGCCTCCTTTGCTCCTTTCCTGTCTTTTTTTTCACTTCCCTCCATTCTTCCTTCAATTTCCTTGTCTAATACTCTCTACTTTTGGAGCTAAAATATAAATCAAAATGAGTCAAAATTATACAAGCATTCTTGTGGTTATGTTCCAATTGGATGGCCTAGATTTTTAATCTCTTGAAGCATACCTTGCAACCTTTATGAACCTAAGTTTATTTTGGATTAATACTCTCATTGCTATGTGAACTTGGATAATTAACTTGTACCTTAAGTTGTCTCCTCGGTAACACTCTGTAACATGCAGACCATGAGCGTATTTATATTATGGATTATGAAAACTGAAAAATTCAGTTTAGAGCTAAATTGATTACAACAGCTTCTCAAACATGGCAAATTTGAATAGGTGTCGGTAACATTAACTTTTGTTTATATTATTGTTGTCATATTTATATGCTGACCTTCAAGTCCTTACAGCAGATAAGGTACCCATAAAGATTTTTTTAAGTTAAGCCAGCATGTAATGGTCATGGATCCATGTTTTAGAATGCTTTTGTTAGGATTATCTAGGAAAAATATACTTGGATCTGTATAACCCTAGATTCCACCATGCAGGAAACTACATATCAAAAATATTTGAAAATATAATTGTATCTATATTGAACATGTATAAACTTTTTTCTTATCATTATTTCCTAAGCAATATAGTATAAAACTTATTTACACAGTATTTATATTATAACATATATTATAAGAAACCTAGAGATGGCTTAAAATATATAGAAGAATATACTTGAGATATATAAAAATACTATCTTACATAAGGGACATAGGCCACAGATACTGGCCTCCACCTGGGAGCTTAGAATTAATTTCAGGAAGCCTGGGTTGCTGAAGGATAACTAGAATCATTTATCTTAAAACCAGCACACTTTTGAGAATGACAGAGATTGCTATTAATAATTGCACCAAAACAAATAACCATGCTAGGACAAAAGAAACCCAAAACACACAATCTAAAAGGCATGATTTTTTTTGTCTACAAATTTAAATCATGGTATATCCTGATCATATTAAAAATTTTAATTTGACTCCTATTTACTATTCTTAGAATACAATTTTCTGGCCTTTTAACTTTCATATTTATTCAGTATAAAAATAATATTTTGAGTAACTCTTTAGACTATTCCTACAAAAGGTGGTATGTCTAGCCAGTCTGGATAGACACCGAACATCTGCTAATTAAATGCAGTCTGTTTTGCTGTGAAAAATCTTTTAGACTAGCTGAGAAATTCTCAAACATTACAGCACATACTCAAACATACATTAATGTTGAATTTAAAGAAGTAATGTTGTAATAAAAGGGTGATTTAAGGAATTCTAGAGTTAACTTTGGAGATATATTCTTTGGTTATTTCATTGGAAAAAAGAGAGATTCTAACAGTGGATTATGTAGAAAGGCACATGTGATCACATTTTGAGAGACAAAGACACTAGAGAAAGGCAATAAAAACACATATTTCTGTACATGCCTGTGGCTCATGCCTATAATCCTAGCTATTCAGGAGGCTGAGATCTAAGAATTAGGGTTCAAAGCCAGCCCAGGCAGGAAAGTCCTGTGAGACTCTTATCTCCAATTAGCCACCAGAAAAAGACAGAAGTAGAGATAAGTGTCAAGTGGTTGAGGGCTACCCTTGAGCAGAAAAAGCTCAGGGACAGGGAACAGTGCTCAGGCCCTGAGTTCAAGCCCCAGGACAAAAAATAATTTTACTTCATCTATACAGGAAGAATAATCCAGTTCTTCCTTAGATTTTTTCTTACTTAAAACTTTATGGTATTCTTGAAGAGGTTAATATATATTTCTTCATAAATGAGCTTGGAAGTCAAACCTCTTTAGAAACACTAAGATTAGACAAAGTCAAGTAGATTCTACATGGTTGCTACCATGTATTGAGAAACTCAAGGAACGCAGAGGATATGGTTTTATCATATTACTAGACCACATCTCATTTTTAAACATTTTGTTTCTTCCTTGTTTTTTACCCCCCTCTTGGCAGAGCATTGGTTAAAATCTTATGAAATGTAACTTGGGGAAACAGTCTTACATCTGATCCAGAACTATAGAACAGAGCTTCAAGTTTTGATTTTAATTCATACATTCATAGTATAAAATAGAGAATGGTTAAATTGCTTTTTAAAATGGACTTAAGTTTAAATTGGTACAGTACTACTGGGGAGCCATTCTTACAAGAGAAGAGAGAAGTTCCTGTTCATAGATTTTGAAAAATTATCTGGCAATGCTGAAGCTTGAACTCAAAGCCTCATTCTCAGATTTCTTGGTTGCTTGGCTAGTGCTCTACTACGTGAGCCCAGGTTTTTGCTGTATTATTTTGAACATGAAGTCTTGAAGACTTTTCTGCTCTGAATGGCTTTGAACTGTGAGTAGCTCGAATTATAGGCATGAGCCATTGGTGCCCAGCTTTGTTAATAGTTTTTGACAATAGACTCTCAGAAGCAAAAGTATGTTGCCAAGTCTTTCCTCTTTTAGCCATCAATTCTGGGATTATGTTGCAAGAGAGTAAAAAATGAGAATGAGGGTGAGGGAGAGGGAGAGGACAGAGAAAGACTCAGAACTGCTGCATTCATTAATTGTCAAAGCCTAGCATATTTTTGTTGTTATTGTTGTTTGATTTCTTGGTACAAGTCTGTACATCTTTGTGGAATACAGTATGACAAAGAGGTAAACATTCACAAAGTTTAATGATCAAATCAGGGTAATAAGTATGTCTGTTTCCTCAAACATTAATCATTTTTATGTTTTGGCAACTTCCATACTCTTCTAATTGGTTTTTAAAATATCATACATCATTATGACCAGTAGCTACCCTACTGTGACATAAGAAACCAGAATAACTTCCTGTCTCTCTGTTTTTCAGAGTCCTTATCTGGCTTCTTACAACCAGCCCAGTCTCTAACAAGTACTATTTATTCCACTTCCATTTTCCATAAGGTCAACATTATAGCAGAACATATTAAAGTCAAGTAAAAGACAAGGTTTCTTAAAAAGCACTGATGACACTAAATAGCTTATCTTCCTATTTCATTTTATGATTAACACGGGTATGTCTTTTAAAATGGAAAGGCATATGGTTACTTCCTTAGCAGAAGGACTTGCAACACTCCTAAATGTGTGTGCGTTCTGAAAACAACACACACCTTGTTTGAGGCTCAACATTTCTTCCAGTTTGATATATGATTTATGATGTTTCTCTGATCCTAGGAAACTCAAATAGTTCTAAGACTCTCCCCCAAAAGCATGGAATCCTATCACAGTGTTCACCCATGCCATTTGTAGCTGTCACACACGCCAATTACATCCATCCGCCACCTGGAATCAGTTAGTTCCTACTCAACAAATATATTCCCAACTGGTCATGAGACAAACTTCTCAGTGAACTTTAACTTCAGGGCAGATAGTTAAGGCCTTGAGACTGCTCCAAGCACTAAGCACTATGTTTTTTTTTGGATCATTCTTAACAGTTTCAGGAAAATAAGCACCCTCCTTTCTCCATCTTGGACTTGCCTTAGATTTGCTGGTTTCAAGAACTTCCTTGCTAACAGAAGTCCTGTCAGGGACTAGTTTGGAGAACTTGAATGTACCCTGTTTGATTTATTTTTAACTACTACTATTGACATATGCTAGGATCAGTGGGAATACCAGGAGATCAACACCACAGAGTCCTGGCTCAAGGTAACTCTTCTATCCATAAATCTTTCCTTTCTGAACAATATTCTCTGACCAAATTCTTCTTTCAGGCTTCCCTCTGAGTACACCTAACCAAGTATATCAGACTCTTTTCCTACCTAAGTCTCTAAACAGTGTCATTTTATCTTACAAGTATATTCTTCCATGTGTACTAATGCCTTTCCCCTCTTCTCTGCACCTACAATCTCCTTATTCTATCAACTATCTAGAAATGGCCTGGATTTTTCAACTATTGTTCTAACTGCAAAGATTCTATCTGCTTATCAGAGTGCAGAACATGATTTCTGGAAGGAAGAAAATGAACAGAAAAAAAATGAAAGAGAGAAAGAAAAACTTTCTTCTGAGCATAAACTAGATTTGGGTTTTGTTGCCACAACTATTTTGCTAGTTTTTCAGGAGAAAAACTTTAAAAGTGAAGCAGGGCTTTTTAGCATGTAGATTCCCTTCCCTTGTCCTCAAAATATCTTTGCTGTCATGTCATCATCTTTGCTCATTTTTTCCTTTCAGCAGGAGCAAAGTAATTGTGTGTCCTAAGAATTTTCTGTAGATAGATCCTAATTGCTTGAAGCTAAAAACTAATTATGGCAAAAATGGCCCATCAAATATCATCTTACTTAATTATATCAATGA
Source organism: Dipodomys ordii (assembly GCF_000151885.1). NCBI lineage: Eukaryota > Metazoa > Chordata > Mammalia > Rodentia > Heteromyidae > Dipodomys > Dipodomys ordii. The sequence continues at coordinate 989,826 of NW_012267229.1, read as the reverse complement.
ATTTTTGATCGAAAGAAAAATATGGGTTTGGTACTGCTAGCTGCTATAACAAAAGCATCAGGCTTGTATAAGAAAAATTTGTTTTTCACACATGGAATCCATAATGATGGGTCATGTTTCATGCAGGCATTCAGAGACTCAAACTAGTGAAACAATTATTCACCTCTGGTCCCCAAAGTTATCCTGAAGCTTGATATCCATTCAGCAAATGGGGCATGAAAAAAAAGGTTGTATGGATGGTTTTTATAAGCACACTTGAGAGTAGCACATAACACATTAAATACTCCTGTCTCATCGGCCAGTAGAGGTACATGAGTGGCTTAACTATAAGAGTCTGTATATTCCTCCTAAGTAATTCAGGGAAGGAAAATTAGTTTGTTGAACAACTACCAATATCTAGCAGAGATGATGGTACTGTTATTTCTCTAATTTCACAAATAAGGCAACCAGAACTTAGATCAGGTAAATGGACACATACACATTGAGGGCAAGAGCAAAAACAAAAACACCTTGAGGGTTTTTTTTTCTTTTTTGAAAGGAAAATTAGAAAATACTCTTAGTGACGTATTCTTCTACCCTTTGGATATTTATCTCCTCTGGATGAAGGAAAACATGTGTGCATGCATGTTCATATGTGTAGGCATTATTTGAATTCCAGCTAATGCAACCAGAGCAGATAAACCCTTCATTCCTAAACATTTCTATTGTCAATGAATCTAGTACATTTTAGGTGTTCTGATACTTGTTTTAAGTGAGTGTGTTCTTGAAATGAATGCTATGTTTAGATAGTTGCTATGTTTTAGAGCAGACTCATTCTGAATTTTTATTGTGATTATTTAGTGCTTCCTCATGCCCAAATCATGTATGAGGACATCACTTCAACCATGACACTTGTCACAAAGCAACAAAGTCTTTATGTTTGGATATAAGTAGTTTCTCAGTGTGATAGTTGTTACACAGTTATTATTATCTTCCTTTCTCTTCCTCCTCACAATATAACCTCTGATTATACCTAATCAGATTCTGCTTCCCAACCATTTTCCATCATTATCTGTTAATGCTCCTCTATAAACCAAATTAGAATTCCTACTTTTGAATGTATGATTCTTTGACAAGCTACAATTTTTTATATTCTGGACTTCAAATAAACATGTCTTTTAATGATTGGTATAAATCATCCTAATATTAGATTCTCTATGAGAGCATTGTCCAATAGATCGAACTATGAGTCATGGATGAGAACCACAGGTGCAAACTTTAAATGTCCCAATAGCCACATTAAAAAAAGAAAAAAGAAACAGGCAAAAATTACTTCAATGATATATGTTATTTAGCCAAGTTATTCAAAATATGCCAACTGTAAAATTTAGTTAACCTAAAAAATCATGACAGTATATTTATCTTTCTGTGTACAGCTCTGTGAAATGCAATGAACATTTCACACTTACATAACATGTCATCTGGATGTGACACATCATAAGTATTCCTTAGCCACATATGACTGGTAGCTGTGTTTAGATTTAACTTAAGGAGAAAATGCCATAAGAAAAACCTTTTAGTTTTTAAGTTTTATTCTTTTTTTGGACATTCAGGAGCACAATTTATTTTAAACTATAACATAGAGCACATGCTAACAATGTCTGATTATATAAACAAATGTGATATTAAATTTTAAGTCAAAGATCTGTGATATAATACTAGAAAAAACAGCCATATATATATATATATATATATCATATATACATACATGCTCTTAGGTTGTTTACTTAGCAGAAATAAAGTAATACTTAGCAACATAATGCTGCTTTATTTGTCCTATTTTATTTTCTCTACATATTAATAATACAAAAGGATTTCATTGTGATAGCCATATCTGAATATAATATACTTAGTTCAAATTCACCCACTCAATTACTCTTTCTTATCCCCTCACCCTCACCCCTTTAAAAATAATGTGTCCTTATGCTATTTCATACATGCGTTTGAAATAGTAAGGTTTATTCTGAGAGAGAGATTTTTCCTGATGGACTGGAGGGTTTGATGCAATCATAAATGTTATGACTAGGCAGGTTATTTTCTGGCTATTTGTTAGATTCAAAGAGCTTGGCAGATTAGTATATTTTAACACTAAGATCCAATATGTCTAATGTAAAGGAAGGATGCTCTCAAAATGTCTCTCTAACCTTCACATGTTGATCTGGAACTCACAGATTCCCTATCAGAGTGTCCTTCCTTCATACCCACGAAAGCCACCCTCTAGTGACGGAAAGTCTGTGGACCTGCCACAAAAGGATACAAACCAAAATCCCGCTTCAGAGAAAAGAGGGCTTATGTGCATGTGGGCTTTAACAACATTAGTGTATTTCAAGGGAATGGTTCTCAAAGAATAGTCCTAGAAGCCACAACATTGGCATCACCGGGAGATTCTCAAACTTCACCCGAGACTTATGGAATGAAAATTCTTGGGACAAGGACCAACAGTCTGTGAGCAATGGTGCCAGTAATAGTATTATCATATAAGAAATATATATATTCTTATTCTTAATTCTTATCACACGTGAATCATCAAATAAGTGATCAGAAATGTGTATTTGAGGATTTTTCAGGGCTTATATTGAAGGTTCTTATGGTAAACTACTTTTCATTGAAATTGTTGGTTCATAAATTATGTTTGAGAAATTTTTCAATATTCTTTCCACTAAAAATGGAACAGATATTCACTAAAAACAAAGCAGATATTCTGCCATTACACCTCTGTATACTGCTTCAAGTGCTTTTGAAATACTGAAATATTTGCAGTTATATGAGGCAAAGCTGTGGAGCTCCAGGATTTTGCCCCAGTGCTATGGACACGTCAGTTCCTACTGGCCAGCATCAATGCCAATTGAGTGTATTGAATGTCACTTAAGATTTCTTTGTAACTTCTTTATGCATACAGTTTAGGCACTGGCTATGAGGTGTAGCTAAAGAACCAAGACTCTGGTACCAGAGACTTGTGATAGAAAAAGGGAAAGTACACTTAGAGAAAATTCCACTTCCAAATATATTTTGTAACCTTGTTCTGAAGAGAAGCATGTATGCCCAGGAGTATAGCTAATATTTACATGTTAAAAATGCTCACCATCCAAATAACTCATAAGCACCAGTTCATATATCAGTGTTATGGACCAAATGTGTCCATCATAGATTCACATATTGAGTCTCAGACTCAGATCATATCTTGAAGATTTATTCTCTGCTGTCATGGTATTTGGAGGTGAGAACTTTGAGAAATAATTAGGTCTAGATGAGGTCAGAGAGCAAGGTTCTCATGATGGGATTGGTGACTTTATAAAGAAGAGGAAGTGAGATCTTTTTTCTCCCCAAACATACTCCAAGTACAAGCTCTGTGAGGATATAACCACAAGTCAGCTGTCTATAAACTAGAAGCATGTCTTTTATTGGAAGTCAAATTTCCTAGCACCTTGACCTTGACCTTCCAACCTCCAGAACTGTGAAAAATAAATGACTGCTATTTAAGTTGCCAAGTCTAAGATATTGTGCTGTGACAGCTTAAGCAGATTAATTCAGTCAATACATTAGAAAGACCTACTATAACAATTTCTAGAACTTTTTGTTAAACCGACACCAATAGCAAATTCAAATAAAATCCTCTTTAATAAAGAAATAATGCAGTTTAAAGTTAACCCTTACTATTCTTCTGAAGGTCTTCATAAAATAACATTTTACAGTATTTTGTTTTAAAACATTTTTTTCTCAGCTTATGGGGCAAAACATTGTCCTCATCATGCAAATACCTCTATATACTGCATTTCCTATAGTAGCAGAAATGCCCTGATTTTTTTTTCTCTACCATAAGGGTAGTATCTGAAAATGGAAATTACTGAGCTTGTTTTATTCTGCCTGACCAAGATGTTCCCCTGTAAGTTAACTTTGGTTTGGTATAAATTTCATGAATGGTATACATTTTGAAATAACTGAAAATATGACTTTAAAAAAAAGTATATCTGAAGGCAGAGTTAGTTCTTCCCAACTAGGATCCATATGATTTTTATGGTCTCTGGATATTTCACTTTGCATCATTTGCAGGAAATATTAGGGTTGCTTTTTTCTTCTTCTTTTCTCATTTTTTATTTTCTTTAAGTATTTGTTCAAAGGAGTTGCCATTTAACAAAGCGATTTATGAAATTAATACATCTTGGTCAATGTCACCCATTTCAACATTCTCACCCATCCCTCCCGTGCTCACTGCTTCCCTCACTCTTCTTAATTTTGTAGGATATGCATTGAATTCTTGACTGCATTCTTCCCCTCTTTTATTCATTGTCTACCCTTTACCCCTTGACTCTATCCCACCCTTTTCTAGCATTCTCTTCCTGAGGTTTATTTTGTTGAACTTTGCCGTTGTCTTCTTAAGGAATTTCAAATAGTGTAATTCCTTAGAAAGCTAAGTTTTGATCCAATAGGGTGGTATATAACTTAGTCTTTGCCTGACTCCAGGTAATCTTTGGTTCTTGGCAGTGAGTGTTAAAAGATATACCAGCTACTGTCTTAAGTGGCTGGCTGAAAACGCCGAGAATTTGAAGCTTTTATGAATCTGGAGATAGACTCCACTGCCTCAACTTTTCGATGAAATAGAACAAATTCATCACTACAGCCAAGCTGTGACTATTCAGAAACAGCTACAAAAGTCCTTATCACCTTTCCCAAAGGAAAGATATCTTCTATGCTGCGCTCTCACATGAATCTTTTATTATCATATCAAATAAAACCAAAGTATAAATGAATCACTTCGATTCTTCAGCTTTAGCAGTAACCTTTTTAATAAATTGTATGTCTTTAAGATGTACATGTGATATTTTGAAATACATTGTATTCATTTTGTGCTTCTGTAACAAATGTTTTAGATAAGCAACATAATAAGAAAAGAAGCTCCTTTTGGTGTATGGTTTCAACAGTTTCTTTGGTTCATGGTTTTGAAGGTTTTAAGCATGGTCAATGGGCACCATTGCTTTTGGACCTTCTGCTGTGACATAGCACAGCATGGCAGAGACATGGACTAGACAAAGTCTTTTCTCTTCAGTGGCCAGTGTGAAAAGAGAGAGTGAAAGAGGCCAGGATCCTCCAACCTCCTTTGAGAACACCCTCCCAATGACCTAATGCTTAGACTTTACCCTTTAAGGGTTCTACCACTTCCCAATACTATCTAACTGAAGACTCAGCCTTTAATACTAGGCGCTTTGGGGGAATATTTGAGGTAAAAACTATAGCATATATCTGCAATGTGGAATGAATAAAACAAGCTAAGTAACCTAAGTATTACATCACATTTTTTTGCTATTGTGAGAACACTGAAAATCACCTTCTTAGCAATGTTCAGGTATAATTGTCTCTCCTAATCTTGAAGCTTTGTGCTTATAAATTCAACTGAGGACCAAAGTATTAGGGAGGAGTTGCATTTTATTGAACATGTATATTTTCCTAAACAGTGAAACAACTATTTATAAGACTTATACTTTATTTGGTAATTCAAGTATTATACTGTAGGTGATAAGTATATTATGCTACAGGTATGAAAAGTATTACTATATATTGTAAGTCACTTATAGTAAAGTCCCTAAGGTATATGGGAAGACATACATAGATTACAAGCAAATGCTATGCCATTTTATAGACTTAACATTTTATATTGAGCATCTGCTAATTCTGTTATCTGAGTGGATCTAGGAAAGAATCCATCCTCTGTACAATCTTATACCATTAATAGTTATTAATCATAATAATGTCTTATGATAAATCAATTAATATAAATGAACTATACTTAACAGAATTCCAACTGTTTATATTCAGAGCCATAGCTTTAGTTCATGCATGCCTATGGTTTGGCTTTAATTTTTTTTAATAATGTGAAAAAAGGACTGTGGTACAATGCTTCAGAAGGTAGAGGAAAAAAAGATCAACAGGAGTCAGAAAGAGGAGGTCAAGGATAATGAAAGAGCTAAGTCACAGACAACCAAAAACAAGAGCAGATTTGCCTTTGTTTGCTTTGCCAAAGGGGAAAAATTAACTTGATGGAAAGGGTAATTAAGCATTTCTTTTTCCATCATGGACCCTCCTTGCTTCCTATCCAGCTGTTCCGTTTTGCATTGTGATGATTCTTAATCCAGTTGCTGAGTGAAAGAGGGCTAGTGAGGCCTTGGTGGCAGGTTTCAGTATTTCCTCCTCTATTAACCTTTATTTTATAAGTAGACAATAAAAATCTTAGGGAAACCATCCAACTCAGGTAGGTGAATAATGAGGAAAAAGTAGAAACAGTTACACAGAGGAATTTTCTGAAAGTAATTTGAAGAAATTTGAGATTAGCATTGTAATCTTAAAAAAAAAAAGATTATCTAGGTCAACAAGATACATTCTTGGGTGTAGAAACTGAGATTATGCAATGATGATAGACTTCTATAGCATTTTAAAGCTTATGGTTCTAAATCCTGAATCACAGTCTTCAACTAGCATACATCATATTTATCACATCCGAATGATTGAGTCTCTGACTTGTCTTTTCCATGACAACCTGATGAAAAATAACATTTCCTTGGATGAAAGAATCCTCATGCTATTTTACCCATGTTTATTGCTTGGAATTTGGGATGTATTTTCTTACTAGAAACCAAGTTAGTTGTCTATAATGGTAATTTCTCCACTCACCTCAAAGGCTGTTAAGCTCTACATTTCAAAACTCAGAGAATCATTGGCCACCTCTTAATGGGGGTTAATTGAGAGCATAATGAAGACAAATGACCAACCATAGCTCAGTTTGTCCTCCTGACTCCCAGAGTCATGTCCTGCCTAGGTATGTGAATTACCGTTCAGGTAAATATAGTTCATCCTTGTATATTCAGCTTCACTGGGACTGGGAACTGTTCAGATCACCAACTCTCATGTGAATACTCAGGATCTATTTCCTCTATATTAAGGAATGGCCATTGCAAAGTTTCCACAAGACCAGAAACATCTGCCTAGACGCTAGTATATTGTGGACAATCATAACCATTACATTCAAATGGAAGAAAATTACTTTGCCCTAACTATAATAAGCCAGAAATCCCAGTAAGCAGGCCAGGACAGGTGTTTGCTTAATATAAACAAACCAGTTTGCAAGAATCAAAGGAAAACCAACTTGTATATAATTCTCTGTTTCTTATGTATAGGAATCCATACTGTGTTGACAAAGGATGCAGGTTGGTTTTTGTATACAGCATATATATTGTACAAACACATTAAAGCTTCTTCATTAAAATGATTGTCTGCCATTGTCATGAGCAGACAATAGTCAATGACTAACAATCCTTCTAGAAGTATTTTGTAGACTTTTTGGCTTGAAACTGTCTTCAAAGACAATTAATCATCTGTGATTTTAGTTAATGTTTGTGCTAATTATGAGACTTGACATCAGGGTCTTGGCTAGCTGTTCCACTCAAGGCTAGCACTCTACTATTTGACTCCTACCTCCCCTCTACTTCAGAGTTTTTGCTAGTTTATTAGAAAAAAAAAGAATCTCACAAATATTTCCCCCCACACTGACTTCAAACTTCAATCTCCAAATCTCAGTCTCCTAAGTAGCTAGGATTATTAGCATGGGCTACCATGCTGGACTTTATCTGTGATTCTATACTTTCTATTTATCTCTAATTTGGGCACAGTATTGTACCAGCATGAGTCATTTATTAACCATATCCCAATATTTAATATCAAGTCAGTCTTTCTTTAACAATTCAAAATTTGCCACCATTGAGAAAGTTTTGAATGGGTGTCAAACTTGGTAGCTAATTCCTCAGAAATAGTCCTGAAAATCTTTTGCAAAATGGCAATTTCACATCACAGGCACTAGGATATAAATTTTTATAGCTATTTTTATTCTTGCTGAGGTCAGGGACTCCTATAAGACAGCAATAGAAACTATCTCTTTTCAGGAACATGAATATGTGAATATATAAATGCCAGTTTGTATATCTTCTAAAAAGGGAACTTCCAAGGTTAAGAATATTTGTTCTAGGGGCATCTTGGCAAATGATAGCACTTTTCTGATTCATAGTTTTAGATATGCTCATTAAAAAAATCCAACAGTTCCATCATTTTCAGCTTAAATCCATACATATACAATTCTATGTAGATATGTATGACTGACTATATCTAAAGAGGTATACTTTTTGAAAATTCTGTCTTACTGAGTTTTCACTTCATTTTAAATGTTCTTTATACCTCTTACAACTTTTCTAAATGAGAGAATAATTCTTAAATTACAAAGATGTTTCTTTTTCCACTCTTGTTCTTCTTGAAAGCACATCTATATATAGACCTTAGACTTCAAAATTTGATTTAAAATTTGCATCTGAAAAAATTCTTCAAGTAAGACATTGACCTTAAAGATTTTGAAAGTCAGAATCTGCATATAAATTTAGCTTTGGCTTCTGCTATTAAAAATATATTGAATTTTAGAATTGGGTGATAACTGTTTTACATTTTTTAATATTGCCAAATGATAAACTTTAGAACTAAAAAATGAAAATCCATGGTGCTACAAGAATCTAACATATCCAACTACATTTCTTATGGTAGTTTATAGAACTTGTATAGAATTCCTCAGCAATTTAGTGACTCTAGACCCTACTGTCTTCACTTGCTTAGGTTATCATTACAAAATTCCATACACAGAATAGCTTGTAAACAAAACAAGTTTATATACTACAATTTTGGAAAATGGAAGGCCAAGAATAAGGACTGGCAAATTCAGTGTCTAATGGGGGCTCACTTTCGAGTTCATACACGGCATTTCTGAAGTTCTATTCTCACATAGTAGAAGAAGAGGGGACTCTTTCAAAACACCTTTCATAAAGATACCAATGTGAATTATGATGACTCCATGTTCTTGACCTAATCACTTCATGAAAGTCCCACTCCCATTTGCTATCATTTTAAATATTGGTATTTTAGCATATCCATTGTGGAGAGGCTCATAGCATGTAGATCATAACAACTGGACATATATTCCTTCTGTCAATATGAATTATTTTATGTACATACAGTTATAGACAGACAGTACAGCTTTCATTGACCTCTAAACAGAAAACTGCACTGTTATTTTAGATTACATTCTTTATGAATGAGATCTAGTCTTCTGAAAGTTAATGAGGCTGAGAATTCAAGTAGCCATTTTACCAGAGTGACTTCAAGGGGCAGAATCTTCTAGAGCTGCCTGGTTTGTGGATGCTGTCAAGAGCTTATGACTTTCATCCCACTTTATTGACAAATGTGAAGATTGAACCCATTCTGGAGAAAAGGCACACAAACAAAACTAAATAGATTTGGTATATATTAATATTAGTCATCACACAAAGACATTTACATTGGTGTTCACATATTTATTTCTAAGTCATCTGGTCTTTCCCATATTTTCTTATATGAGGATATCTGATCTAAATACAATACTATATTTAGTAGTGTTAAATAATTGTTCAAATTGGTGCATGTATTAAACAAAATACATTAGACTAATTATATATAGGGCTCATAATAATCTCAGAAGGTGCTTTAGTCATATGAAAACAACTCTCTAAGAAAACTGAAATTAAGTAGAACTAATTTGCTAAAGATACATATGGGTAACCAAAAAGGTATGATGCAGTTATTTAATTTTTCAGATGATTTTCCCTCAACTTATATGACCCAATTTACCACTACCTTGTAAAATCATCTTTTAAAAGACATTTCTGAGCCTGAGTGTGACAGCACACGCCTGTAATCCCAGAACTGGGTAGGCTGAGGGAGGAGAATCCTAAATTCCAACCTGCCTAAAGCTACATGGCAAGACCTTATCTCAAAAGAAAAACAAAACAAAAGACATTTCTTAAGAATGTTTAGTAATGTAAGTTTGTGTCATGTAATGTTTGTGTAATGTAAGTTAGGACTATAAGTAAGAAAGCATAATAGACTATTGTTTAGTCTAAATGAGTAAATTTCTAATACAAATAAAATCTTAGAAGGAATTGGGAGGAAGATGGTGGAAGAGAAGATTGCTCTCTTAGGACCCTGTAATCCCACTTCTGACATTTACCCAAATGACCACAAACAAGGCCACATTAAAGCTACCAGCACAACTATGTTTATCACAGCATTATTCATCATGGCTAAGATATGGAACCAACACAGATGCCCCTCAGGTAGATGCATTCATCTACTGATCAAGAAAATATGATACACACACACACACACACACACATACACACACACACTGGAATTGTGTGAATGACACCACCCCATTTGTAGGGAAATGGAAAGACTTGGAAAAAATCATATTAAGTGAAGTAAGCCAGACCTAAAGAAATATAGGTCCCGTGGTCTCCCTTATTTGTAATGATTAGTATACATTTAGTACAATATTAGCAGATGAGCAGAATAGCTCAATAATTATGTACGTAAGATCATATAAGATGATGCTAAGTGAAATGAACTCTAAGACTTGGACACAAGTTGTTGTTGTTTTCAATGTGCTATGTGATTTTTTTGTTTATTTTGTATGTTCTGCCCATTAATGTATATCCCCTGTTGTCACTGTATTTAATTTTGGTACCCTGGGTATCGTATATACATTTATTTGAACTAGGGAAGGGGAACAACAAAATGGTGAGACAAAGAACAAAGAGGGAACCAATGCAACAGCAATATTCACAAGACAGTATGTTGAAAATGATCTGTACAACTTGCGGGGGGGCGGGAATTGAGGGATGGAAAAAGGGAGAAAAAATGAGAGAAGGGGTAGCAAATTAGACAAGAAATGTAAACACTACCTTACTTATGTAACTGTAACCCCTCTGTCTATCACCTTGACAATAATTTTTTTTAATCATAGATAATTCTAAAATGTAAATGTTGAAAGGAATAAAATGTGTGTAGGACTACATGTCAAATGATAAGATTTTCTATAAACAAGTAAAGCTAAAATACTTCTAAATTTAACATTTACCCAGGCACAGCTAGCTCTTTTTTTCATTGTTTATTTTCAGTGTCAATGCAGGAAAAACAAAGATTGAAGGTATTTTTTTGTTTTAATCTATATGCAAGCTCCAAAATTAAAAAGGCCTATTTTAATGGGAGCTAGTTTAAACCAATTTGACATGAGGGAGATAATACTTGGGAAAATGTGTCTGTGCTCTGTTTTGCTCCCAAATTTTGACTTTTAAACTTATTGTCAAGTCTTAAGAAAAAAACAAGAAACAGTGCAGATAATTAAACATTTGCCTTGAGGGAATTATTTGCAGTTAATTAAAACTGTACACTTTGGGTGTATATTTGCTTCACTGGTTATTAAATTTGAATCATATGTTAACTACCCAGGTTTCTTACTTGTCCATCAAAAAATGTTGCTTCTGGCAAATTGAAGAAATAAGCTTTCTCATAATACACTGAACCATAATGTTTGATGCTATCTCCAAATTTTGAGAAAAAAAGAGAGAGAAAGGGAGTGAGGAGAGAAAAGGAAACCCAGAATGATTTCTTTTAGAGCCCATTTTGTTTGGTTATATTAGAAAGTTAGAACTCAATGGGGAGGTGCAAACCCGGAAGAGATGCAATCAATTTGTTGGTAATTCAGGTCTAAATAAGTCTGCAGTCCATGTGTTTTTCTATAGCCACAAAGCAGGTAACTTCAATATCTTTAAATTACTTTCCTTTGCTACATTTAAAAGCAAAATAAGGTGCCAATGGCTCACTCAGATAATCCTAGCTACTTAGGATGCTGAGATCTGAGAATCTGGTTGGAAGCAGCTCAGGCAGGAAAAGACCATGAGACTCTTATCTCCAATTAACTACCAGAAAACCAGAAGTGGTGCTGTGGCTCAAATTGGTAGAGGACTAGCCTTGATCAAAAAAGCTCAGAGTCAGTGCTGAGGCCCTGAGTTCAAGCCCTAAGAAAGTCCAAAAAAAAAATTGATAGGATCATAAGCTTCAAGAGGGCAGAGATTGAGTCATTGTTTCCAATTGACTCCTTGGAGTCCAGAGTAGTATCTGACATTGTTTTTATTATGGTGCATTTTGTTTTTAATTTTTATTGTAAAGGTGATATACAAAGAAGTTACCGTTATATAAGTCCAAAAAGGAGTACATTTCTTTTTGAACAGTGTTACCCACTTTTATTAGTTTTATATCAATACACGTGATTTCTGTACTCCTGCTGTCCTATTCACAGGCTGGCTCATTTTAATCTTTATTAAAGAACTTTCAGGGAAACTTCAAACTTCTAGCTTTGCAATAGCTTGTTCATCATCATTAAATCCTCTTACCTACATTATTTCCTGTGTAATGTGTACTATACAATATGTAATGTAACCAAAAAAAAAAGATGAGCCTATGTTGATTCCACAATTAGAAGTACTACAAGAAGGATGGAATGACATTGCATGGAACAGCAGGTCAGCATTCCCTTGTTGGTCTTATGCAACTGGCATACATCATGGCGAAAAGAAGCTTAATTACCACTAGATTTCTGAGGGGCTGAATCTGACTTTTCAAGGACTCAGGCACCCATCTGTGGATGACTCTAGTACTGGAAACAGTAAGAGCAGAAAAATTAGATATTCCTTTAATTTTCTCTATTTTGCTTTCTTTTTATATCCTTTGCCACAATTCTAAGGCTTTCACTGATGCATGAAGCTTGCTTTGTAATATTTTGTCTCTTAAAAAATGCTACAACTAAATTTTCTACCTTTGAAAGTTTTGTGCATATATCTTGGGTAATATGTTAAGAAAATATTATTTATTCATGAAGACACTTGACTGTTCTCATGTTTATGTTTTTAAATAAATTCTCTCTCCCCAAGCATAAACCTACCATATTAATGCTGGAACCTGCTTTTCCACCATAAAATGCTCATTAAAATTTTTCCTTCTCTGTTGTCAGATTCTGCAAAGGATGACAACATTATAAAAGATGATGAAGTAGCAGATCATTCTGAGTGTGACCAAGATCATCCCAATGGTAAGTTCTGAGAAAATTTTCAGGGATTTTTTTGTACTAGAAATATATCTCAGAAAACAGATTTGAGCTTTTCTGGGCGGGAACATTGTGTAAGTGCTGAATACTGGCTGATTGGCAGCTGCCATCTTGGGAGATGGGGGATTTTCCACAATACCCATCACTCATTAGTTTTGATTTAGTCTGCCTTCATTTGTTTTTATTATTCTTACCTGCCTGGATTCTATAAACATTGGGATAGGTAACTATTGAAATAAATATATGATAAGAATGAAAATAAATGTGAGACATATGGAGCATAAACCCAGGAGATTAGATCTACATACCCTTGGAATACAAAAAGAAGAAAAAAGGAGAATACAACCAGTAGAAATGAAACAATCTTAAGAAAAAAAAGTTTTGCTAATGCAAACCACGTTCTCTGCCCCAAACATGGGAATACACATTATATTTAGGGGCAAAAATAATGAAAACTCAAATAAGAACAGACACCTACATAGCCTCATGGAATTTCTCAAGATCACAGATAAAGGAAGGCTTTTAAAGTATACAAGAAAGCCAGAATCCAGTTATAAGCAATATCACCAGAATCCATTGAGCCTTAACCCTCCTCCACAAACCTAAATGCTCAGAGAAAATGGAATAACATCTTCAGAGCTCTAAAAGACAGTTTCTATATTTAGTGAAGTTAATATTCATGCATAAAGTCAAGTGTAATATTTTCTCAGGATTACAAAGATTAAGAAAATGTGCTTCCCAGGTATCCTTTCTGAGTAAACTAATCAAAAGCCCATACTCAGCAGTAACTCATAAATGCAGTAAAGAAGTAAAAATCCAAGATTGGGAAAGGCATAATTGGAAGTGACTATAGAATAAAGAACTAATTGAATGTATGAACATATTAAAATTATTATTTCAAGATTAGTATCAAATATTTTAAGTATTTTTCATCTTCAAAATATATAGCATATGTTTTTTAAAAATAAAAACAAGATTAGGGATTGCTGTACAATAACAGAAGTCAAAATAATTTAGACCATGTATCTCATTAGCAGCAAATAAACAAACTAGACAAGGTAATATGTGTATGTGTTCATATTATGTATAATTTGATTATATATCATATAGCTTCCTATTATATATGTGGGTAACGTAAGCATTATATATTATAAGATATGCAATAGATTATTCACAAATATTTTGTATGTAAATACAGACATATATGATGTCAAGAGACTGTTTAAAGGCATCAGAGAGCAAACAAGGTAATAAAACTTGTCAAGCAAGATTTTAGGAGGAAAAAATTTCCATATATGGAAGCCTAGAATTTAGAACCATTTTTATCTTAGGACATTTTCTGATTTTGCAGAAAGTACCTCAAATCCCATTGGTAAAAGGACAAGAGACCTAACAGCCACTATGCATTTGGGGCAGGATTCACCCTAGCAGGAAGACTGAGGCAGCATTAGCTCTACCTTCTAAAGCCTGTGGCTCACCTTCAACTCATCTCAATCTTCAGATTAAACTAAGACCAGCCCAGACTACTAGTTCCCCCCAAGAAACCTGAAAAGAAGTAAAATATTTACCAGAGGGGAAAAAAGTCTAGCATATTGCAAATAATATTTATGAATAATTTGTGAGATATGCCTAGCACACACATAAAAATTTCTAGACAAAAGAATTAGGAAACAAGGCAACATGAAAGAAAAGGATGAGAGAAGGAAACCTGTGTGAGATGAAAATAATAGGTATAGACACAAAGCGTGAAACAATCATGCTCACCATGCATTATAGAGATAAAAGTAAGATAGAAAATTTTAACTGAGACCTGAATATGAAAACCAAAAGGAAAAAGAAATCTAGGAGCAATAGATGGTATAATTCAAATTAATAATTCAAGGAACAGATCTATGATTGAACAAAATTTTAGGCACAAAAAGGATAGGCCCAACATTAAAAACAGTGGAATAAAACATTACAGATACTGGAAAGATCCTGAGGATAACATGCGAAGACAAAATCCATCCCAAAGTAAAAGAGACATGCTCAGGAGCAACATTTAAAGAAAATAGAGTGAGAAATTTCCTACATTGATAAAGGACATGGGCCAAATGTTCCCACATCTCTTTGAACTCTATGCAGAATAAATAAAAATAAATCCAAACTAGACCCATTAAAGCAAAACTGCTAAAAGCCAAAGATAAAATGAACATCTAAAAAGCAATCTTCAAACAATTCCTTGGGCTGATAACTGGCTTTCTAATAGGTATAATGGAAATAAAAAGACAACATAGCAAAAGAGCTATCAACAAAGGAGAATCAATCAGGAGCCAAAAAACATGTTTCAAGAATAAAAGTTAACTACAGATACTTCAATAGAAAAAGTGCGGCTCATCACTAGAAATTTCAGGTATTCTATAGGTAAAGAAATATTAAATCCATGTAATTAAGGATACATGAAAGAATTAAGAACACAGTAAATGATGATTATTGAATGAGTCTAAGTAAATATTGATAGTATAAATCGACAATGATCATAATAATAATGCCTTTTGCAGGAGTTGAGCTATATCATTAAAGAACTGTATTTATTTAATTAGATAAATTAAATGTATGTGTGTTCCAATGTTTCTGCAGTGTCGTGGAAGGTAAAACTACCGATTAAGATTCAGTTTCCTAAGCCAAGCACCAGTGGCTCATGCCTATAATGGTAACTACTTAGGAGGTTCAAAGCCATTCCTGGCAGGAAAGTCTCTAAGAATCTTAGCTCCCATTAACCAGCAGAAATCAGGAAGTAGAATGCCAGCTTGAGCCAGATGACAGAGCCACACTCTGAGTTCAAGCTCCAGTATGGGTGTGCATGAGCATGCACACACACACACACACACACACACACACACACACACATACACACACAGAGATTCCACTTTCTAAGTCTCAATGATCCCACCAGTCAGGAAACAAGGAGACTTTGATTGCCACAGATGACTGACTGCCTGGACAGTTTCCAAGCTGTAGTACAGAGGAAGAACCCTTGCCAGGAAACTCCCTCTGTTAAGAGAGAGCTGAGGGCTCTGGGAAGCTAAAGGAGCTAGAGTTTGCATGGCAGAGTCCTGAACAAGAAAGTGTTCCATGGAAGAAATGCCCTAGAGACTTTGGGCAGAGTACGGGCTGGTACATCCATGAGAGGAAACTCTCCAAGGGCAGGTAATTAACATCAAGTAACTTGAGCAAGGCCAGGAGCAAGTGACTCAAGCCTGTAATCCTATCTACTCAGAAGCCTGAGATCTGACAATCATGATTCAAAGCCAGCCTGGGCAGGAAAATCTGTGAGACTCTGATCTCTAATTAACCATCAGAAAACTAGAAGTGGCACTGTGGTTCAAAGTGGAAGAGCACTAGCCTTGAGCAAAATAGCTCAGGGACAGCGCCCAGGCCCTGAGTTCAAGCCTCAGGACCAGTACCAAAAGAAAGATGAGAGATGTGAGCAAATGATACCTGCAGTTTCTACAGGGATGGCAGATATGCCAGTAGCCACCAAACCAGACTGGAAAATCTAAAACTTCATAGAGAACTCAGAAAAGTTTTGCCTCAGCTATGAAGGAAATCAAGCTATAGAATCATGCTATTCTTGTCTCCTTTGTACAACTGATGAAAAGACTCTAAAGAATCAAACTTTCTCTTAGTAACATCATTGCATACTAGATAATGAAGTGTAAGACTAGTTATAGGAATTTAAGTTCATCTCACACAACATGAAGTCAAAATTAACAAAAATTACCAGGCTTGTAAAGAAATATTGGCAGCCCATTCTCCATGTTTCTTTTGAGTTTCCTGCTTATCTTGTGAAAAAAGGCTTTGACTATCTGTGTTCTGATCAGTCTTTCACACATATTTATATAGCAAAGAACCTTGGTAGACAGAGTGTCTTCATGTGAAGTGAAGAGCAGGCTTGCTTATTACCTCAGAAGATAAAAGTATGTACTATCTTCCTCCAAATCAAAGAACAAGCATACTTCCCCACCTTTATAAAAGATTCAGATCATTTATGCTTATGATTCTATCCTTATGACACAACCCACTAAGTGTACAGGTATTACCTGGTCTACTTTGTGTCACCGTGAGAACTGGGGCTCAGAAAAAAATGGTAATAAGTATTAATGGTATGGCTACAGAGGAAAGATATGGCAGGATACAAAAAAGAGTTGTTCATAAGACTGACTTCCATAATGCAACTCAAAAAATAGAAAGACTCTATGCCATAGATTCAAACAAAATAAATTAGCTTTATAAAAATGTGGCCATGTGTGGGAGTATTGGGAGGCTGAAGCAGGAAGATACCAAGTTCAAGGCCAACTTGGGCTCCATAGCAAGACCCGGTCTCAAAGAAACAGGAAGTGAAGAAAGAAGTAGAGAAAGAGAAAAAGAAGAAAGTTTATGCACAAATAGAATTAAATCACAACAGAATTGAAATAAGGTATCTTACTTTCTAAGTTTCCCCAAAAGTTTATACCAAACACAAAAATGTGTTTGTTAATACAAATAATAAAATATAACTTAGAAGTATAACCACAGTACAGTGTATAAAATGAGGTGGCAGAAATATAAGAAGATAGTTGTGTCCGTAGGATAATTGGATCACGTTATCTAGTTTCAGAAGTACTCAGGTTGAGTTAAATTCAATATATTTGTAAAGCTTAAAAGGATGAAGTTAGAATAAATGGATATCAAAAGAGAACATGACAAACCAAGTAAGAATTTTAGCCAGAAGTCTCAAATAAGAAAGAGTTAGCTATTCTATACTGATGGAAATTTAAATCCCTCATTAAATATAAGAGTGATAGATCTTCATGTGTCTGTCCATAGTATGGCAAGACACAATACAAAAACAAATCTGTTGGAAATTCAATGGGGAATTCACAGATAGAGTATTATCCACAATGACAGAACAAATCGCCTAAAAATGACCTTAGAATGGTTTAAAACTGTGATTAACAGTGTACCTCTGCTATAGAAATAAGACAGGCTGATCGATGAAATAGACTGAAGAGTTTAGAAATAGACTCAAGTAGATCTGGGATCTCAGTACATACTCTGGCTGACATTCCAAAGACACATGATTCAACAAATGTCATTTGAGACAACTAATTGGCCATTTGGTAAAATAAGCTGAATTCCAACCTCATTCTCTATACCAAAAGAGACTCCACTAAGGGCAGAGATGAAACTTAAAACAAGGGGGAAAAAAAGGAAAGAAACTATAAAATATTAAAGAAAAAGAGCCAAAGATGATTATTGAGTACTATAATAAAATAAGCTTATCAATCTATGAAAATACATAAAGGAAATGTACTTAAATGAATACTACTAAGTAAAGACAGCCAAGATGAAAAAGCTCATAAAGTATAAACTTGTAAGCTGGGTGCTGATGGCTCATGCCTATAATTCTAGCTACTCAGGAGGCTGAGATCAGAAGATTGCGATTCGAAACCAGCCCAAGTAAGAAAGTCCCTGTGAGACTCTTATCTCCCATAAACTACTTTTAAAAAGCCAGAAGTGGAACTGTGGCTCAAATGGTAGAGAACTTTAGCCTTGAGAAAAAGAAGCTCAAGGATAGTGCCCAGGCGCTAAGTTCAAGCTCCAGGACCAGCACCAAAATATATATAATTCTATAATTCCAGTCACATGACATTCTGGAAATAACAAGACTATAGATACAATAAAAAGATCCAGTGGTTTTGGTGAGTTGGGAGGATGGAATGGATGAGCACAAGCACAAAAGATATTTAGGGCGTGAAATGATTCCAGTTATTACTGTACTGGTGAATACATAGCATTAAACATTGGGCCAAACTCAGACTATGTAACACCAAGAATGAGCCTTAATGTAGGTTATGAATTATGGATAATCTTATGTCAATGCAGGTTCATTGGTTGTAGCAATCTACCACTGTGGTGACAAACATTGATAATGGGGAAGGCTATGCTTGCCGAGGAAGTAGGGTGTGTATGGAATAGTTGTACCTTCACTCACTGTGCTGCTAGACTAAATCTAATTTAAAAAAAAAACAACTTTAGTTTTCATGCACACATGATTGTGTGCATACATATCATAGCATACAGTCTATATAGATCTATAGTACCTGTGTATATGTATCAATGTCTGCCATAAAAGAAGGAATGATTAAAATTGAACACAGAAATTTTGACATGATCACTAAAGGCTATAATCAAATTTTAAAGAATATCTTCTGGGCAAAATATTCTGACTTAAATGACAGATCATTTTCTTATTGAAAAAAAAAAAAGAAAGCAAAGCTCATATAAAGAAGAAAGAAGAGAAATCCAAGACAAATGCAGGCAGAAGTCTCAATTACTTAATAAGAATTCACAAAAGAAAAAACACAGAAATTACCCATTAAAAGTTTCCCACAGTTCTTTATTATTTAAAGAAATGCAAATAAATCAGTGTCTTCCATCTCTGAATGATTGAAAATTTACAAAACTAGTGGAAACACTGTTTCTGGGAGACTTGAGGGCATAACTTTCTCTCCAATATTTTCAGCAAAACTTATTAAAGGGTATAGAGAGATTTATTCATAAACATACCTACTGCAATGCTGTGTTTAATGGCACACATGTGCACACACACAGACAAATATTGGAAACACTCAAAAGTTTACCTCTAACATGAAAGATATCTTTTCTTACTTTGAAAAGAAAATTCTTATTTTGAGAATAAGATTCTTTAGGAATCTTTGTTTCTTGAGTCAGTAGATCATGCTCACAACATGTGACATAAAAAAAGCAATATTCAAGTATGGATATACTTGCATTTCAATGTACATACTTGTATATATGTATGTGTTGTACATACATACCTACATAAACACATGAGAAATTAGTGAGTATGAACGGATATGAATATACTTAACATTTATATACAGACCTGAGAAAAATGGCAACTCACAGTATTAAAAATGACTGTCCCTTGTAAAATTATATATATATATATATTTCTCATATATGTATTCTTCACTGTAGTCAGAAGGAATTTGCCTTTGTTTTAAAACTATAAAAAAATCAGACATAATTTACATCAGAAATGTATTTCATTGGCCCCATGAGAAAACCAAAAATGTCTAGATGATAATCAAATTCATGATAATCTAGGTTTAACTTTTGCTTTTAATCTGGGATTTTGGGGGCATAGTAAAAGAATTTTTTTTAATATTGACAGCAAAACACCCATTATCTGTTTAAGACAAGCATTAAAGAACCAGTCTTGCTTCTTAGAAATATCTGAGCATCCATAATCTGCAAACAAAGCTTTATTGTTGTTCCTTTTGTTTAAAAAACAGTCCATTTGCAGAATGAGTTTAGGGATTTAGCCCCTAGAAATGGTTCATTTTAGACTCATGTCCCCAGACCAATTTTTATGCAAATTAATTTAGGCTGAAGTGTGAGTTTGAGCCAGACTTAATTACTAGGGCTTCAAGAAACAATCATGTGATCAATTTCCAAGGAAAAGTGAATGGATTTTTGGATTATCTCTTCTAATGGTTCCCTCCCCTTAGTATGGATGATTGAGCTCACTATATGAAAGAGACATACATAAACCCTGGATGCCTTTGTGTTCTTTTGTTTCCTCTGCCAGGAGGGATTAGGGCAGAGGACTGTGGGGGGAATTCAAGTAGATTGAATGAAGAGAAGCAAACACAAAGCTTGTCCCATGGGGCTGAGGAAACAAGAAGGAATGTGGTGTGTGTGGGGGCGGGTAGGGAAGCAGATTGGCTGGAGAGCCCCTGAGTCATTTTATTACCTACACAGAATGGGCACCAAGGTGCAAAAATCTCCCACCTTCGGTTTTATTTATTTAGAGCCAGTACTAGAGCTTGAACTCAGGTCCATGGCACTATCCTTCAGAGCTTTTTCTCAAGGCTGGCACTCTAATCTTTGACTTACAACTCCACTTCCCATTTGTTGTGGTTAATTGGAGAGAAGAATCTTGTGACTTGTCATGCCAGAATGGCTTTGAACCTGAATCCTTAGATCTCAGCCTTCTAAAGCAGCTACAGGTGTGAGCCACTAGCTCCTGGCAACTCCCACCTTTAGTGCTACAAATCCTGGATTCCCTTGAGAAGAAGCAAACAAAACCACTTCATTCCTAGGAACGTCATTTCTTCTCTTAGTTTTTATTGATTTCATTCTAGAAAAAAATGGGAAAGAAGAACATAGGTATGTTTCTACTTCAAAAAATAATTGCCAGAACATATACGTGTAACACAGGGGATAAACAGATCTGGGATAGAGAGAAGTGATGAGGGTGGGGAAATATTACCCCCCAAAAAAGCTTGAAAATGGCCTTTCATGATCAAAGTGACGTGTCAGGCCTCAGTGTTACCGAATCCCTGGTGTGCATCAACAGCCCCAGGTTACCGCCACCTTGAGGCATGCAACCTTAGCAGCAGTGCCAGGGCCCTGTCGAGTTGTGTAGTCTTCTGCTACTGATTAGATTCTTCTGAGAAACTATCACATGCGGAACACATTGAGAGACAGGAAATAAAGATGAAGTGCTTCTACTCTTTGTAAGCCCACTCTTCCCATCATTGTACAAACAAATCAAGAGCACAGGTGAGGAATTATATTTCCAGCAATACCTGGAATTATATTTGTGTGTGTGTGATGGTTTCACCTGTGAAACACACACACACACACACCCACACACACACACACATACACACACACATGGGGAGGGGAAAGGAGGGAGGAGAGGCTCTTCCCCTTACAGGGTGAAGGTTCCTGCTTAATGCCATTCACCCAATAGGCTGGAGATGTCACTGGCAAAGAAGTCTGGGAGAATATCTATGGTCATTCCCCTTTTGGCCCCATAAATGATTAAACTGGGACTCAGAGAAGCTGTGATTTGCATAAAACATCTACTTATTTGGCTCCCATTCCAGAAATCTTTGCAGTAATATCATAAAAGCAGTGTCTAGTAGCTAGCGTAGGACATTTACTTTGCTATTAAAGGATGGGGGAAAGTAAGTTACTTCTAATAACTATGATGAGGAATGTTATAGGGCCAGTTACAAAGACACTTTTGGGTGGCTCCTTGTTAGTAGGTGCCAGAAAGGAAAATATGAAGAAAATGGAAAGTCTATCTGCAAATATTCATAGTTTCGTAAGAAAGAAAAACAGACACCAGGATAGGAAAGTGTTTTAAGGAAACCAGTAAGTGGATGAATGAGCCAGGAATTCAATAAACAAAGACATAAATGTGATTCATCTTGTCCAGTGTTTCAGAGATCGCCTGTACACACAGAGGACACACTGAGATCTTTGCTTTATAGGTTTACCCATTGTAACAATGAGATGTACAAGACACTATGTTGAAAATGAACTATACAACTGGGGGGGGGAAGGGGGAAGTGGGAAGGGAAGGGGTGGTAGGAAATAAATAAAGGAGGATGTAATAATGCTCGATAGGAAATGTATTCATCACCTAACCCATATAACTGTAACCCCTCTGCACACTATTTTTACAATTAAAAAACATTTTAAAAAGATCAGAAGAATTTTACTATGTAACAAAAACAACAACAAATCCACAGAACCCAAATGAATGCTTTAACCATTGTAAAAGCATATTAAATGGGCAAAAAATCAAGAAGTATGTTTAGAAAATTGTGAGTATGTTAGAGTATAAAGACCATAGGATACATTAATTAATTTTGGCCCAAAGAGAAAGAACAGAGACATTGAAGAATAATAGTTATTACTAGTTCCATTTCTCAGATGTTTCTTAGAGTTCAAGTAGAACAGGATCTGAGAGAAAGTAATAGGATTAGGTTACACATGTGCATGTGTTGCATACACACACATATGTAACTCCTTTTACTCAGATATTTTTCTTCTATAATATCATTGAGAGCAATTTATTATATTTTAAGAACTGTTCCATTATAATTATTAACATAGCACATTCAAGTTATGAAATATTAAAAATGTTAGAAAAATTCCAATTGCATTTAAAATCCCACTTACAATTCAAACCTATCACTGTTAACATTTGACATATAGACTTTCAGTTTGGGTTTCCATTAATATCCATTTATGAAAGGGCATGTGTGTAGAATTAAAAATACTAACTTATGTTATCCTCTGACCAAAATCTTAAATCTCAAAATGCATTTTTTTGTCCTGTGTATCTATCACTGTTTCATGTTCTCTTTTCTCAGTACCTTTGCTTTCTTAGTGTATTTTCATCAAGAGTTTGATGTCTTAGGGTCTACTTTATCTACTGATAATGTTTTTATGTTTATACAGGTTTTTTTTTCTTATTGTCTTAATTTCCTCATCATCAAACCACCTTTTCATTTCCTTACATTTCATTGCAAACACAAGGATTCTTTCTAAGCTGTTGGTTTTTCTGAACATATCCTTTACAAAAGTACTTTTCTCTTAGCATAATCGCCTCCTCTTATTTTAAATCCTGACTTTGTTTGGATAGCTGGAAATAACTATTCAGGTAAAATGTTGCCAGGACAAAAACTGCAAACATGCCCTTTACTTTTAGTGTGATTCAGAGCTGAGTCTTTCTTTCTACTTAGCCATTCTGGTGTCCATCTGGCATAATCTAGAGAAGATCTGGAATTTAAAACCTGTGGCATTATTTTTTTTTATCAGAAAAGATGTCCAATGTCCTCTCCTCATTTCTTGAAGTTAATTTTATAAATTTGATTTTAGAATTTTGCATTTGTAGTTAATAAATATCATAGTGTTTCAACTACTTTATTGAATATACCAGCCTTGACTTTATTATTCAATGTATCATTTCTTTCTCTTCGTTTCCTATCATCTAAACATTTGCTACAAGTATTATTTTCCTTCTGACTTCAGGATTCCATTTCAGGTCGTTCTAGAATGAACTGTCTTTGCATTGCTCTGGCTTGGGTTTTTGCAATACCAGCCATCTTGAGGACAAGCTCTCGCTTATGAAAAATCCCAGCCCCTGACACACAGCCATGTTTTATGGCAACCAGCCCCCTAACATAGCTATATTTTGTGGTGCCCACCTCTGGCACAACCATATTTAGTGTCACCCATAATACTGTAGAAGGAATGGATGGCTGGTGGTGCTGATTTTCTCTCTTAGTTGACACGCAGGTGGTTAGGGTAGAAACTAATTGGCTATGGGAAAGATTCTGCATCCCTTAGTATTTTATACTAAACAATTTTATGACTAGTAGTAGCATGACATCATCTAAAGAACAAAAGGAGCAAATGGACTTCCCACACATTTCTGATGTGGGCATTAGAACATTATTCTCACTGTCTAGTAAAATTAAATAATATTGTTTAGCAACTTCATTATGGTGTTCATAGCCAAATAATATGAATATATATACCCACAAAGTATACAAATAAAAGTATTATTAGTATTATGTAGTTTATAATAGACTCAAATTGAAAATAATTCAGTTTTATATTATATAGTACCTGAAGATAATAGATTGTGTTTTAAAACTAAGATACATAATAATGTTTTCCTTCTATGAATTTTAAAAGCAGAAACACTGTTGGGGAAAATCAAGAAGGCAGTTCTTGATTTGGATGGTGATCAAAAACATGTGTATGAATAGGGATGTGCATATACATATAAAAAGTCATTATGTGGTATACTTACATCTGTATGTTTTCTTATATGAATTTGAAAATGCAAAATAAAGTTATGTCCAAGATGAACATAATGGTTCATTCTTATAATCTCAGCTATTTAGGAGGAAGAAGTAAGAATTTGAGAAATAGGAGGCAGAAGTAGACTAGTTGTAGGCCATTTAGATAAATGCATAAAACCCTATCCGATACACAAACTAAAACACGAGAGTCAGGGATATGACCCACGTGCTAGAGAACTTACTTAATAAATTCAAGACACTTGAACTCAAACCATAATGTCCCATCCAAACATGAAAAGTCCAGATGAAGCAAAACAGAAAAGTGACATTACGGTGCCACAGATCTCCTACTGAAGGTAAAAGTAGAATGAGGATTGGAACACTAATTTGCAGCTAATTTGGTGATTAGAGATAGTGGATGTGCAGTGGGTAGTAAAGTCTGGCATTGCTGTGGGGTCCACTTACCTCTGGTAAGCCTGTGCTGCTCAAGTTTTAGCATGCAACGTGTCTGGAAAGAGGTCTCATATTCTGCATTTTTTAAAGTTTCTCGGTAATTCCAGTGTTGCTTGTCCCCAGAAAGTTATCTGAGTAGCAGTGGGAAGAAAGTCTTGATCAATGTATAGTTATAAAATACCTTTCTGCTAGCAAGAGATTAGAAGAGAAGAAACATCTAGAAAACAAATGATGCTGAGAAACTGGCAGTAGGGGGAAGGTTAGCAGGATTGGGGAATGGGGAAGGAAAATAGAAACAGTTTTTAGATTCAGTAGTTGAAATTCTACCAAACTTTGGGAAATGATGAAAGAAAGCCATCAAGGACAGCTTACAGTTCCTGGCTTCACTGATCACATGGATAATATATTTGGTTTTAATTATTTCATCTAGTCCTTTTGATCAAAATGGAGCTTAGCAGGAATGGATGTCATAAGAAGCTATTTCTTCCCATTCGACGAACTGGCAGAGAGTGAAGCAAGGTGAAGGAACATGGAGGTGATTTAAGAATAGCTGTATGATATAGGAAAATAAAGGACTCAGGGTAATGAAAGTCAGCACTGTTACAGTAACAAATACACCCTGAAGTCTCAGTGCCTTTCAACAACAAAGGGCTGTAGTGCTGTTACCTGTCTCTGCTTGACTTTGCCCCACAGGTTCATGCCAAGAAGATTGCTAAGGGAACATGCAATAGATCTTCACTTCTCGGCTCAGATACACATATATCATGTCTGTCCCAGGGCCTTTGTGCGTGTGTGTGTGTGTGTGTGTGTGTGTGTGTGTGTGTGTGTGTGTGTGTGTGTGTGCCAGGACTGGGGCTTGAACTTAGAGTCTCACACTATCATTTGGACTTTTCACTACTACTTGAGCCATAGCTCTATGTCTAGTTTTGATAGTTCATAGGAGGAATGAGACTCATCGACTTTTTTGCCTTTGTTGACTTGGAATTGGGATCCTCAGAGCTTAGCCTCCTGAGTAGCTAGGATTACAGGTGTCATTCACCAGTGTCTGGAAGTCAGGAAAATTTTTTAAAGAGGCCTGGGGCCAAGGAGGTAGGAACATAATTGTTCCAGAGGAACCACTGAGGTTCACATGGTCACAGATAGGAAAATACAGCCTTCTGCAGGCAGTTAAACATAGTTAACCCATATAGCCCAGAAGTTATTTTAAAATTCTAAAACCTTCAGTTCATGTCTATGTCCAGAACATCATAAATTGATTACTAATTATAACAAAAAGAGTTTTTTTTTACACAAATCACTTGGCTATTTCCCATAAAATACTTGATATAAATGTGATTATTTGAAAAATTATATTATGACTTTCAACTTCACCTCAAATCTGTTCTGTATGATTTCTAAAGGTTTTGTTGTTTCAAACCAGGGGTAAAGCTGGGGTCACACTTATTACATGTCTTTTATTTTTCAATCACTGATTTTAACAGGACAAGAGAGTGAATCAACAAAGAATGAAGTGAAACTTGAGACTGAGTCCCAGAGCTCATCTATGGAAACAGAAGGTACTGAAATCAGCACATACTGCTCTCAGATAATACGATAGACCTAGCTGTGTGCCGTGGCTATGCTAGATAAAGTGTGTGCGTGTGTGTGAGTGGCATGCATGTTTGTTAGGGGAGGGTAGCTGAAGGGTAGTGGTACTTGGAGAGATGAAAAGGAGCTGCTACTCTCTGTGTTGTAGTCACTGTTTTCCCAATGATTCCACCTTACACTCCACCCTTGAGTATCCTTCTGCCTTGTTCTATTTAGAGATTGCCTCAAACCAGGAGGAGGCCATGACGGTGGAGCAACCAGAAGTGATCCCACTGACAGATGAAGAGGAAGAAAATGAAGATGGAACAGGTAGGACTGCTCTTAACCCAGTAGGAATGCAACAGTTCTTGAAATTCCTGCCTAGAACTCAAGTCCCATAATTATCCTCACTTAATCACAGCATACACAGGGGGAAAATGAACATGTCTTTAACTCTGAACCTGCTTTTAAAACTAGGGAAAAAAATCAAGGAGTAGCCAAAGATGGAATGAGTAACATTTTCTTTCCTTCCAGATACAGTGAAGCTGCGTTTGTAATTCATATACAGTCAATGTAAAATTTTTTGAATTATCATGTTGGGACCAAACTATAGTATTTAGACAGTCCATAAGAAATGAAAATTATACATTGGAGGGATGTAAGTTCTAGAATATCCAAAATAGCTTTAAACAAATAAATTAACCACTACGTATTGATTTCTTCTTGTATCCCTTTGTTTGGTATCGATTGAAGACTCAATTTGTGTGAAGTATGTGTAGAATATATGCCTCCCATCTTTGTCTGTTAATATTAGGATAGGATAATATTGAGTACTGTTAAAATATGTGACATCACAATGATTTCTGATGACATACAAGGAATGAACACTTGGTAAATATTAAAGTATCAGTTGGAATAAAGAGAAATTTTCAGTAAAGAAAAATTTTATGAAAATCTTTCTTACAATGTTATTATCCAAGAAATTGAGCATTTATTGAAGAACTTGAACAGTCCAATTTTCAAATATAAAAGAACCTCTTTAAAATGCTCATGAAATAGTTTGCTATATTATATCATAAATCTGATGGCTGTTCAATAAACAGTTATTTGCAGAACAGTTTCAGGGTGAGAACTTGTAGACCATGTTTATAGGACCTCGTTAACAATTTTGTTTCCAAATTGAAACACAGACATGATATTCATTGTAAAATCAGGTCAGTTGTGACTATAGCTTTTTAATTATGGATCCTTCTTGACAGGGACATTGACATTGGTTTATTGTTGGGCTAAGTTAGTGATTTTTATTTTTTTTTTAGTTTCCACTACATTTGTAGCTATTTCCATGCTTATGTTTCTACTAACTTTTTCCTCTATGCAAGTCCTAGTTCAGCCTCAGGAAACCATGTTCCTGGAAAGTCAAATTAATGTTATGTTTTGAGTATATTGTGTCTGGCAAAGACAGTAGAGAATTTTCAAATCCCAGCAAGAACTCCTATATACTTTTTTTTCTATTGCAGAAATTATTTGCTTTATATATTATACCTAAGGGGAAAAAATGAATGAAGTCATAAAAACAACTGGTAAAATTTCATTTTGTTTTATTTATTTATTTATTTATTCGTTTGAGTACTGGAGCTTGAACACAAGGCCTCTCACTCAGATTCTTAGCTCAAGGCTGGCACTCTACCATTTGAGTCACAGCTCCACATCTGAATTTCTGCTAGTTACCTGAAGATAAGAGTCTCATGGACTTTTCTTTCTGGGCTAGCTTTGAACTGTGATTCAGATCTCAGCTTCCTGAAATGGTTGGATGGCAGACCTAAGCCACCAGCAGCCAGCCATTTTCTTTTTAACTTGACTTAGAGAGGAAATGCTCTCACTTAGCACCTTCTAGCCTAGCATGGAAGCTCATACTAATTAGTGAAGAGTTAAACATGCATTACCCCTCTTTCTTTGCAAATATAGAAGGGCATGTGGGAAAAAGGAAAGGTCAGATTCTGATGCTTGCTTGTAGCAATTTTGAAGCTGTGTTCTTTACTTAAATCCAACTTTCCACTGCAAGAATGTACTATCAGTGGGCTTGAATTAGCCATGTTTTTCCTCCCTGTCTTTTATTAAAGAGCTTTACCTGGTTCTACCTTGAAGATTTCTAATTCTACCTTGAAGATTTCTGGTTGTCTAAACTTTTAAAAAATTCAAATGTATCCTATCTATTATCTTATTTTTTGGAGTAATAATTGAGAGCTATTCTGTTATATAAAAGCAAACTCCTTGCCTCATTCCATTTTATGTTGCTAATAATACCATAGTGTAGGTAAAATTGTATTTTTTTGCTATGAAAAAATAGAAGTTCATTTGAACTCCTGTGTGTGAAGGTATAAAGTTGAAGACATACACCTGTCAATGATCTTCAGTTGGGCAGGGACCCATGGTGGCACATGCATCACATGGAGCCAGGGAACTTGTATACCCACCCACCCATGCACCTGTGTTTGGTGTGATCTCTCTCTCCTTTTCCTTATAAAGCCACTGGGATTCAATCATAGAGACATGATGTCACCATCCTGATGACCTAATATCATCTTAATTACTTCTCAAAAACCCCACCTCTCAAACCATAATCAGACATAAATTTCCACCCATTTAATACGTAACATTGTTGATTAAATTTCAACATATGAGGATTTGGGGAACATTCCAATCATATCCAAAACTCAGCAGTAGCCAGTAAAAAGGAGATGAGGGCACATGGTATCCTCTGGTTTTTCTTCTCCAATAGTGACAGAGGGGCAGCCCTGGACAAAGGATTTGACTTACCTGATTCAGGCTTTTCACCTATAAGACAGTGATCACAATAGTAGTTGCCATACACTGTTGTGAAGTAACAAACAACCTCTGGCACATAGAAACTATCCTGTAAAGATTTAATCTTTATCATAATCTGCAATATTTGATAAATGGATGACAAAGCCAAGAGAATCTCTATTTGAGTTCTCTAAATCTATACATTGTCTTCTGTAATTATTTTTGGTCCCATAAAAATTGCACATTTTCTATATTATCCTTCTACAAATGGCCCTTAATATTTGACCGACAGAACTAATCTCATAGAAGCATTTCAAAATGGGTGTACACTGTATATTGTCACATATTTTATTCTAGAAAAATAGAACAATTTGGTGCGGGGGGGGGGGGGGATTGGGTGGGAGGGGGGAGGATGGGAAGGGGAAACAAAGGAGAAGGCTACAATGCTTGATAAGAAATGTACTCATTATCTTGCCCATGTAATTGTAAACCCTCTGTACAGTATTTTCACAATAAAAAAACAAATTAAAATAAATATAAAAAAGAAAAATAGAACAATTGAAAATGCATGAGGCATTTTATTTATAAACTCCTTTTTCTTTGTCAAGATCTCAACCTTCTGTTTGAGAAATAATAGTAAAATCAGAGTTTCTTTTTCTAAAAGAAGGATGCCATCAAGCTGTTGGCATAGACATAGAGGAAAAGTAGTAAATAAAATCAAAGTAATAGAATTTATTTGGCTTTTGTTTGATTCACACAGGTATTAAAGAGTCTTGTTTAAAAGCATTTGGAGACTATAGCTCCAGATTATGTATATTATGAAGTGTTTTCTTCATGGAAAAATATTATAAAGAATTATCTATAAATAATTGGGGCCTGGTGGCACACACTTGTAATCCAGTACACTAGAGCTAAGGCAAGAAGATTGTCATTTCCAGGCCAACCTAGGCTGCATGATGAGACTCTGTCTCCAAAACACAAGGGCTGGAGTCTATCTGGGCCCACTCCCGGTGACAAAGTACATTCCTTTCTCCTTTTCTATTTTTCCTTGTTTTGTCCTATTTTACTACATAAACCTGTGGTTTAAAAAATTTTATGTATTTATCTCACTTACAGAATATTTTCCTAGCGTGCACAAGGTCCTCAATTTAATCCTCAGCGTATCTTTAAACAAAGGTAGCAAGTGTTCTGTTACATTTCTAGAAATATTTTCTATAGCCCTAACATGATGCTAAAAATGGCAGAAAGTGGTCCCTTTAAAAAAAGAACTGCAGACCAAGAAAATTGCGAACCTTTTCTCTCATTTTTGCAGCATTTTATAAAATTAGAAAATGTAGATAATCTTCAGGACAGATCCTCCATGGCCCCCAGGTGTGTGAGCACAGATGTTGCAACATTTAGATTGGAAGTTAGCTGTACCCATATATGGATTTTGAAAAGGAGGAAAAATATTCAGCAGAAGTTCATGCTGATAAAATCACACAATAGCACAATGGACATGTCCCCGAGAGACCTAAAATACAAAAATTTCAACAGGCATAAAGCAAGGGCTCACATACGGCAGCTTTTCTCCCATAGCCACATTGCCTCTTCCTAAATGAGGCCAGTTTGGTGTTTTCCCAGCCAGATATGTAGCACATATGAAATCCAAAGGAATCACATCATGTATACGAATAATCAAATAGTAGAGAATTATAGGCATCTCTAAAAGGCATCTCCTGTTAGTATGAGATCTACATATAGTCAACATTTAAATGCTTCCTCTAAAATTTTTATTCCTAAGTGAATTTAGGAATATGTGCCATAAAATCACAACATGTATCATGAGTATATCACCAAACTCCTGTGCATATTTTATTAGTATATGTTATATTTTTTTCTTTAAGAATTGCACAGAATGAATATACTTGGCTCTGTATATTTGTTTATGTAATTAATAAGTACAATGTGGAACAGTGATATTTTTATCTGTTTCCTTAACATTGAAGGAAAATCTTAAGAGACTTAAAGTATGGTCTAAGATTCTCTGGAAAAAATATGAACATATGTATAACAGGTAAAATGTTAAGAGCAAGTCAGTGACAAGAAAAAAATAATTATGTCTTTGTCTCATGTTTTGACAATTAACCAGTATAACTATGAAACCAGAGATAGTCCTATCTCTTCTCCCTGGCAAGGGGATTACTTTACTTTGTAATAACTCCCTTTCTAAGAAAGTAATGAGGGACACAAACTCAATAATATAGTTATAAGGATCTCTAGTTTGGTAAACTTGCTTTACATGACCAATTCTGAAGTGCACACATTCTTAATGAAAGAATGACATGAGATCCAATGGTCACCAATGCATTGAAAACTAAAAGCTTAGGGTTTGTTTCAGGTTTATTACTTATTGTATGCTAAGGATAAAAATTCAGAAACTCTCTATACCAGGCAAAAAGGTAGAGTAGCCATTACTATATTAGTGTACCAATAATGGGCTAGATAATTGTTCCTAAAGCTGTTTTAAGGGAGCTGAACTTAGGTTTACACACAAAATCTGCTCAGAATCAAGCTGGATTTCCATCTCCATCGCTCCTTTGGCTGTTAAGTTTGATTTCTCAGTGAATTTGTTGAGAGTGGGCTACTTTCACTCCTGTGCCTACCAATCAGCTCCGTGAAGGATTTATCTTTCCCACGAAGCAAAACACCACAACCCAGCCCTTATTGTTTTCCATTATTGATGGGCTTTGTACATTGCTGACAAAGCCCCTTTGTCTCTTTTTGCAAAACAGCCTCTGTACTGGCAATGTAGCCACATGTAAGATCAATAACATTTGGGCTTTCATATCCTACCTTGTGTTCTTTGCTATAGAGAGAATTTTTACACTCATACAAAACATTATGTAAAATGGAATGATAAACTCGGTTAAGGACTGGACTTGATTTCCCTTCCCATTTTGCATCTTGATAGATTAATTTACCAGAGCTTGCTGCTTTCAGGAAGTCTTTGTATTTTATCTTTTCAAATGAAGTCAACTTTAGTAATATGGTACCTTTGATATCAGCAGCACATTTGTTTTAGTTTCCTAAGGAAGTTTCATTTTCAAGAGGTTTATTTTGTTGTTGTTATTTGCTTCTGTTACTGGCATTCTTTTCTAATCACATTATTTTTGTGTGGGTATGTGTCAGTACTGAGGCTTGAACTCAGGGTCTTGCAACCTTGCTTTGATATTTTTTTGCTCAAGGCTGGTGCTCTATCATTTGAGCTACACCACCCACTTAGAGATTTTTTACTGGTTAATTGGAGATGAGTTTCAAGAGCTTCTCTGCACAGGTTGGCTTTGAACTTTAATCTTCAGATCTCAGCCTCTCTAGTAGCTAGGATTAGAGAGGTATGAGCCACCAATGTCTCACTCTGTTTTCCTTAATAGAGGGTTTTATAATCATAAGCATGCTTCTTAGCACTGATAATGCTGTATCTTGCAAGTGTTCATATTGTCTGTCTCAACATTTTTTATTTCTTCTTCGTTTTCTTCTGTGACATATTTGGTTGCTCAGGAACATGTTTCATTTCCAGGTATTTGTAAATTTTCCAAAGTTTCTCCAGTAATCTTTTCTTTAAGTTTCATATCATTATGATGAGGAATGATACTTGGATGTGATTTCAACCTTTTAGAACTTTGTTTCAGTCTTGTTTCATGATCCTGGAGAATTGTACTATCTGCACTTAGAAAGAATACATATCCTGTGGCTGTTGGCAGGAAAATCTGTTATATTTGCTACATCCATTTATTCCAAAATATTGTACAAATATACTATTTCCTTATTCATATTCTCGCTGGGTGATTCTAGACATTGTTGACAATGAGTTGTTAACATTTCCTATATAACAATAGTATTGCTGTCTATTTCACCTTCTAGTCATGCTTGTATTTGCTATATATGTTTAGATGCTCTCATGTTTGGTGCATAGGCCCTTGTAATTGCTTTATCTGCTTGATGAACGGATCACCTTATGATTTTTAATGATCTTTCTTTTGTCTTTCATGACCATTTTTTACTTAGTCTACTTTGTCTCCCGGCAGCCTCTCTCGCTCTTTTTTGGCAACCCAAGCAGCCAATGAAAGTCAATATGGTGAATTTATCAGAGCCGAAGTGAACACTCAAAGCTAAGGATGAGCACCCTGGGAGGTCCTGGCTGTCCCATGGAATATGGGCCTGAGACTTGCTGGCAGTTTCATATTTGGCCAGATGGTTTCATTCATCGTTGATCCCTTATTTTTTTTTAATGTTAAATTGTAGACTAGTCAGTAAGATCATAAAATACTATATTTATTGTACTCAGCTAAGCTTTTGGTATAGAACTCATATGTAATTATATAGAATTGAGATTTCAGGGTCCAGAAAAACCTAAAATATATACTATCAGAACCTCTACAGAAAAATAAAATATGAATATAACCAAAATTACCTGGACTTTTTCATTTTGATTCCAGAGCTCCTAAATTATGATATATTTCTCAACATAACACAGACATACATACATGGGTTCATTCCCAGATATCATGCCCTCTAAGTACAGACTTTACTCCATCCATACTGCTCCCTAACCTGGTAGATTGAAAGAAAAGGGATCCTTCTATTTCAGCCTCTGAGACAGTGTTCCTAAAGCAACCTGCCTTAGCCTCAAGTATTTCAGGCCACCAGTGGAATCAGGTAACCCTGTATCTCTGCACTTAGAATCCTGCTCTCTTCCTTTGATTGTCCTTGCTATCTAATGGTTTGTACAATCTAATGTGTCTTGGCTCTTTTTTCCTCTTAGGATAAAACATTAATCTCCCGTTGTACACTTGTTTTGGGGGTTGGTTGGTTGTTGTTGTTTTTTTGCTACTGTACATAAGAGAGATTGTGCCTACTTCCTAGTGAACTGACCTTTGCTTTCTGTTAGGATAGTACAAGTAGGATTGACATTATGACCGTAAACTAAACACTATACTCGCAATCATTTGTACTTAAGTAATAGAACTCATGAGTCCAGTCCACAATGTAAGTGGGTAAGACAGTTAGAAGTGGTAATAATATGATTTTGAAATACATTCTTTTCTACATCTGGTTCTGAAGACCAAAGAAAAAAGTTTGGCTCCAAATTTACCTTGTACAGGTATATGGTTTGAAACCTTCACCTTAAACTCAGATACCAATGAAGGTAAAAGTTCAACATTCATTTAATAGAAGTTATTAAATCAATAAATGCCCAGAGAACTATTATGTCATTTATTATGTATGGCATTTTTACTACATGTGTATCTATACAACAGTTATTTTTGACTTACCAGGTACAGGAAACTCCAAACCCACCTGATTCTATACAAGGCAGATTCCTTCTGATCTGTGTTTTAAGTGTAAGTGTTGCCAGTCTCGCTGCTTCAGTAGGAAGCTGGATTTCTTTTCATTGCTCTTCATACTTCAGGTGCCTATATTGCGGCACAGTATGTAAAGAACAGGTGGTATAGAAAGCAGTTTAAATGTTAATTATTTTTTTCATTTATTTCACTGTGAGGATTTACCTTTCAATTTGTTTTTATAATCAAGATGGAAACAATTAGGAATTTGCTTCCTGAATGTTTCACTACATTTATTTTTATCACATCTGCTTCAATGATTTAAAAAAGAAAAAGAAAAAGGGAGGTAAGCATTTTAATAGCAAGAAATTTGAGTTGATTGTACATGATTGCTTTATTTCATTGTTTGAATCTTCAAAGGAAATGTTGAGCTGAATCTGTCTTGTTGCTAAACACGAAATATCATCCCATTGTTAGGATCTACAGTTTTGACATTATAAGCACTTCAGTTTATTTTTTGGAGATGTTGTCATAATTTATTTCCCTTATTTTTAAATTTAAAATAATTTTTTTTGTGTTTGCTGATCCTGGGGCTTGAACTCAGGGCCTAGGCACTGTTCCTGAGCTTTTTTGTTTGTTTGTTTGAGGCTTATGCTGTACTATTTGAGCCACAGCTCCACTACCTTTTTTGTTTGTTTGTTTGTTTGTTTTGAGTAGGAGATAAGAGTCTCAAGGACTTTCCTGCCTGGTCTGGCTTCAAACTACAATCATCAAGTCTTAGCTTCCTGGGTAGCTAGGCTTACAGGTGTGAGACACAGGCACCTGGTTTGAAACTAATTGTCTTCAACTACAAAAAGAAGTAGTAAAGAAAAGTAAAAACTAATGTATACATGTTTTTTAGATAGAGTTAACTATGTAGACCAGGCTAGCTTTGAATTCATGATTCTCCTGTCTTAATCTCTTGGGTGCTGGGAATGTAAGTATGTACCACTATGTCTGGTATCAGACACATTTTAAATATTTTTTTGATTTTTCATATTTAGTTTTTTCCTTAAATATTTTATCATAAGTTGCATTTTCATATTTCCTTAACTTATAAGCATAGTTCATAAAATCACATAACATAGCTCATAAAATCATAGTATTCAAGATAAGGAGGTATATGATTATTAATATATTAAGATATAGACCTATAAATTCAATGGAATATATTTTAAAATTGATATGTTCAATATTTTACATTGTCTTACAGTACTCTTGCTTTTCTCATTATTTTTCGAAACTATTATAGATACCCTTATGCAATTAGAAAACTAAACATATGGGCTGAAATGTGGCTTAGGGGTAGAGTGCTTGCCTAGCATGCAGGAAACCCTGGGTTTGATTCCTCAGTACCACATAAATAGAAAAGGCCAGAAGTGGTGCTGTGGCTCAAGTGGTGAACAAAAGCAGCTCAGGGAGAGTGCCCAAGCCCCGAATTCAAGCCCAGGACTGGCAAAAAGAAACAAAAAGAAAGAAAGTTAAACTTACATAAAATCTGGTGCTCAGAATAAATACTAGTTGATATGACTATATTATATGTTGCATGAGTCTATATTAGTACTGAATATGTCTATATATACATATGTGTATATATGTGTGTATTATATATATATATAATATATATATATATATATACACACACACATTTATATCTCCAAACTCTTACCTCTCTAAGAGATTATCAAGACTTCCTAAGGTTCATTGACAACAGAGGAAAATTTCCACATCTTACAAATGTAAGAAATAAAAATTTCAGCCAGGTGCCAGTGACTCATACCTAAAATACTAGCTACTCAGGAAGCTAAGCTCTGAGAATGGAGATTGAAAGCCAGCCTAGATAGTTAAGTTCCTGAAACTCTTCATCTCCAAATAGTCACAAAAAAGAAAAGCTAGAAGTGGTGGTATGGCTAAATAGGTAGAGTTCTAGCCTTGAACAAAAAAGCTCAGGGACAGTCCCCAGGCCCTAAGTGTAAGCCCAGGACCTGCACAAAACAAAAAAAAACAAAAAAAATTAATCATTTCAGTTCACTTATCACATAAAATATGAGGTTGAAGAGAACACTGAGGATTACTATTACCTTAATATATGAAATAAATTGAATACTGCCCCTGCAAAGTTATTCAAGTCCTAATCTCTGGAACTGTGAACACAAGTATTTTCACACCTGATTAAGTTCCAGCTCTAAGAGAAGGTTCAAGTTCAGGTGGAGCCAATGTACTCACAAGTATGTAAGGAAAGGAGAGAGGCAGGGGAATCACAGATGAGGAAGGAGGTATGTTAGAAAGGTAAAGGAAAGAAAGAGAGGTTGATATTTGAAGTGCTGCTCGGTTGGGCTTTCATGATGGTGAAAAAATGGCAAGACAAGGAGTACATACAGATGGCTTCTAGAAAATGGAACAGGTCCCTTATCTGCAATATCTAGTATATGTATGAGTCAAGCAGAAAAGGTCAGATAAGGTGATGTTAGGAAAATGAACCCTAAGATATGTATCTTAAATGTTTTGTTTTCTTTCATGCATTTATTTCTAACGCATTTATATGATTATTTCTTTGTTGCTTTGTATGACCCTCCCCCACAGTATAACCCCTGTTTTCACTGTATTTGATGTCAGTATAATTTGTGGAGGGGAAGGGGAAAAACAAGTCGTTTAAATAAGGATACAGGTGGACCCGTTGAAACAATGAGAAGTACAAGTTGTCATGTCGAAAACGAACTTTACAACTTTGGTGGCGGGGTGGAGGAGGATTGGGGGGGGGGAGGCTTGGAAGGGATGGGAAGGGGAAACAAAGGAGGAGACTACAATGCTTAATAAGAAATGTGCTCGTTATCTTGCCCATGTAATTGTAACCCCTCTGTACAGTTTTTTCACAATAAAAAAGAAAAAAAAGAAAATGGAACAGGTAAGGAAATGCATTCTTCTCCGAGGCCTTAGGACAAAAAGAAGCTCAGTTCCCATTTGAGTTTACCCGCCTAAGACCCATTTTTAGGTTTAGACTCCAAAACTGTAAGTAAATTTCTATCCCATTAATCCATTAAATCTCTGGTCATTTACAATTGCAGAAACTCATGTATTCCAACATGATCTCCCCTAAATTAAAAATCCAAGCTCGTCTATATAGACTCCTCCTCCCACCCCCAACCTTCCCCGCCACCTCCCATTGTTGGGGGTACTCTACCATCTTTCTTTCCACATGTTCCTTAGAAATTGCCATTAAATTTATCCTTCCTGTTATCTATGCTCAGTTAGACAATTTTTAAGATTATAACCTATCCCTTTTTCATGTCAGTTTCTATTGGGTGTACAATTGAAATTTAGCTCAAGTAAATTCATAGACACAGTAAGTATGAGAAAAATATCTGTGCCTCTAAAAAAATGAGGCAAGATTAAAGATGTTAGAGTAAAAGGAAGGATGGAAAAACAGAAGAAAGGCAGGAAGAGAGAGAAGGAAAGAGCTGGTTTCTAGTTTCTGGTTTGAAACATAATAATGTACAAAATAAAAGCTTTTGGATATGCCTAAGACCAGAAAAGTTAAAAAATTGACTGTCTTTGTAATACCAGAAAAAGAGACATTGACACTACAGCTTTCTAATGGTTTGAGGCTAATGTAATCATAAATATAGCTATATATTACTGTAGTACAGTCACCTTCAAATGTAGGTGTACATAAGTGTGTTAATACACAGATTCCTGGACATTTAAGAAACTGGGTAACTTGAGAATATGCTCTTCTAAAGAAGCACCTATCTGCTACTGAAGCTGTCGGTCTTATTTTCCACATTTTAAATAGAATTTCTACTCTAGTATTCTGCATCCAAGTTGAGTACTTTCCTTCTAGGACTTTTCACACCATCTAATCTTGGTAATAAGATATTTGAACAAAGCAAAGTTGATTGACAGAGGGGTACATAATCCAGCAACTTCAGCCATCTCAGTTGAACTTCCAATACATTTCAACACACAAAACTCCAGCATTCATATGTTTAAGGCACTAAGCTTGGGGCTGGAAAACAATAACAACAAAAAGCAAATTCAATCTATACCTTTAAGGAAAAACTGAGCATCCAGTAGTGGAAACAAATCTAAATGAAAGTTCTCAAACTATGTTCCTTGGATCAGCAGCATCAGCACTGCCTGAGAACTTGCTAGAAATGCAAATGTATTGGCTCAAGTAGATCCTTTCAGCAATCAGAGCTACGGTTTGGTTTCTCAGAATATTAAGATTTTATTAAAATCTAGGGCCATACGTATGTGTGCATGCATCTCTTGCATTATACATGAGAATTTACATATGCTCTAGAGACAAGTCTGTAGGGGAAAAAAAAAAGCAAAAAATGAACAAAGCTATTAGGAGGCTCCTGGGTTAGGTTAGACCGTCTTAGCGACATGCAGGCTAACATTGTGTGTTTGTGGGTGACGATTCCCCACAGGGAGGAGTAGAAGTTTTCCAGCTTGAGTGTGGATCCTGATCACCACATGAAGCCTTGTTTAAGAGTGGATGGCTAGCCTCTATCTTTCAAATATCTGACTCAGTACGTCTTCAGTGAGTCGCCAAGTGTTTTGTGTTCTTAACAAGTTCCCAGGTGATGCTGATGGTTCTGGTGCTGCGGGACCACACCTGGAAGAGCTTTGGCATAGTCTCTAGTGCATGATCCACACCTGCTGATTCCCTCGGCCACTGTGGGAGGGAGATGATCCTTTGGCAACATTGTGGACTCCCAGGATAACAGGTGTACAAATGGGCCATAGCATCCTGAAATAGGGATGAGAAGGGCCTCTTAGGGACTTGTATCCGCAGTCTTCCTGATACCAGTGGGTACCCTTATTGTGGTCAAAGGAGGAATGATACGTGATTTAGAAGTGGAAAAGGCCC
Source organism: Dipodomys ordii (assembly GCF_000151885.1). Classification (NCBI taxonomy): domain Eukaryota; kingdom Metazoa; phylum Chordata; class Mammalia; order Rodentia; family Heteromyidae; genus Dipodomys; species Dipodomys ordii. The sequence continues at coordinate 950,058 of NW_012267229.1, read as the reverse complement.
AGAATGCAGAATGCAGAACACAATGCCTAGGTGAGCAGAGCACTGTGTTTTAGGCATAACCCCGAGGTACTGTGAGAGCATGTGAATCTATAGGCACATGAGTTGGGGTAGTAAATACCTTATTTTTTAATATATGGTTTTTCAATGAACAGGAAATAAAAGTGAGGAAATAAGAAGGGGGTAAACATATCCCCCAGAATTTTAGCAGTTTTACTCTTTTTCAGACACACAAGGGAAGAGGAGTAGTGAGAATAACAACAGGAAAAAAATGTGTTCTGCAAGCTTGGGCGAGGGGGAAAAAAAAATACGAACAGGATTTGAGACCTAACACACCTGCAGCTTGCAGGAGTTACCCTATTACCCCCCCCCCCGCCGCCAAAAAATATTCAGATTTGTACAGTCCTTTCTCTGATTTTAAATCAGTGTGTCTTCCAAAGTCTAACATTTTCTCAGCTGATTTTCAGTGGATATATTATTTTTAAAAAGAAAAGAGAGGAGGGAAAAAAAAGCAAGCTGGATGGAGCTTTTAGAGCAACATACATAAGCTGTTTGCCATATTGAGTCAACACCTGGGGCATTGATTTGAAAGCTAAACTCAGGCTGTTCACCTGGATTGCCAAGTATAACAGAAGCAACTGTCTCGCTGTCTCATCAAAAGGAAAGCACGTGTCACAAGGCTCATTTGCATGTGTCTTTGAGGACTCAGGTAATGGTGGTGGTGAGCACATTGATCTGAAACCTAAGTGTTCCCTTCCCTTTACAAACTACCTGTGATTTCTAATTAAACATGCTTGCCTTCACCAAGCTTACCTGTCTCCTTTTCCCCTCCAACTTCTTTTCTCTTTTTGCTACTGAACTTTGGCCTCACTCATTCACCAAGTGCTGTTGTCCTGGCTTAGTTCTCAAAAGTTGTTTTGGCCAGGCCTTTCCTGATGTTCCAAGCTGTAATGGTCTCATGGATCCAATAATTAAACAAATCCTGTACCTTGCCACTCTGGCTAGTTGCCCCTTTCTCTTCTCCCCTATTGTTCTTCTGATAACACCACCCGGCAGATGGCTAGAGATTTTTTTCACCCTTTCAGAAGCTTTATGTTTTTCTCATCTCATCAAACATATCTCAGCCAAGTGTAATTAGCTTAAGGCTTTTGAGTCCTCGGGAGATCAGTTAAAGACCTGAGCAATTTCAATAAAGAGCTTGAAAAGCAAATCCTGAAAGGCAATGCACAACCACAGGAGAGCTACTATTATTTAGAAGCAAAGATCTCTCTCTCTCTCTCTCTCCCTCCCAACACCTCTCTTTTTCTTATACATTTTAAGTTCTCGGAATATTCATGAGACCTCTAGGGCTTTGGGGCTTTTCTTTGGATCTTGATTGGGTAGGTGGGATATTTAAGCTCTCTCTTCAGTAGGTCAGTGTTTTAGTTCTTTTAGCTGATTGCAAGCAAGGGGTGCTTTGGGGACAGCCTTAAATTACTCCCAAATAGCCAACCTTATGTTTGCCAAATCTCTTAGCCTTTTCATTCAACATTTGTGTTTTGGTTCGGTTTTTGTTTTTTCATCCTTGGTTGTTGGAAACTAGCTGATAAGCCTTCTTTGTAGTTCAGAATAGTTGATATGAAAGCTAAATTAATTAACTGCTACACAGATTTGCACCCTACCTTTGAGAGCTGGGAAAAGCCCTGGAATTCTGAATGGCCACACGTATTTCAGCAATGGTTTCCACAGTGCAAGCCCCTTTCCCTATACATGGGAGGCATGGGAGGAGGGCACTTTTAAATGAAATTAAGCTCTATTTTTATTGAAATGCAGTGGAGTGGTGCTTAAGGATATGAAGCATAGATTGTCTGTGGAGTGGTAGAGACACATGGACCCACCCTGATTAGTGCCATGTGTTTCTTCCACAATGCCAGTGGGAGGCTGAGTCTCAGGTGTTGGGTAGCAAGATGGTTGTATGTTCTCAAGTCTGCTTTTTCATTACCAAAAGTTGGGTCGAAGGGTTGTAAATCCCTTGCTGTCACTTTCAGATAAGAGAAATGAATGCCAGAGTTTGATTAGAATAACTGACTATTGTCTCAAGTGAGCTAATTAGTTTCTCTCTGAACAGTGGTGCAAAGGTATGGTGATGCACCTATATTAAAGGCTTTAGGTATGTGCTCTAACTTTATAGAGGACATTGCAATCACAACTTAATGGAAAAGCATCCTTTTAAAACATGGGAACTATCGTTTGATCAGTGGTATGACTGGAGTCGGCTTGCCAGGCAGACTTCAGACACTTTAGGATTCATTCATTATTCACCAATTAGCTTACAAAAAAAAAAAAAAAAAACGTAAATGGCGTGGATGTATAACCAAGAAGAATTCCATCTTTTTAATTGTTTCTCATATGACTTGTTTTGCACAGAGGAATGATGAATCACCCTGAAGATGGATGAGGCTGCATGTGTGTGTATGAATGCGTATGTGGTAGTATGGGCACGTGAGTGTGCATGTACTGGTACTGGAGCTTGAACTCGGAGCCTCAATCTCTCAATTGGCTTTTTTGTTCAAGGATGGTTAGTGTTTTACCATGACCACACCTTCACTTCTGGATTTTTTACTTGTGAATTGGAGATCATAGTCTTATGTAATTTTTTGTTTTGTTGTTTTTGGTTGTTTTTGTATAGAATTCCATTGTGTGTGTACATATATATGTATATATACCACATTTTCTTGATCTATTCACCTACTGAGGGGCATCTGGGTTGGTTCCAGATCTTACTTATGGTAAATAATGCTGCAAATAAGCATAGTTGTGCTAGTAGCTTTAGTATACCCTTGTTTGTGATTGGTTGGGTAAATATCCAAAAGTGGGATTGCTGGGTCATAGGGGAGCTCTATGTGGAGTCTTTTGAGGAACCTCCATACTACTCCAAAGTGGTTGAACAAGTTTCACTCCCACCAACAATGCAGTAATTTTCCCTTCTGGCCACATCCCCTCCAGGATCTGTTGTTATTAGAGTTCTTGATTCTAGCCATTGTAATTGGAGTGAGGTGGAATCTCAATGTTGTTTTGATTTGCATTTTTTTATGGCTAGAGAAGTTGAGCATTTCTTCATGTGTCTATTGGCCATTCTTATTTCCTGTTCAGAGAGGTTTCTCTTTAAGTCTTTAGCCCAATTTTTGAAGGGGTAGTTGTTTCTTTGAGAATTTGTTGTTGGGGATGTAGTTTTTTGAGTTCTAAGAATATTTTAGATATGAGACCCTCATCCATTATATGGCTACTGAAGATCTCCCAATTCATGGGCATTCTATTGATCTTGCTAGCTATGTCCTTTGCCATGCAGAAACTCTGCAGTTTCATGCAATCCCATTTGTCCAATCTTTCTTTGATTTGTTGTGAAAACATTATAGGAAGGAATAGGAGAAACTCTAGGGCTCCTTGGCACAGGCCGAAATTTTCTTAATACCCTTCCTTTTGATGCCCATGATTTCCTTCCTGGGCTGATGCTGCGGACTCTGCTGAGAGATGCACCCCAGGGGAGCTCAAGGCCTTTACAGCAAGGGTCCATCTCAGATGACACAAGTGTTTATAAATGAACCTGATTTCCTGAAGCTGCTGCTGATTCACCCCAGTTATGTCCTGCTGAGGACACTGCAATCAACCTGGAAATACAGCAAGGGTCCCCTGGGTATCTGCAGGCAGAGTCTTCAGAGATGTCAACCCAGTCATCTTCTGGTTAGTCATTTAGTTCATTCTCACTCATTCCAAACATCTTTTATATTATGTGGTCTTCAAACCTGTCATCTTGACTGTGTACTTGTGAGCAAGCCATGCTTATCAACTCCTCTCTCAAAATGATTGAGATATGGGGCTTGGGAATGTGGCTTAGTGGCAGATTGCTTGCCTAGCACCCATGAAGCCCTGGGTTCAATTCCTCAGTACCACATAAATAAAAAAATCCAAAACTGGCTCTGTGGCTCAAATGGTAGAGGGCTAGCCTTGAGTGAAAGCAGCTGATGGACAGTGCCCAGTCCCTGAGTTCAAGCCCTAGGACTAGCAAAGAAAAAAAAAGTTTGAATATGAAACAGCACACAATGATCCACACTTCCATGTAAAATAGTACTACAAGACCAGAGGTTTTTGGAGTTTTTTCATTTTTGTTTTTAAAGAAATTTCTCTAGACTCTGGCAACTGTTTTCTCCCTAGTTATAGTGAAGTATTTTTATAGTGAAGCTAACAATCAGCTGGATTCCAAAGCCAGAACACCCAGGTTCGTAGGCAGATTTCTTTCTAGTGAGTTGGAAACAACTTATTTAATTTGGTTTCCTCTTCTGCAACTGGGAGAGCACTTCCACAGAAGATAGTTGAGAGTTGATAGTGATCATGTGATTCAATATATATTCAAATTCCAGAAGTAGTGTCCAACACATAGCAAATGCTCAGTCAATGTAATTACCCCAGTTATTGTGCCTGGAAGCCCATATTGCAAATCATGCTTTCATGATCAACAAGGAGAAACCTCTGGAACTGTAGGAACCCTGGATCAAATGTTATTGTCTGTTCCATAATTAATCAGCTCATCTTCACTTATTCACTTATTTACTTATTCCACATAAGAGCTATGTGGGACTATCTCTGTAGATATTATCACCCTCTGAAATCCAGTAGTTTTCCTTTACTTGCTGGTATCTTTCCCACTGAAGAAATGTGGTTGCTCAAGAAAAATTCTTCCAGTGCTTGGAGTCTTTTTAAAAAATTGTTATATGTTTTTTCTTGTAAAAATGCTGTACAGAGGGGTTACAGTTACATGAGTAAGATAATGAGTCCATTTCCTATCGAGCATTGTTGCCTCCTCCTTTATTTGCTTGGGGTCTTTAAGAGCTCAGATTGTGAGAATCTTTTCAGGAGACAACATCAGCATCACTCCCATCCCCAAGAGGGACAGATTGGAAATCCTCTGTGATAACTGCCCACCACTCATATTTGGATCCTGCAACTGTAGATGCTACATGATTTGGTATTGGGCAGATGTCCTCTGTCATGGATGTATCTGTCACACCTGGTTCTGTGGTTGTGCAGAAGTGGCAGAGAAATAAAACATGAGTGGGTATGGGTCCTTGTTCTTCATGGATCCACTGGCTTTAATCTAAAAGTAGTAAATGGTACAGTATGTACAAAATGACTGATAATCATGGTGGATATTTGTGTGAAAATTTACTGAAAGCAGGGACATAGGAACATGAATTTCTTTGTTCATATTTCTTGTTATGTGGTTTTATTTTTACTAGAAATTCTTCCAACTGTCACTACTGTGGAGCGGGAGAAAGTAACAGCCCTACTTCTTAATGTATCATTTGTCCACACTCTGACCCCATATCTGATCTCCCTAACACCATCCTATAAAGAAACTCAGTATGTCCCCCAGGAGTCACATGCCCACAAGAAATGAAGAGGACAAGCAGAAACTTTAAACTTCGGCAAGCCAGTACCTGGAAGAAATTGCTGAGAAAGACAATAGAAATTGTAATCTTTCTAGATCATTCTTAATGAGTTCAATTTTAGATGATATTGGCAAAAGTTCAGTTGTTCCTCTCCTGTGTTTGATTTTAATGCCAGAGTAAAGGATCTTGCTTCATAAGAAGCTCCATAATCATTGGCATCTTAAACATCATTAATATTGTTAATTATAAAAATCACACCTTAGAAAAAGGCAGCAGGAGGAGGAGGAGTTAGAGAGAGAGTGTGTGAGAAAGTATATATGAGAGGGTGAAAATCAACGGTCTTGTAATTTCGTCCTGATACATGTGGTCTCCCAGCCAGCACAAGGAACCCTAACTATGGAGCTGACCTTCAAAAACCCTTGCCTAGGCGGCTGCTACAAGACCATTGTCTCTGTGACATTTCATGTTGGGTACAAAGTCCTATAGATGGTCACCTTTTATCTCAGTATATGCCAAAGATCATAGTTACAAAGGCCAAAGAGACAGAGCATAAAAGGCATGATACTATATCATACCATTTTATTTCAAGTTGTTTCAGGATTTATCTCTTTAAAATGTACTTTGTGTTCAGAAATCAGGGAGGGGTCTGGAAGTGTTCACACATAGCTCATCCCTCAAACCCCTGATGTGCCTAGGTTATAGTCCTTGGGGTATTTAGGAGCTTAGAGTATAGAACATTTTCAGGTACAGAATCCACTCCATTTCTCAGGAGTGGGGAGCACTTAGAATCTCCTGCAATAATTTTCTCCCAGTCATATTTTGGCTGTTGTTGGTTGTAGATACTTCATGATTTTGAGTCTGATAACTCAGCAACTAGAATTAATGTGGCCTAGTGAGGAAGTGAGTCAGGGCGATACTTTCTCACACATCTTTTTGTATACTCCTATCAAAATGAGACCTTGATCTCCAGATAATCACAATGAGGAAAAGCTTTGTGGAATAGAATACAAATTTAGCATGGCAGGAGTGTGGATGGAGGGTAAACCATTTTCCAAGTGAGAAAGTGGATGGTTTGGGTGGACTCAGGCTAGGAATTTGTTGAAGGGGCAGAGGTGTTTGGTGTCATTGGAGGCGCTGAAAAAAACAACAACAACCTGTCTTAATGATTCTGTCTGTATTCTCCCTGTTGATCAAGGAAGCTCTAAAACCAAACACTGCCAATATGACACTTGCTGAAGATTGTTTGTCCTCAGTGATAGGATAGATGCACAAGGTCAGAGCAGATGAGACCAAAACAGTGGCCATTGCCTTGGCATGACCCAGTCAGACTCACCTTTTGGCTGGCTTATGCCTGGTATGTCTGAGGCAGATGTGAATCCCGGTTGTCCAGAGTTGAATTACAGGTTAGAATCCTGGCGTGTTGTTGTGGTTCTGAGCAGGAATACTTCATTCAACAGTGCAGAGTTTATCTGTGTCCTGCCAGGAGCAGATGCTGAGATGAGGTTTATTCAGAGGATACATGGTGTTTAGAATAAGGAAATGCCATGTAAGAGGAAAGAGGAAGCTGGAGTAGATGGGGAGAGGCATTAGCCCTCACTGTCAGAGCAACTCCTAAGTGAAGGAGATAGGGAAGGAAGTGTATGAAGGTTTTGGTAAACCACCCAGATGTGCCTGAGGAAAAGAAAGCCAAGGAACAACTGGTTTTCATTTTCCAGCTGTGCTCAGTGTCCAGCTAGGAACAGCACCTATGAAGTGTGACCTTGCAGTGATGCTTTCCAGATGATGATTCTGCTTGTACTTCTCCAGCTTCAGGATGAAGACAGCAGACATCACAACTCCAGGGGCCACTGTTCACATCCATGATCTCCCCTGAAAATGGGCTATGTATGGTGCACCTTGTTCTTCACCTTAGTGACTACCCAATGAACTAAAAAAAAAAAAAATCAGCCTGCTCAGTTTCATGCTGGGTTCCTCATCCAGGACTTCTAGGAAGATCCTGGTCAATAACAAACATGAAGCTGATCCTAAGCTTTCCCCTGAGTTTATTAGGAATAGGGGGATAGGGCTCTCTCTCCGCTCTCACCTCTGTCTCCTCTCTCTCCCTCTCTCTCCCAGAAAATGAAAAAGCCCTCCACAGGTTTCAGCTTTCCCCTCAAGCTTATCTACACGCATTCTTCCTCTTGAGTCTTTAGCTTTTCTTCCATTCTGAAAGGAGTACCATAGGAGCAGATGTCACATTTACTTTTCCTTTTTATCTAACACTTTCTCTGTGTTGGTGGTTCTCACCTTTGACTAGTAAATAAGAATTACCTGGGAGCTTTCAAAAGATCATAGCAGTTTGGGGATGGAGACCAAAACTTTTTAGTTTCCCTAGGTGTTTCCAGGGTGTAGCCAAGGTTTAGAAACTCAGCTGTACATTCTCCCACTCTACTCAGTTGGAATTGACCTTCATTGACTTCCCACTGACTATCATGGTAACTGGTTGCTTAGGAAATGGGTTAAAGAATTAAGCATAACTGGAATAAGTTTCAATATCTGATTTTATTATTTACTAAGTGTCATTTCTTAACTTGGGTGTTAGGGTCAATTATTTAGGTTTCTTCTGATTATAAAGCAAAATATAAAGTTAATATTTTTATTAACACATTCCCATGGTACATATTAATTGGACCCAGTGTGAGGTTTCCTTTCACGCATGTAGAATGTATTGATCATATTGAACCACCCTTGTCTTCCTGAGGCATCTCATTCCCCCATCAGGACCCTTACCAATCCCTAGTAATCACTATTCTAATTTTTAAGTCAACATTGACCAAGCTTTCACAGATGAGAGCAAATGTGCAATGTCTCCCTGTTTCTTTCTTATTTCACTGAGTTTGTGACTTCCAGTCCCATCCTTTGTGCTAGAAATGATAGAATTTCATTTTTCTTTATGACTGACTAATACTCCATTGTGTATACATACCATATTTTTATTCCCTCATCTGTTGATGAGGACCTAAACTGATCTTATATCTTTGCTACATAGTGTGAACAGTCACAATAAATGTGAATGTACAGATACCTATTTTATATGAAAATTCCAATTATTTAGAAATAGAATTAGGAGTGGAAATAGCTATATCATAAACTATTCTATTTTGATTTTTGAAGAGCCTACATACTGATTTCTGAACTGTCTTCACTAATTTACAGTTCTACAAATGGTGTGTAAGATTTTCTTCAAATCCTCACTGCTGTTGTAATGTGTTTATTTGATAAGTAATTCTAAGTAGAGTGAGATGTTACCTCACTGTAGTTAATGATTTACATCTTTCTTCTGACTGAAGTTATTTTTGTGTATTTATTGGTCACTATTAGTCTTTCAAAATATGTATACTCAAGATCATTTGCCTAGTTGGGTTGTCGTGGGGTTTTTTGTATTTAAGTAGTTACACAATGGAGTTGCCAGTTAACAAAACAGTTTGTGAAAGTAATATATCTTGATCAATGCTTTCAACATTCTCACCATCTTATACTTTCACTTATTGGCTAGAGGTCTACCAAATGAGCCATGTCTTCAACCATCATTTGCCCTTTGTTAATCAAGTTACATGCTTTTTGATTGATAGGGTTTTAAAAAATGTTCTGGATATTAACCCTCTGTCAGATGAACAGTTGGCAAATATTTTCTCATATCATGTGCATCATCATTTCTTGTTTACACTGTTTCCTTCACTATTTATTTTTTCAGACTTTTGAGGTCCTATCCAGGAAGTTATTATACCATTGCCTTCAAGTCTTTGATCCACATTGAATAGATACTTGTTCAGTGTGAATGATAGGAGGAAATTTCAGTCTTCTGCATGTGGATATCCAGTTTTCCAACCAATATTTGTTGAAAAGGCTTCTTGAAAAGACTGTATGTGTTTAGTCCCTTTGTTGGGAGTCAGCTGGCTATAGATACATGAATTTGTTTTTGAGCTCTCTATTTCTCAATCATAGAGAAAAATGAAAACCTATCATTTCCAGAACAAAAGATGGGACTGGAAGTCACAAACTCAGTGAAATAAGATAGATACAGAGAGGCATTGCATGTTTGCTCTGATCTGTAAAAGCTTGGTAAATGTTGAGCTCAAAATTAGAATATTGGTTACAAGGGATTGGGAAGGGTATTAATGGGGGAGTGAAAGGCCTCAGGAAAAAAAAAAGGGTATTTGATATGATCAATGCCTGCTACATGCATGAAAGGAAACCTCACACTGAGTCCAACTAATGCCACAATGGGTAATGTATTAATAAAAATGTTAACTGTATATTTTGTTTTATAATTATAAGAAATTCAAGTGATCTATGTAGGTTTTTATGCCAGTAACATGTTGTTTAGGTTACTTTATGTGTTATGTCAGATATTATGATGCCTCTAGTTTTTGTTGTTATTCAGAATTGCTGTGATTATTTAAGGTCTTTTGTGTTTCTGTATTTTACTATTATTAGTTTTTTTTTAGTTTTGTGAAGAGTATCCCTGCTATTTTGATGGGAATTACATTGAATGTATAAATTGTTTGGGATGTTTTAAATTTATGAACATTGAACTTTTGTGTCATACCATCAATGCTTTGTAATTTTCACCATAGAAGGCTTTTACTTAGTTAAATTTATCCCTTATGCTTGTTTTTGTTGTTTTGTGCTGGTCCTGGAGCTTTAATTTAGGGCCTGGGTGCTGTCTCTGAGATTTTTTTTCAAAACTAGCACTCTATCACTTGAGCCACAGCTCCACTTCAATTTTTTGGTACCTTTTGGAGATGAAAGTGTCAGGGACTTTCCTGCCCAGGCTGACTTTGACTGACAATCTTTGGATCTCACCCTCCTTGGGTAGCTAGAATAAAGGCATGGGCCACAATTGGTTTTGTTTTGGTATGAGCTTGGTTTGGTTTCATTAGGTAGATGGCTTGCTTTCATGAGTTCTTTCCCAGAGAATTTATTATTGATATATAGAAAAGCTACTTGGTCTTCTATTTTGATTTTTTTGGGGGGGTGGTCCAGTCATGGGGCCTGAACTCTGGGCCTGGGCATTGTCCCTCAGCTCTTCAGCTCAAGGCTAGTGCTCTACCACTTGAGCCACAGCGCCACTTCTGGCTTTTTTCTTTTTGCTTATGTGGCACTGAGGAATCGAACCCAGGGCCTCATGCATGCAAGACAAACACTCTACTGCTGAGCCACCTTCCCAGCCCCTTATATTTTGATTTTTTTGTGTCCTACTTTGCTGAATTTTTTCATCACTTCTAATATTTTTGGGGTAAAGTCTTTTTAGGTTTGTTAAATGTATAGAACTATATAATCTACAAACAGGAGTAAAGAGGTAACTTGAAATTATTTTCTTTTTTTTTTCTTTCCTAATTGGTCTCACTAAAACTTCTAGCACTGTATCAAATAAGATCTGGGAGAGTAGATATCCTTATTTTGTTCAAAAATTACTTCACATTTTCTCCACTTACTATAAGGTCAGTTATGGGTTTTTCACATATATTCTTTATTATGTTGAGTTTTGACTCTTACAAGCCTATCTTCATAAGAAATGTTGAATCTTAGCAAATGTCTTTTCTGCATATACTGAAAAGAGGGTAATTTTTTACCCTTCATTCCATTGATGTGATTCATTATGTTAATCCAGTTATGCGTGTTGATGTACCCTTATGTCCCTGGAGTGAAACCAACTTGAGCATGGTATATGGATCTTCTTAATATGCTGTTGAATTTGATTGGCTAGTATTTTGTTGATGATTGCTGATCTGTATTCATCCATAATACTGGTCTGTAGGTTTTCTGTATCTTTATTTCTTTGGTGTGTCAGGGTAACAGATTAATATTTGTCTCATAGAATAAGTTTAATTCAGTGAAGGATCCTGAAACACATTGTTAGTACAAAAGTTTGGTGAAATTCCACAGTGAAGCCATCTAGTTCTGGAGGTTTCTTTGTTGGGAGACTTTGTGTTACTGATTCAACTGCTGTGGTTATTACTGTTCTGGTATATTGCATTTCCAAATCCATAAGCTGCCTCTTATGTATGGGTCTGGAATAAGGATGAGGTCTGTACTTCTGAAGTTTTATCTTGTACAGGTATATAATAAAAATGACAGATTAAAAAGACAGCATTGGAATTCTACACTGTGGGGAATAATGAGGGGAAGTTTAGGTGAATTTTCCATGCAAGGCATTTATTGATAGTTTCTGAAGCATATGGTAATATTGATGCCCAATTCCTTGCTTACAGCAATCCTAAATGCCCAGGTGACAGTGCTTCAATTCCTCATGGCCTACTACTTCTATTTTGGTAATAAATGGCCCACCACACTGTTGCAATATTTATAGTCTTTTAAGTTTTGTTTCATTCCCAAGAGAGATGTAGTAAAAGTAACATTTAGGGAGAATGTGCAGAGTGGCATTCCAATTTCCCACCTTGCAGATTCTTCGGACCATAACTATAAGTAATGGCATTCTGTTAGTGCCAGAAGGTTTAAGCAGATGGTTTGGTCTAGGTGCCAGGTGTACTTAGATGTTTTGAGAAATATCTAGTGAGATAAGCCCTGAGTGAACAGAGCCCTTATTTGCAGAAAGGAGCTGGGAACTCCCATCTTGGTTGTGTCAATCAGCACCTAGATCTTCACCTTTAATGTTGTTGCATAACTTCTATAGGTTTTGCAAATGAGGGAGGGGATACCCTGATTAAAATTTCCACTGAACCACATAGCACTTTGCACATTCCAGGTTTCCTTTAGTATAGAAAGTATCTGTTTTTCTCTGGGCTTTCTTACCTTTTCCTACCATTTGTACTCAACTTTACAATATTTATCTCCTTGCAATATAGGTAAGCTTTACTACACATGAGAAATTATATCTATGCACACATATATAACTATGATTGCATATATAATTATATATATATAATTTTTACCAGTAAGTGGCAACAGGTAACATTTGTTAACTCTGAATAAAGATATTATTAATGGCCTCGTACCATACTCCCTAGATTGAAGCTAGGTTGTCATAAATCCATAAGTCATGTGGGGGTTCACAGATAAGTAGGTCAAATTTTCCCATTTCTCTTTTGCAAAGTAATCTAGCCTTCTATTCTCTTACAAACTCCACATGCTGGGGGGAAATAAAAACCTGGATCGCCATCTGGGTTCAACAGAAGCCAAGAAAAATAACTGGACAGGAAATTAAATATCCCTGGGCCCTGTCCCATCTTGGGCCTTTTTTTTAAAAAAACCACAGACAAAGCATCTGCTATAGTAGTGTTCAATCCACCTGTCCTTCCATGCATATCCTTCGGGGACAAGATTTCTATTGGTCACTTAAAAGTCTCATTCTTACCTCTCAAGATAACCAATAACACCCACCCTTACTCTCAGGGAGTTTCTTGTATGCCTTCTATATGAATTGGGTTAGAGTGCTCTGATAATCCATTAAACCTAGGCTTATATTCTCATGTTCTACCTCTAGAAATATGAGAGGAAAGCAGAAGAGGTTGGAAAAGGAAGGCTATATCCTAATGGCTATGACTTACTGGCTGCTAGGTTTCTCTTACCATTCATACTTTCCTGTCTTTTAGTGTTGAAACAATAAACAATACTGCTTCATTCACTCAAATGGGTGTGGGGGGGGAGGTGTGCATGCACGCACGTACGTGTGCATGTATAATTATTTTTATTAGGTAGTTGTACAAAGAGGATACCATAAGTAAGGTTGTGAGTACAATGCTTCTTGATTAGTGTCACCTCTTACATGTTCTTCCTATTTAACTCCTCCCATCTCTACCTTCAAATTATGTAGTTCTAATTATTTTCAAACCTTAGGTTTGGTAGCTCAAACTGGTCATTTCTTTTTAGCCAACCACATTGTTAACTTATGCTTCAATTGTTAAAATTAAGCAAACAATTTAAATGCAACTTAAACACCACATGCCAAATCTGCACCAATCCCAAAATATCCTTCCATGAAGTAAAATCATTTAGTAAGTTCATATAAGAAAAGAAATTCATATAAGGTTCATAGAGGGTTTTATTATTTACAGTTTTCTTATATTTTTCCATGTCTATAGAAAATAAAATGATGCTTACCTGAAGAACTAGGGGGAAATTTCCATCCAATTCCTCTTAATTAAATGCAAACACCCAGCCCTGATTCAGATGTTAGAGCTCTATTTATTCATTTTAAACAAAAAGAGCTGTATTGAATGAGGTGGCATACAGAATTTTAATGAATATGTTGGATATTTTTCTAAACAAATTCCATAATTACTTTGTCCTGTTCTACAACAGAAGAAAACAAAAATAGTACACAAAACTCAATAGATATTTCACTGGGATTAAGCTACATTTGGGCCATGCTAACTTGAATCTTCTTTTCGAAAATAGCTTCTTTTGTTAATTCTTCCATAGCATTTAGATTTTTCACTCCTATAAAATTTTAGTACTACTCATTACATTTTAAAAGTATATTTCATTATTCTTGTTCTTTTTAGTTTTTTTTAAGTTTGATTAAGCCAAGGGAGAGAGAGAGAGCCATTATTGGTTATTCATTATTACTTTTACCTTTGAAAGATCATATGCTGGCATCCTTTGTCCATAGCTCTAGTAAAACATTCATCTTTTATTTATTACATTTCTTTATACACTGTAGCTACTTCCTTTTCATCTTCCACTTGAAAGTTATAGAGAACATACAGATTATCCTATACCATCATTTTTTTGCAAATGAAGAAATTGAGGAGAGATGACTTTTCTGTTTGCACCAAGAATTTTGGTGGATAAGTTGATTCCCTATTTGAACAAATGAATCACAAAGAAGTATTAACTCCCAATTTTACCTTAAGTTGCTATTTCTCCACTGAATGGTAGAATTTTCTAATATAGCCCTCCACTTGGATACCTTCATGGTATTTGAATTAAACTGAGCTTTCGATATTTCATTCCCCATCTGCAGGTGTTAGACTCCAGTTAGTTCCATTGCTGTTTCCTCTCCGTGTGTGGAATGAGTCTTGAATTCAGGGACTTGGGTACTGTCCCAGAGCTTTTCTTTTATGCCCAAAGCTGACATTCTATCATTTTAGCCACAGCTGTACTTTGGCTTTTTGGTGGGTAATTGAAGATAACAGTCTCATGGAGTTTCATACCTAGATTGGCTTTGAATTGCAGTTCTCAGATCTCAGCCTCTTATATAGGTAGGATTACAGGTGGAAGTCACTGGCACCAAGCTCAATTCCACTGCTCTTGCTGGCTAGATCCACTATTTTAACATTGTCTTTAACGCTTCTCATTTTCCCAATTTCTCCATCCCATTCATCTAAATCCTACCCCTTCATTTTCAAAATATATGCAAGTGCGATTCCATCTCCCATCTATACACACCTCAGTCAAAGTTGCCTGCACATCAGTATGGCCAAGGCCTCCTGTTTAATTATCCAACTTCACCTTATCCCACCACAGCTGAGCTCATTCTCCTATTAATCAGAATGTTCCATTTTTCAAATCTTCCAGTGACTCCCTTTCTTACACAGACTATAATCCAGCCCCTATATGATAACATACATGACTGGGACCCTTTGCCCCCTTTTCCTTAGTTTCTATTTATGATTTCAGTTTCCTTTAATTCACTCATATCTTTACCTTCAAACATTATCAACATCCTCTGTGCCTCAGGGCCTTTATACTTACTATTCTTTTTCTGGAATACTCACCCTCTCAAGTCCTCAAATAAAAGCACCCTGACCATAGGGACTTATTCTAGGCTGCTGTATCCTCTGGACCTAAAGCAGTAGCTAATACACAGTACATACACAATTAAAAAAAAACTGCTGGTAGAGCAGATGAATCATGCCTATCAGCAATTATTTTTTTAGTTATCTTACCAAGGATAATTTGTGGCATTATATGATCCTTATAGACCTTACTGAATTCTTAGAACTACAATGATAACTGCTTAGGCATTAAATCATTGGACTCAAACAAAACCCAGATTCCCAAGTCTGTCAATCTCCCTGTGTTGGTAGGGTTCTTCACTGGCCTGTAGTTGTCCTGGCCTCACCACCACTCTCTTAGTCTGGGAACCATTGTGCTGGAGATGCCCACTACAGGAGAACACATGTTCCCAGATGTTTACAAAGCTGACTCCTCCTTCAGCCCTCCATCTGTAGCCCCCTCCTAAGTGAAACCTTCTTTGGTCACTCCAGCTAAATAGCTCCCCTTTACCTTTCCCATCTTTATCACACTGTTTCATTAAGATTGTAATGATCATTTCTACACAATATTGTCAGAGGCCCCCACTATGTGACATGGAGTGTGTTCTCATCAAATATGCAGAGGACAAATGAATGTCATTAGTCTAGTGACTGAAGATCATGAGATTTCTGCCTCCTCCGACTGCACCATCCCCATGGTGCCGAAATGATAGATTTGTGAGTCTGTTTCCTGCAGGCTGCGAGAACGTCTGGGACAGGGTGATGTTTAATTCATTGTCACTTCTCCACCACCTCCCACAGATCTGGCACCTAGTCATATTCCATCGGTGCTCGCTAAGCTAACAGGAAACTGTAGAAAGACCAGAGGCTTCTTCACCAATGTGGGGAATATAAATCATAGAGCATAAAAGTTTAAAAAGTGAATATTATGGAAATGATGAAATGACCAAAGGAGGCCCTAAGAGGAAGAGTGCAGAGTAGAGCTGAAATGTGAAGAGAGAGTGCCTCGAATTAATCTCATAGGGAGAAGAAATACAACAATGAACCATCAATTCATGTTCTCATTTCAGAGAAATGCCAGGCTTCTGGTTCTGGGAATTTATGTGGTATTCTTTTTTTCTAGATTAAAGATAATATTGTTGTGGGTGTGCAATATTAATAGTTTTTATGAGTAAGTCAACATTTTGATTACCCCAGAGAATATGCCTGACTGTTCCTATTCTAAATTTTTTCCCACTTTCTCTTCTTCCTTTGTCCCCAATTCTTTGCTCGTTGCAGATGGTCTTCTCTCCTGCCTTGCAGGGAAAATGAATGTGTTTATAGTGGAAATCCCCTAGCTTTCCATCCTCTTCATCAAAATGATCTTTGGTCACATGCATAACCTTCTTCATCAGCCTCTGTCTTAGAATCTTTCCAAGAATTTTTACTTTAGTATTTGGATCATTTTAAATTTTTCTCCATGGAACATCATGTTTCCAATTTTCCAGCATATATATTTTCCTTTCTTCTCCTAGTTCCTTACCTCAGTTTTTCCAAAGTACAGAGGTGTTTTCTGTTGTTATCACTGCCTTCCTAACTCAAGGTGCCATATATGTAGTTACCAATATAGCATGCTATCTCTACATCAATATGTGTATTTTTCTGAGCCATGTGGATGATTCTGATGCACATTCATTTGAGGATCCATGTCCAAGGCCTGGCAGAGGAAGGAAGGAAACATAGAATTCATACCTGAATCTTTTTAAGGTGTCAGTCCTTGAAGAAGCACAACCAATTGTACTACTCATAGTTCATTGTCTGCTACTTAGTCATGAGGCCTGCCTGCCTATCTCTTTAAGAAGCTGGGGGGCTGAGAAGGTGGCTCAGTGGTAGAGCGCTTGCCTTGCATGCCTGAGGCCATGGGTTCGATTCCTCAGCACCACATAAGCAAAAAGAAAAAAACTAGAAATGTAGTTGTGGCTCAAGTGGTAGAGCGCTAGCCTTGAGCTGAAGATCTGAGGGACAGCGCCCAGGCCCAGAGTTCAGGCCCCACGACCGGACCCTCCTCCCCCCACAAAAAGAAGCTGGGAAGCTGTTCAGGTATGTACCTAAGAAGAAAAGTGTTTCCCTTCTAACTGTTCATATCACATCTAATCTCTCCCTCTTAACTTTATCCTCACCAGTCTGACTAATCTTCTAGAGATGTTCATCTTAGGAAGCCACTGAAACCTCCATGTACCACAGCCTTCTCCATAGTGTTTCTCGGTCCGTCAAGGGATGGCCCTTGAGGCTTTGATGCTAAACTCTGAACTGCAGCCCTCATGAAGTACTACAATCACAATTTGGATAATCTGATGTAGAGCAAAGCCTGTGGAAGTTACAGGTAAAAGAGGTGCAGTGTAAGACATACGTAATGGACCATGAGCCCTCTCTCTGGACCTCTCTACTAGCTTCCCCTCCCTTGCTCTTTCTGGCCACTGTCATTCAGGTACTCATTCAGGACATAGCTTTGTCCAAACACATGTTCCTGAAATTTCCCTTTACCTTCACATCCCCAGGATTGAGTTAGATGCTCTCTACTAACCCAGAATAATCCTTCATCTCTTTGATTTTTTTGGTGCTGCTTCTGGGCTTGAACTTGGAGTGTAGGAATCATCCCTGAACTTTTGTGCTCAAGGCTAGTGCTCTACCACTTGAGCCACAGCTCTACTCCTGGCTCTTTGGTGGTTAATTGAAGATAAGAATTTCATGAACTTGCATGCCCAGGCTGGGTTTGAATGGCAATCTTCAGATCTCAGCCTCCTGAATAGACAGGATTACAGGTGGAAGTTACTGGCACATGGGAATCTCTTTGAATTTTAATCACCAAATTAAAATTTGGTCAGAGAATGTATCTTACACATTCGTCCATTAAAAAGTTGATACAAAGCCATGCCAGGCTCTGATGGCTCACACCTGTAATTCTAGCTACTCAGGAGACTGAAATCTGAGGAAGGCTGTTCCAAGCCAGCCTAGGCAAGAAAGTCCCTGAGATTCTCATCTCCAATTAACCATCCAAAATCCAGAGATGGCATTGTGGATCAAAATACTAGCCTTGAAAGAAAAATAACAACAACCGCCTACCACCACCACCACCACCAAACACATACACATACACACACACACACACCACAAAACAAAAACTAAAACACCAGGGATAGGAGTACTAAGTAATAAATGAATGCAAAGTGACCTAATAAACCCCTTAGGCTCACTAGGTGTTACACATAAGGATGGTGATTGTCTGTATTGTACTTTAGCTAGAATATATTAAGTCCAACAAGCTCAAACCTTCTGTAATTAAGTACTGAATCTTAACTTCAGCCAGGACCAAAAGGCAGTTATCATAAAGGAGTTGAACAGGCAAGAGGGCGGGATGGGGACTGAGGGAAGGAAACCCATCTGAAAATCCACGCAAAACTTAGTACTAGTCAGCCAGTCATAGATTGTCCAGCCTTTTCCCAGACACAAATCTGCATCTCTTCATCTTGCATTAATTTACATATGCAATTTGCATAATAAATAGGAAAATAAGGAAGCACATTCCTTGGACTGTAATCAAATCACATTGTTTAAAAAACAGAGAAAAATAAAGCTGACTGGTGTCAGTAGGTTAACAAAGATCTCTCAATAGCGTAATCAGCCACAAGATGAATCAGTCCCCTATTCCTGTCAGTGTTTCCATAATGACTCATTCTGGTTGAGCTAACTTTTAATCAAAAGTGATCAGATCAGAGAATTTTCACTTAAAAATTATGATGACATCCTTCACAGGGATGAAAATAATATTAGCTTCAGTGAGCAGAGCAACTACTCTCTCACACTCTCCTGGCTGAGCACTGCTGGCCTTGCTGATCTCCGGTTTCCATTCTCTCTTGGATGTCTCTTCCCTTGTCATTGTCCCTCCTTCCTGTCATCATG
This sequence comes from Dipodomys ordii, assembly GCF_000151885.1. NCBI lineage: Eukaryota > Metazoa > Chordata > Mammalia > Rodentia > Heteromyidae > Dipodomys > Dipodomys ordii. The sequence continues at coordinate 930,974 of NW_012267229.1, read as the reverse complement.
CCTCAGCTCCCATCCTAACAACACACCCACAGAACAGCTGGCGGGTTCTGTCCTCTGGGAAATCCCCAAGAAACAAAGATTAAAAAGCAAAGGGTTTAATGCAGAAGCCAAAGGAATAAGAGTGCTGTGAGAGACACATTGTGCAGATAATATATCCCGCTTCACACCTAGTCTGGGAGTGCCTGAAAGGAATCCTGGAAGGCCTGTCTTCAGAATCCAGAAGCATTATATTGCTTGTGTCTTCCCCTGCCCTGATGTATGTTTGATTAAGACTGAAATAAGAGCTTATAATCATTTATTGTGGGCCAAACACTTTATTTAGTGTCTTACTGTAAACTAACTAACTAAGCATTGTTGGTTATGTTTTCCTCTTTACTTATTAGAACCCTGAATCACAGGTTATGTAACACTCAACCAAAGCCAGCCAACTAGTAGCAGGATCAAATTTACATCTGAAATTTGTGTTTTCTACTGACTTGGAAGTCTTGTTGGTGGTATGGAGGATCTGTATTCAGGGTTTCACTCCTGCTAGATAGGAGTTCTACTTGAGCCACATATCCAGCCTTTTATTCCCCTCAAGTTACGTTTTAGTTAGGGTCTTGTGTTTTTACCCAAGCTGGCCTCAAGTAGCAATCTTCCTACCTAAAGCCTCCTGAATAGACAGGATCAGATATATTTCTCCATGCCCAGCTTGTCAGTTGAGCTGAGACGTTCTCATTAACATTTTTCTAGGCTTTCCTCTGTTCCTTAGTACACCTTTATCCTTCTCTGCTTCAAACACAGTCAAACAAGCTATCTGTATTTAATTCTTTGTAGGTAATTGGTCATTGAATGAATGGTGTACTTTTCGAGAAACTTTGTCTGGAATTATGGGTATTATGGTCACTGGGGAAAAGGAAAGTCATATCATTGAGATAAGTCAGTTTCCAGTGTTTCCTTTTTCTTTAGTAAATTTAGCTATCATTAGAACAGTGTTTTTAAATTTTCTAGTATTTAACACATTATACATACTAGAAAAGATTCTGGAGCCTTGAAGTTGTTATTCTAGCAGCAGGCACTCAAGAATCACTACGGAGGTAACTGGTGCCAGTGGCTCATGCCTGTAATCTGAACTACTCAGCTCAGGAGTCTGAGATCTAAGGATTTTGGTTCAAAGCCAGTGTGGGAAGACAAATCTGTGAGATTCTTATCTCCAGTTAGCCTGCAAAAAGCCAAAAGTGGGGGTATGGCTCAAGTGGTAAAGTACAAGTCTTGAGCAAAAAAGTCAAGCAAGAGTATAAGGCCCTGAGTTCAAGCCCCAGTTCTGGCATGTGTGTGCGTGTGCGTGCACACACGCACACGCACACACACACACAGAGTCACAGACGTAGTGTGTTAGCCTATAAAACACCAGGTCCCACCAATCACCAATTCTTTTCCAATAGATCTAGCAAGAATTCTAGAAGTCTGCACTTGGTAATCAATGTGAGTGTGCCCAATGCATCTGGTCCGTGAACCACATTTGATGGACTTATATAGATCAGAGGGCTATTCAGTCTCACTGAAAAAAATTTGAAACATATAGCTTTTTCCAAATGGTAAAAATCAGACTACTAGAATAAGACTGCTTGATGTCCATTATTTCCTGTAATGATTTTTCAAGCTGTATGATAACACCTGAGACCCAGAGCATGATGTATGTATGTGCCAACTTAGCTTAATTAGATCCAGGTGGACAGAGCATTTTTACAAGCATTTAAAACCTGATATTGATTTTTAGGAGAAAGGCTGATGATTCGTTTTGCATATTTAGTGTTTATGTCATCCCAGAAGAGTTGTATTTTTCTGTTCATATGCTATTGCAGTTAAGAGTGCTTCACTTGTAAGAATGAATGTCTATTGGAAGAAAAGCAACCTCCAAAATGGAGAGTTGACTGTAAGGGACAGTGCCTTCTCACATGTCCAAACCAAAGCAGATCTTGAGTGTGGGTAGTTTGCTTGGGGGTTGATCACAGAAAGCACAAGAGAAGGAGTGTGGTAATGAGACTGGGAAGGAAAGACAACCACTAAGGTGTGACAGAAGGCTCTCCTTGTAACCAATAGAGTCTCTTGCCTATTGAGAACCCTTTGAGGAACCACATAGAATCCATCATCAAGGGTAGTGAAGCTCGGGTTTTACCCAATGCTTCCTTTCTTTCTTGGTCATAGGACCAAGCAGCACAAGACAATAGGAAACACTTCTTAGATTTACATGTAGGAAGTTTGTCCTCTGCACTATCTAATAAGCATCTCTGATTCTACAAGTAGGCATGCAGAGATAGGTACCTGAAATTGTCAGGTACACAGGCATTGTCCTGTGTAACCACAGAGGGATGCAATGGATCCGGAGGTGACAGGCCAAGCATCAATAACAAAAAAAAAAGAAAATAAGTGAGGGGACTTGGCTCTCTCCACAGGTTTGAAAACTGTCTCCCTTAAGAATTTAGATCACTGGCCAATGCAAGTCATAGAGGTTTGTATTGTGAAGTCATACTACCAGTGTAGAATGAAAAAACAAAAACCTTAGTCAGGAAATGTAATTTAAATTATCTGGTATTGGTAAGGTTACCTTGTGTCTAGTAAGTAAATGCATATTCTCTGTCTGAACCTGACTTCAGTTCAGGTTTGCAATTGTGGAGCCATTGATTATTTCAATCCATCTCATATCTCAAATGACATGATATGGCTAAAAAATGTTTCAAAGCAATGAACAATTGACTCACACTACATATAATCTTTTCCTACATAATGAAAACTTGTGTAATACTCCTTCCTTCCTTACAGGACTTGTCTATGGCAAACATGTACAAATAACTGTATAATCCATAGTCTACCTACAATGGTGGCTATATCCTGGTTTAGACCCAAATAATCAATATCCTTTAGAAAGCAGCATAATAAGAAGCATAATAGGAATAATAAATAGCATAATGTCAATGAACCAGAAAGCTGAAATCCAAGGATAACTCTGGGTGTATGTGTGTGCTATGTATGTGTGTGTGTGAGTGCTAGTCCTGGGCTTGAGCTCAAGGCCTGGGAGTTGTCCTTTTTGCTCAAGGCTAGCATTCTGCCAGTTGGACCACAACTCCACTTTCATCTTTTTGGTAGTTAATCAGAAATAGGAGTTCTCACAGATTTTTCTGCCCAGGCTGGCTTCAAATCATGATCCCTAGATCTCAACCCTCTAAGTAGCTAGGTTTACAGGCATGAGCCACTAGTGCCTGGCTTGAAAGATAACTTTTAATATAACTATTGTCAACTGCCCAAATGGAAAATAGGACAGGGAAATGTCCCAACCTCTAGCTGCATTTTGAACTTTCAAATTCACTTGTAAAGGGAAAATTGTCTATCCGATTCTCTAAAAGGAAAGAAATTAAACTGTATTTCTGTCCCCTTTAAAAAGCTTGGACTTCAGGCTTTTATTTGACAATCACATTTGGATTGGTCTACACTTTTATTTTTTAGAAAAGCACTGTGTTTTGCGATCAATAAATCGAAATTGGATTGCCTTCTTCTCAAAGGTGAATTGTTATCTTGCTGAAGAGATTAGGTGACGAGATTTCTAGTTTGGTAAAATACAGGAACAAAAAGAGGATTAAGATTTCTTTGGCTGAAAGGAAAATTCTGGATGCTATTTTTTTTCTATTATGGGGAGAGTTTCCTGAATTGTCTCCTAGAACAAGAGATTAAATGTCAAGAGAGAAACCAGGTGCAGAGCCATTATTTAGTGCCACCAGAGCCCATTCTGTCATCAGAGGCACTGTTTCCTCCCAGAGAATGAAGTCTCCTTAACAACTGCAGGACTGTCCCATGACAGCTAGAGAGACAAGGCAGAGAGGTAAACCCAGAGGGATAAAATCCTTTCATTGTCAAAATTCTAGAACAAGCAAAGGATTCATACCTGTGGGAGAGGCCTGGGCACCTGGAGGCATCAACATTAAAGACAAAAGCCAAAACCAGCAGCCAGATGTCAGCCAGCTTGGGGAATGAGCCAGTGGAGATAGACTACTGGGAATCTGGAAGAATCTTGGACAGTCCAGGGATAATAAGCCTTAAGAGGGACTGATACTGCATCATGATCTCAGACAGACACCTGGTTCTTGGAGTGTTGACAGTGTCACAGACCCCAGCCTGCTCTGTGTTGACAGCCATGGTGCATTCCTGTGGCTCGCAGACCGACTTGTACCAGGGAAGTCACGAAGCCTTGTGCCCCCTCATTTTTAGAATCTATTCCCTGACATCACACACCGAGCCATGATGCATCCCTGACCCCAAGGTTAAGCACTCCAAAGTGATCTTAACCTAGTTGTCCCCAGGGAAGCCACAGAGTGAGTCCATCTTAGTAAGGAGAATCTAGCAAGCTTTAATCCTAAACTACTGCCAGAGGAATGTAGTCTAGGCTACAGGCCCCGTGTATCCTGCAAGACAGGTGGACCTCAACACACTACCATTGTACTGTACCAACTACCACGATGATAAAGAACACGGAACTTCCCTCACCTGTAATAGAGACTTTGCCTTCTTTGTTGTGATGAGATTCTTTGGCTGTGTCTCCTCAGACTCCATCTCAGTGATAAAGAAACCATTCACTCATGTCAACTAATTAGAAGTAGATTACTGTAGGCCAGACAGGTCTATGAAAGCATCTGAGGAGCCACCTCTAAGATTTTACCTTCATTGCATCTGCTTCTTTTTTTATTTATTTTTTATTGTGAAAATACCATACAGAGGGGTTACAATTACATGGGCAAGATAATGAGTACATTTCTTATCAAGCATTGTTGCTTCCTCCTTTGTTTCCCCTTCCCATCCTTTCCCTTCCCCCCATCTGCACCCCCTACCTGATCCACCTCCCCCCCCCACCAAAGTTGTAAAGTTCATGTTCGACATAAGGACTTGTACGTCTCATTGTTGCAATGGGTCCACCTGTATCCCTATTTAAACAATTTGTTTTTTCCCTTCCCCTCCACAAATTATACCTACATCAAATACAGTGAAAGCAGGGGTTATACCATGGGGGAGGACATACAAAGCAACAAAGAAATGATCTTATAAATGTGTTAGAAGCAATCACATGAAAGAAAAAAAACATTTGAATACTTATCTTGGGGTTCAT